>NC_069391.1:13908928-14220000 GCF_027475565.1 Acinonyx jubatus
GTAGGAAAATCTTGCTTACTTCATCAATTTACAGAAAAAAAATGTAAGTTCAATATATAAGGTAAAACATTAATACATGCTTTATTGTCACTTTCCTACTTTTCAGAAAGTGCCATTTTCACTATATGCATTTAAATACAACATTTCTTTAGAGAGTGAATTTAAATAGGTGTATATATAGTGAAATACACCTGCATGTACAGAGTGTTGATTTTTATATACCATATATAATTTGAGTTTCTTGTTTAGTTTGTTTTGATGGTAGGAAATTTTTTAAAATGTATATTACAGTGTCAGATTTAAATAATCTTTTCTGTGACTTCACCATTTTAGAAATTATTAGAAATTTGCTGCATGTATCATTTGTCAACTAAATAATAGATTGGAGATATTTAAATAAAATTCTTTCTGTATCCAGGACTGGTTTATTAATATTTGAAGTACAATTCTGTCTTGGGTGGTAGAGGAAGAGACCATCTTATTTTATGTAACTGATAGGCTGAATGTAGTTGAAATTGTTTCCATATAGTTGAAATTATTTTTATGGCTTGTTTTGTTTTGTTTTGTTTTTGCTTAATGTAACATTTTGTGAAAGCTCCAGCAGTCTGTGTGTACTTGTACCGCAGAGTAGTGGGTTTAGGTTTTCAGTGGCCTAATTATAAGGAAAGGACTAATAAGCTTGTCCTACTGGATTAGACATATATAACCTGCCAATATATGATTGTAAGTATATGTTAAATGTGTTTTTCTTTGAGATATCGATAGTATTTTCCAGGATAAAAATCTGACCAGCAACTCCTAGAGTCTTAAAACCATTGATTGGTTTGTTATATAATGATTATCAGAAGTCTAAATAGTATAATGTTGATATTATGAAGAACTTATTAAAATCTTTATTTTTAATTTGCAGATTCTTTTAGTCCAGGGGTTAGCAAACAGTAGCCTGTGGGCCAAATCCAGTCACTGCCTGTTTTTGTAAATAAGGTTTTATTTCCACAACCATGCTCATTCTACTTACTGTCTCTGGCTGCTTTTTGTGCTTCCGCAGCAGAGTTGAGTAGTTGTGACAGACCTTTTGGCCTACAAAACTTAAATATTTATTATTTGGTCCTTTTTTTTTTTTTTTTTAAAGTTTATTTATTAGAGAGAGAGAGAGAGATGGTGCAAGTGGAGGAGGGGCAGAGAGAGAATCCCAAGCAGGCTCCACACTGCCAGCACAGAGCCCAATACTGGGCTCAAACCCACGAAGCCCTGAGATGATGACCTGAGCCGAAACCAGGAGTTGAACACTTAACCGACTCAGCCACCCAGGTCCCCCTATTTGGTTCTTTATAGAAGTTTGCTTACCTCTGTTTTAGTCCAGTCAGATTTCTTTGACCTCTGGGTTTTTGTTAATTTTTTTTCAGCGCTAGCTTGAGTCCATTCATAGCCTACAAGCCTTAATAAGTCATTTGATTATCCAGTGGATTTTTTTCTGCTGGTCTTAATCTGAAGCTTTCTGGAAGTTGGAATATTATATTCTATTTCTTTTCCTCTCTAACAGTTATGGCTGATTGTCCTCACACAATTGGTGTTGAATTTGGTACAAGAATAATTGAAGTTAGTGGCCAAAAAATCAAACTGCAGATTTGGGATACAGCAGGACAGGAGAGGTTTAGGGCTGTTACACGGAGCTACTACAGAGGAGCTGCGGGAGCGCTTATGGTGTATGATATCACTAGGTAAGAGATTCATAGTTTTTCAAACTTCGTACTTGAAAAAAGAAGTCTACTTTAGGCAGCGTGGTCTCCTTTTTTATCAATGTAGGCATTCTTTAGTTTGTGATTGTGTGCCTATACATGAGCTTATTTGGGCTTTATGGTTTCTTCTCTAAATTGTTGTATAAGACTTGATGTATGTAACATGTTGATTTCCTTTTCTGAAAGTGGATATGACTGAAGAAAAACTTTAGGAGATGCTGGTGGAGCTAATAGAAGAATACTATTCTGAAAAGCAGCATCAGTTCAATTATTTGAGGTGAAATAATATTTTATACCAAACTTTGTTATTTTCACTTCAGTAGAAAGCAAGCGAGTCTTGAGTTACTCTGTTCAGTCTCTAGTGTTAAACACACTTTTTCAAAGTAAGGTCAGGGAAGGAATTAAGTAGTTTTGCTAATCCAACATGGTAGGTTATAAAAAGTTCTTATGCTTGCATCTGAAGGTGTTTGAGGTATTTAATTGTTCATTCACTTAAATTCTTTTTTTCTCTAAAATGGATTGAAATGGTTTGCAATACCACATGCAGCAAGATTAAGTTTATTTGAGCTTGGCTTTCTGGAAACTGAAAGCACTTGATACAACATAACAAAGCTGGACCCTGTTTGGGTTGAGAAAAACATGGAAAATTGGGCTACTTCATTAAACTGTGCTAAGCTAGCAAATGAACTGGATCACCTTTCATATTAACGCAGAGTGCCAGTTTATTATTTTTTTTAAAGTTTATTTGTTTATTTAAAGAGTGTGTGAACAGGGGAGGGAGAGAGAGAATCCCAAGCAGGCTCTGCACTGTCAGCTCCGAGCCCAGTGCCGGGCTCAGTCTCATGAACCGTGAGACCACGACCTGAGCCAAAACCAAGAGTCGGACGCTTAACCAACTGAGCCCCCAGGCGCCCCGCAGAGTGCCAGTTTAAAGCATTGTGACTCTTGTCTTATTTTTTTGAGAGGAGGTAGGGATGGGTGAGTGGGGCCAAATGATAATTAGACTTTCAAGCATATTTCCTTTTGAGAAATGCTTTATATGTTTGCTCTTGAAGAGTCACAATACAGCGCACATTAACATGTTAGCACCCTGAGAAGTTCTGCAGAAAAATTCTTTAACTTAATTTAGTTTGGTGTTTCCTAAGCTTATTTTATTGAGGAACACACTGGGAAATGTGGACTTAGAATGAAGATAGCGGCTGATTATAATTACAGTGCTTGAAGTTCATTGAGTTCTAGAGTTGGGTGATCTCAGGGCAAAAGGAGTGAAATAGCCTTAATGCTTTTCTTTATAGCCAGGAACTGGTAACATGATAAGTAAATAGTTTTGTGGGAAGAATATTAAAGAACCTGGCCATCTCTGCAAGACATCCTTATGAGAGGTGCATTCCCGAAGACTTTGCATAATTAAAAACTCTATTCATTATTAATCAATTTAAATGTGCTGATATGTGCTTAGAGTTATCAATCTGTAATGTAGTTGTTTTATTTTGTGTGTGCTTGTGTTTTTCCCCCTTGAGCTTTACTGATAATATAGTTGACACTTAACATTGTGTAAGTTTAAGATCTACAAAGTGATGATTTGATACATGTTTGCTTTTAAGCATAGTAACTACTTTTGGTAGAATATGTGTCTGTTCAAGTCATCAAAAGTACTTTGGCTGGAAACTGCCCAAATGCCCATCAACTAAGGAAGAGATAGACAAATGGGTATATTCATGCAATGGAGCATAATTCAACCATTAAAAGAAAAGAAACTCCGATATATGCCATAAGGTGGATGAGTCTGGAAAACATTTTGCTAAGTGAAAGCAGTCAGACATAAAAGGCCACATGTATGATTCCATTTATATGAAAGATCCAGAATAGGCCAATTCATAGAGACAGAAAGTAGATTGCCAGGGGACAGAGAGTGAATGCTGATGGGTACGGAGTTTCTTTTGGGAGTGATAAAAATGTTGTAGGATTAGATACTGGTGATTGTTGCACAACTTTGGAATATATACTAAAAACTGATACATTGTATACTTTAAAAGGATGAGCTTTATGGTATGTTCATATCCCAATAAAAGTATTATTGGTAAAAAGTACTTCAGGCTTTACACCCGTGTTTTTCATATGCTACATTTCATAGTAGCATTAATCCTTGACATTTTGCAAACTTGAAAGTTCCTGCTTTAGTAATATTTTTTATTCTTGGCATTAACTATAATTGTTACATGATACTTTTCTAAATTGATAACATAGCTTATCATGGCCATTTTTTTGGCTATATCAGTTGTTTGATATGTCATTTAACATCCATGCCAAAGTTAGGGATATAATTGCACTTTTTTTTTTTTTTTAGCACTATTACCACTAATTAATGAATATTCTGATGCTGCTGTATTTATAGATTTGAAATTACGGTGAATTTAAGTTAATAAAATAATTACTAAAACTAAAGTTTACGTGATCTGTATACTTAAAAAGGATGTGTAGATTTCTGTTTACCAAAGTAATGGCAGTTTGTAATTCACTGTTGCTGCCAGCTTTGACATTTTAAAATTTACTAAAATCAGTATAAATATTTTTGTATTTGTGCTATATGAGTTTTTGTGCACAAAGTAGGATAAATTTATGTGTAAAAGCAAAGTATGTCAGTGCTGCAAATACTGAAGAGTAAAGTGATATGGCTTGTGCTTTTTAAAAATATTTGACCATTAGAAAATTATAAAACATCAGGAAAATGTTACTTTTATTTGATTTTTTTTTTTTTTTTTTTTTACAGTTAGGTGGTGATTTGTGTGTAACATGATTTAGCACAGTAAAAAGAGAATCTTAGGACTCCTTTTCAGTTCCCACTGGGAAAGGATTAAGTGTTTGGAATATTCCAACTTTATATAGGTACTGACAGCTGGAGATGATGGAATATATTCACAAGGCTAAATTTGAAACACTTTGAGGACAGTGTGTGTGCAAAGGGTTCAGGGCCTGGCTCTGAAATCATTTGGATCTTTGTGGGGCTTCTGTTTACTTACCTGTTAAATGAGTAGGATGGATTAAAGTTCTGTGAATGTATTTAAATCAGAAACCCCTTTTTAAAAAAATCTTTTCTAATATTTATTTTTGAGAGAGAGAGAGACAGAGTGTGAGTGAGGGAGGGGCAGAGAGAGAGGGAGACAGAATCTGAAGCAGCCTCCAGGCTCTGAGCTGTTGGCACAGAGCCTGACGCGGGGCTCGAACCCACAAACTGTGAGAACATGACCTGAGCTGAAGTTGGACACTTAGCCGACTGAGCCACCCAGGTGCCCCCAATCCGAAACATTTTTAACCTTCAAAATTTTATTTGATCCTTTCGGTAGAGTCTGAGAAATATTAATACTATACTATATTTAATATTGTATATTATTTAAATTTGCTTGCTCTCTTCGGGCCTGTTTGGCTAGGGCAAATGAGCCTATGAGTTTCTAAACTAATGCTTGGAGAAAGTGGAGAAATAAGGCAGTCTGGATCCCAAAATGATTTAGCTGCTGGGTAAATAAGAGTACAGAGTTAGAATAAACTTGCTCTGATATCTAGGGACTTCAGTTTCCAGTCAGATGTATTAAGTGCCTTTTTAAGGCCACATTTGTTTTAAAATTTTCTTAATGTTTTTATTAATTTTTGAGAGACAGAGAGAGAGCACAAGCAGGGGAGGGGCAGAGAGAGGGAGACACAGAATCCGAAGCAGGCTCCAGGCTCTAAGTTGACAGCACAGAGCCTGATGACACAGGGCTTGAACTTAACAAACTGTGAGATCACGACCTGAGCCGAAGTCAGATGCTTAACCGACTGAGCCACCCAGGCACCCCTAAAGTCAGTTTTTATGCTGTCGTATTCAACTTTCTCTTTAAGGAAAGGTGAATTTTGTATCTGTCTATAGTGTGACTGTCTTGGTTTCTAATTTGAAAAAGACAGATGCAAACATGTTTGCCACTGAATATACACCATTTGTGAGACATTTTGGTGCTATGTCTCCATTTTTTGGTCGAAAATCTGGATGATTTAAAAATAATCTTAGTTTTTACTTCAGATTGTAAATTCTGGGTTCAGAATTGTTTTCATTAATTTTCTGTGTTGTTCCTTGCTTGCCTATTGGTGTGCTTTATGAATGTACTTTTAAATGCAAGCAGTTTACTCCTGAAATGTAATTAGAAAGTTGTTGGATTATTGTTTATTTATTTAAAAATAATAGGTTTAGGCTAGATTTTTGGAAAATATGTGTTTACATTCAACAGATTTTGATAAAAGTGAATATTTTAAATATTTATTGAAGTTTGTTTTTAAAAAATTGAAATGGCAATTGTATGTGGTAGTCATACACGTAAACTTTAATTTTTGCAGAAGAAGTACATATAACCACTTAAGCAGCTGGTTGACAGATGCAAGGAATCTCACCAATCCAAATACTGTAAGTTGAATAACCTTTGTTCTACAGAAAATTTGAGAACTACACTAACCCTGAAAGGAAAGTTATTTGTTAATAGGATTTTTGTATTTGAGTACTAAGAATGAGAGAATATTTTATTTTTAAATTAATTAAAGAGAAGTTAACCTTTTTTTTCAGTAGTAATTACTCTAGGTTTTGTATTTATACTTGGTTTTTGTTCATGTTTGTGGTTAAAAAAAAAATGTTATGAATGGAGTGGTGACCTCCTGTGAGGTGGAGACTATGAAATCTGAAACAATCACTTTGAAAGGGATCTGCATTTGTTTCATAAAATCTTACCATTAGAAGAAACTGGGAAAAATATAAAGGGTCTCTATTTTTTCTTTTTTTTTCGTCCCCAAGATTTTATTTAAATTCAAATTAGTTGACTTATAGTGTAGTATTGATTTCAGGTGTAGAATTCAATGGATCGTCACTTACATACAACACCCAGTGCTCTTAACAAGTGCCTTAGTGCCCATCACCCATCTAGCCCATCTCCATCCACCTCCCTCCATCAACCCTCAGTTTGTTCTCTATAGTTAAGAGCCTCTTAAGTATTTGCCTCTCTCTCTGGTTTTACCTTAATTTTTTTTCCCTTCCGCTATGTTCATCTGTTATATTTCATCTTCTTTGTTTCTGGATCTCTATTATTTCTTAACAACTGCTTGTGAATCTACAATTATCTCAGTAAAATTTCAATTAAAGATAAAAGAGTTCTACATGCTTTAAAAAATTAGTTTTTTAATTAAAAAAATTTTTTTACCAAAAAAATCTCAACTATACTCAAATATTAAAAAGTAAATTCAAAAAGTAAGCATTATTGTGCTATATTTTCAAACTGCAAATTAAAAAAACTTTTTTTGAAAGAGAACATGAGCTGGGGAGGGGCCGAGGGAAAAGGAGAGAGAATCTTAACCACTGGGTGTGGAGTCTGACTCGGTCTCAATCTCATGACCCTGGGATCATGACCTGAGCTGAAATCAAGAGTCAGATGCTTATCTGACTGAGTCACCCAGGCACTGTAAAAATTTTTTTTCTTTTTAAAATGAAAATAAAAATTAGCTTCTTAGCCAGAGTGAGAAGACACTGAGATTTTAAAGGCCAACTACCAGGCTAGACTCTGTAGTAGCCAAAGATAAGGTGCATCTTGGCCCACGGAATGTTATGGTCTAGTAAGGAGATAGCTGTGCGCATGTGTTTAACTGTGCTGAAAAGCAGAGTGAAATAGGAGTTGGAGCAACTGGTGTGTGTGTTACTGGAAGTGCTCCAGATAAGCAGTGCTGTCTGGAGAATCCAGCTTTACAGAGAAAGTGATGTTTGAACTGGGACTGTAGAGGTGAATAAGGCTTCCAGGAGCAGGTGAGGAAAGGCCGTGAGCTGTGACTGACTCTTAGCTTCTTCAGAATAAGGCCTGTGTCTTACTTGGCTTTGTTATCAGTGGTAAGATTGGCTTTTTTTTTTTTTTTTTTTTAATCAAGGAACACAAGCAATTGGTGGAACTGAAAGTTAATGTCATTTGCCTTTTATGTCAAGGACTGTGCCTGAAATTTTCATATCAATTATCATTTTAAACCTACTGTAGGTATACATACAAAGCTATAGATAAATGTTCATAACAGCTTTATTTACAATAATGGGAAACAACCTAGATGGCCATCAGTAGGTGAGTGGTTAACCCATCTGGTGTATTCATACTACAGAATACTCCTCAGTGAAACAAAGGAATGAACTATTGATGCATATAGCAATTTAGATGGCTCTCAAGGACATTATGCTGAGTGAAAAAAGTCAATTTAAAAAATTACATTTTGAATGACTCCATTTATAAAACACTCTCAAAAAGACAGAATTGTTGCCAGGAGTTAACAGATGGGGGTGAAGGCTATGAGTGGTGTGGGATGACTATAAAAAGGGCAGCACAGAGAATTTCCTTTGTAGTGATGGAACAGTTCTGTATCCTGATAGTGGTGACACAGATCTGTACCTGTAATAAAATTGCATAGAACTGTGCACACACATGAGAGTGTACAGCTGGTGAAATTGAGTGCACCAGTGTCACTTCCCTGGTTTTGAAAGTCTGTAAGATGCTACTGTTGAGGAAGCTTGGTGAAGGGTCTTTAGAATCTCTGCTTTTGTAAGCTTCCTATAGTTATTTCAAGAAAAATGTTAAAAAGAAAAAACAAGCCTCATTGTAGAGGGTTCTTAGAGGAGTATAATGACAAGTTAGGCATGTCTTTCCTGTCTTATTTATGCCTCTTTAAATTTTACCACATCTTCAGAAGAAAGTGTTAATGGAGGAAAAACTTTCCTCTACCTTTCAAGATTCTTCTGGTTGGTCTAAGAAATAAATTGACAGAGTTGTTAAAAGTTTCTGGAGGTTGAGTCGGTACCCTCTCCCTGGTACTGAGAGGGAAATACCCTTACAAATGGAGATTTTTCTTCTAAGTGTAAATGTCTCTTAAGGTAAAGGGTAACTTTGGGTTTTCAGAGCTTTACCTCTGTCTGGTGTTTCTTAAAAATAAACTAGTTTAAGATAATTAATATTCCAAAGAGGCCTATCTTGAGGTGGCAAAATTTGCTCCCCTACAAAAGAAAATCTCTTAAGGTCCAGCTCAAATGTTACATTTTCTATAAAGTTGCCTTCAATTTCTATATGGAGGTTCCATACCTTCCCATCTTGTCTGGTATATTTTGTATCTCTGTCTTGTTAGCATGCTACTTTCATGTCTCCTTTCAGGATGATAGGTAAAGCACGGCTTGGAACTTCTTAAGGAATTGGGAGAGGAGGCAGCGTTTCCATTCAGCTAGCATTTAAAATAATTTCTTCAATTATCTTTTATTTTTAAAAACAGCTTTATTGTGATAAAATTAGCATAATTACCCATTTAAGATGTGCAGTTCAATTTTTTTTTAAATATTAGAGAGCACACACACATGCATATGTAGGTGCATGAGCTGGGGAGGGGCAGAGAGAGGACCCCAAGCAGGCCCTGCGCTGTTAGTACAGAGCCTGACACAGGGCTCCATCTCCCAGACTCTGAGTGAGGTCATGACCTGAGCCAAAATCAAGAGTTGGATGCTTAACTGACTGAGCCACCCAGGCACCCTGGTGTGGTTTTTTTTTTTTGTTTGTTTTTAAGTTTATTTATTTTGAGAGAGAGAGAGCGCGCGTGCATGTGCAGGGGAGGGGCAGAGAGAGGGGGAGAGAATCCCAAGCAGGCTCCATGGCTGTTAGTGCAGAGCCCGATATGGGGCTTGAACTCATGAGCCATGAGATCATGGCCTGAGCTGAAATCAAGAGTCAGAGGTTTAATCGACTGAGCCACCCAGGTGCCGCACCCTGGTTTTTTGTTTTTTTTTTTTTAACTGAAATATAGTTGACATACAAAACATTTCTTGTTTTGAGTACTTGTCTTATAATGGCTCTGTATTAGGCCACCATGACTTTATCAGCCTTGATTTTTTTTTTTTTTAAGCTGATTTCCTTTTTTAAGTGTTCTTACCTTATTCTTTAAAAGACTGACTCCATGTGAAAATCTTTCCCTCTTTAGTGGGCCCTTGTCCACACTGATTGAAAAATGCTCACATTTGTTACACTGCTTAAGTGTTCTTGCTCAAGGTTTACATTCAGATCACAGTGGTTCTTCAGTTCGTTAGACATCGTGTCTTAGAAACAGGAGAGCCAGGTGCTGCAGTGTCACATGAGAAAAAGTTAATGGTGGAAATCACTTTTGGTTGAAACCATCCATTCCTGTCTGCATCTGGATTACCACATCTGTTTGGAAGGGAAAGGAAGGGGGATCACTCGTTAGTATGAAATAAGGTTATATATGGACAGAGACAGTTTATCCATAAATGCCTCCCCGCCCTCCCAAAGCACCATAACGATCAAAGCTCTGTTTCCAAGGCTGCAGACTTTTTTCTTAGAGCTTTTCAGAGCTGTCTTTAACTTTGGCCTAACTTCACCTGTATAAATGATTCCAAACTGAGTATAGATAAGTGTGTGTATTTTGCCTTGGATTTGAACTTGTCTGCATATGTGTCCCCCCACTCCCTCTTCCCACCACCACTGTTCCCCACAGAACACAGACATTTGTTATCAGTTGCTACAAATGTAGTCCTGCCTAGGGCTAGCTAGTGTAAGGACAGTTTTTGAAGGTCACAGTTTGGGTTTTCTGCCTTGGTTCTAATATCTTCCTCCCCCTGACTCACCGAGTAAACGTTGACAAATTCCTTTGCCTTATTTGAGCATTGATTTCCTTACCTATAGCCTGAAGGAGTTGAACTAGTAGTTTAACTTTTTGAGGGTCCTAGAAACTTTAGAAAATCTGATGAAAACCATGAGCATTCTCTTCCAGGGAATGTACTTGTTGACAACATTCTGTGCTTAATTTCAGCGCATTCGCAGATCCCCGGGAGCTTGTCCGTGACCCCTTTAGTAAGCTTACTCAGATAAGTCATAACCTTTGGCCTAGACCAGTTGTGCCTCATGGACTGTTTTGTTTTTGAATGGCTTGCACACCTGAAAAATCTACTCTTTGCCCTTTATAGACAGTTTGTCAGCCCGTGGCCTAGATAATTGCTGAGATCCCTGTTAATAGTACTGACTTGATGATTTTTCGTATGCATCTGCTAGATGAGATTGCTGGTACTTGGGTGTCCTTTTTAGGCCCCTGTGTTTTTTCTGTCAAGGTTTTTGGATTTCAGAAATTTAATGGTTGATTTAAATGGTTGCTTTTATTTTAAGATGTCTTTCTTTTGGTCACAAATTAGGTAATAATTCTCATAGGAAATAAAGCAGATTTGGAGGCCCAGAGAGATGTAACATATGAAGAAGCCAAACAGTTTGCTGAAGAAAATGGTGGGTTTCTTTTAAGATTTTTAATGGGGGTTTTGGTTCACACGTAGAATTTCTAAGGAAGGGTGGGATTTTGATACTGCAGATTATGTGACTTTTTTTTTTTTTTTTTTTAATGGCAACTGCTTACATTTCCAGAGTGAGGAAATAAAATGTTTCTATTTGACATTCGTGTTTTCCATGTTGGGGGTAGTGCAAGTATTTAATAACAAATATAAAGATTCCCCGCCATCTCAAGCTAACGTGTTGTTTCATAAAATACTATGATAGAAGTACTGATAGCTGATGGGAAACTTTTATTCATGGGAAAGTTTTATTCAAGTGTTATTGAAGATAATCCCCTTTTGAGTTAATTTGAAATGTCTTAATCGTAAGTCTGAATTTTATTTTTAGGCTTATTGTTCCTTGAAGCAAGTGCAAAAACGTACGTATGGCTAAAATTAATCATTTTCAGTTATGTTTAATTACATTCAAACTTCTCAAAGTAGAACCACACATATGGAAAATGGATTCTAATATATTTGCATGTAATAACGCTTATGGTGGGAAGAATAGTAAGCACGCATCCCTTTGTTTCCTGTTTCACATTTAAAAGTAATATTTTTTGTTAACTTTTCCTAAAAGATTGTACCTTGATTATTCCCGTTGGTAATCCAGGTTAATAAATGAAGTTGTGTTAGCATTTCAAAAGCGTTTGACTTTCACAACTGAGGTTGAGTTTGGCATCTTAGACTCAAGCTTGGTTAATCTGTTCATTTAATACTGCTGATTAAAAAGCATGACCTAAGGAAACAATGTCTAAGAATAATTAGAAGCATAATTAATTTTCTGATTGTTACTCCGTGTCCATTATTGAACCCCAGGCCTCCCATCTTCATTTATTAAGTCAAACATCTCTTGCTGGTGAGAAGCTAGCCCCTTTGTTCAGTGCCATCTCTATTGTTAGTATTAAGAGAACTGAAGTGTGAACATAGCCGAGCATGAATATATCGCCATCACATGATAAAAACAGTATAGTTGGTGCTTGGCTAATCAGACCATACAAATCCTGGAATCCTGTTCTGCATGTTTTGAGATGTTTGTGTTTGGAATGCCTTCTCACAGTTACAAAACTGGCTCTTCATTTTCATTATATATTAGTGTATAACATTTTAATGATTAGAACGTACCCTGTTATCCAGTTGGGGCTTGTAGAAACAGCTCTTGGTACCGCGTTCACGTGCTTTTCCACAGAAATTATTTCCCCATGTTGCTCTCCTTAGCTCAGTCTTTGGTAATCTCTTGTTAGATGACAGTGGCTAAGTTGAAGACATCATGGCAGTTGACTAAAGGTTAGCAAAAGTGCATCATGTCTAATCTTTCGTGGAGAGCTGTGATTCTTGAATAAAGTTGTCGATTGCCTCTCAGGGGAGAGAATGTAGAAGATGCTTTCCTTGAAGCTGCCAAGAAAATCTATCAGAACATTCAGGATGGAAGCCTGGATCTGAATGCTGCTGAGTCCGGTGTACAACACAAACCTTCAGCCCCACAGGGAGGCCGGCTAACCAGTGAACCCCAACCCCAGAGAGAAGGCTGCGGCTGCTAGTGACCTCTTTGCCGTAGCTCCCGTGTGACCTTTCACCTGTCTGTTGGAAGCAGTACTTTTTACTGCCTCATTGTCTTCTGTACATCTTACTGGGTTTAATTAAAAAAAAAAAAAAAAAAGGAAAAAACAACTCTGTTGTAAAAACAGTTTAACACAATACTAAACTGCTAAACAACTAGGTGTAATCAGGTTATCAAAGGCAAGTAGAGTAATAAATCTCTCCTGCATGGTAAATCTAGACTTTTTTTTCCCCCTTGATCGTCCTCGTGATAGGTATGTCACCAGTACATGATTTAAACTGAGCACTGATGCTGGACTTAAATGATTTTTATCCTTCCCTCTTTTTGGCAAGGCTTTGTCTTACTGTATGGTTTAATTTGATGGTATCTTAAGCCTTTCTCCCCATCTTTAACTGTTCAAGTATGTCTGTTGTAACCAGTAAGTTTATTGCTGTGAAATGACTTCTGATGATAGAGAATGGGCTCTATAACTGCTTTTGTTTTGTTTTCGTTGGATAAATTTTCTGTCGTGTGGGTGGCATTTTTCTCGTGGAGGTTTGCTTCTGTCTTAGCCTTGCACAGGGAAATATCCACTTATCTTTTCTCGTGCTTAATTAATAGCTTTATCTTTTTTTTTTTTACACCATTTTATCCTTTTCTCTTTAGCAGAAAGTAAATATGTATAAAATTTGAAGGAACCGAACTAACAATACATTCTGTGTATATTATTTTAATGAAGAAAATAAATTGATTACTGGCATTGGAACAGTATAAAATACCAGTTTGTACAGTATGACCTATATGTGACCATGTTACTCCCTTCCATTTCACACAAGGAAATAGACACAACTGCAGTTCACAGGTAATACTGGCTTCACCCTCTGGTGCTGGCAGTGTTTGGGGACACAATGCTGGAAGGAGCTCCTAGCACGAGAGGATTAACACTAGCAGATTCTGTTCCATCTTTGCACCGTGGCTTACCTGCTGATTTTCTTAACTGTTCTTGTGCAATCGACAATGTGCTAACCTGCTTTTCTCTTTGTAAACGTTTTGCATTACAGGCTGCATTTCTTGCCTTACTGTATAGAAAAAGAAAAAAGGCTGGGTTTATTATTGCACATTTTAAGCTTTTATACCTTTATCTTCTTGGAATGGTGAGATTGTGGACCGGACAGTCAGAACCGCAGGTCTGCTGTTAAGGGATTTTAAATTGTGCATTTTTAACACTACAGTGAGATAATTTAAGGTATCCCTTGTGTTCTTAGTATAAGGGGCTATTTTATGTCATGGGGGCATAAATTGTTTTGTAAAAGGGAAAGTGTTTCTAACGGTGTCTCAGTGTTTGCACCAGTGTTTGCACCGATCCGATCCGAAGTAAGTTATTACTTTGCACTGGGTGGTTTGGCCACTGAAAGAATACAGTGTTGCAAGGGAAACGATCTCTTTGGACAACAAACTTCTGTTTCACCAGGTTCTTTACTTCTTTTGATTGATTTCTGATGGAGTTTATGGTTCAGACTGAGAATTGAGGTTATTTGAAGTAGGATAGGTAAACCTTAGTGTATTATCTAAGATCACTCAGCTCACCTGCTGTGTTTAAAATACACATTTTAAATCCCTCTTTACAGACACTAAAGTAAAAATAAAAAATATGACTTTCTGGGTTGTAAACATGTGGTAGTACTGGAGTATTGTATAGTCAATGTTAAATAAAAGCCAAAACTGGAATGTGCAGAAAATAGGATTGGGTTAATTTGTGGACTCATCTTTATTTTTGTCTTCGTTGAACTTTTTTAAAAACAAGATTCCTGGAGTAGATTGGTATATTCTGTTAAAGACCTAAAAGTGACCCATTTTGCTTACCCTGTTGCTTCACAAGGGACTTGCCCAGGGACCATGACCTGCTGGTGTGTGTATATATTTTCAAAAACAAAACCAACCAACCACCCATTGGGATATAAGGTAGCAATCACAAACTAAAGACTGTGGCTTGTTTAGGTGCAATACCCTGATTCCCAAAGTTCGTTACAGTGGGTCTTATTGTTTTTGTGACAGGATTTATTCAGACTGCTGTACTCTTCATTTGATGTAACAAAATGCTATTAATCTAAATATTTGTAAATAAAGTACCTGTATCTAGATTAAATTAAAATGGTTTGCATTATTTTCTGAATTACAATAGGATTTCGTATTTTCTTCAGGCAAACTGTTATCTGGCAAAAGCTGTCAGTTTTTATTGCAGAACTGTCCTTGTATAAAGAGAAGTCTGTATATATAGCGTATAAATCCACATCGCTTAGTAATTGACCTACACTTTTATTCTTGTGTTCAGATCACACTTGCAGTGTTTGACTTTTCAGCGTGAGATCGGCACCCTTGGTGCCTGATAGTGTTCTCCCTTGACTGTACTTGGGGCCAAATTCTGTTATTTGCATGTGTAACCCCCTATAATAAACTTGGGTGCTCAAAAACAGAAGAGCAAATTGTCATATTGTAACACACGTGTACCAGACACTGGGCAAGTAGAGAGAGTGAAGTTCTTTTAATCTTTAATCCAGGAGAGCTCACTACCTCTGTGGTCACCCGGTTCTCTGGGTTGTTAACCGTGCACCTGTGAGGAGCCCCTCTTGATGAGTACTTGGTGCTCAGTACTCTTTATGGGTTAGACGTTCCAGTACAATGTTCAGGTGTTTTTCAGGGATAATAAAGTGTTTGATGCAGTAACCTCGATAAAAAAAAAAAAACAAACAAAAAAAAAACCAAAAAATTTCTGGTGGTGATGTTCATGTCCTACTAGAGGTAGTAAAGTTTCTTTGGAAAGCTATCTTTTGGAACCAGGTGTTTGGCTTCATACATTGATTACCTCACCTAATTCCAGACTATAGTTTTGAGAACTCTTTTGCTCACATATCCATTGTTTCAAGTGTGATCTTTTTAGAAAGGTGTGTGGTTCAATTCACTCCTTCTTAAACCGAAGAACATGGGAATAGAGAGGGTTCACGTGGCAGTTTAGAAAGAAGAATGGGAAAATGTCTCCCTGAAGGATTTCAGTAGAATTGTGCAGAGGCCTGACTTCAAAGCATTTTGCGAAGACTTGTGAAAATGAAACAAGAATGTAATTACAAAAGACACCACCAAATCCATTTTTATTTTGGAAGTAGATGCCTTTTAGAACTTTCTGAGGGTTAATAGATTTTATGCCACTTTCATTATCTTTATTGTAATTATGTCTATCCCATATCTTACTGGTCCAGGTCTGGCCAAACACCGTGGGCATAACAAGCCTCTGTGAGTGGTGAGGGGTTACTGCACTGCACTGTTCTGTACTGTTCTGGTTCAGAAGCTGTCTACGGGCCTAGAAAATAGTCCTTGGCAGTATTTTAAAACCTCATCTATAACCTGTAGTTTCGTACTTCACCTAACCATGAGGGTGATTCTGTTGCCACGTGGTTTTTTGTGACAGGAGTTGCTATTCTTGTTCTGAAAGGATGTATTTGTAGATCATGGAGTCGAGCCATTAATTATAGTAGTTCAAAACCTTAAAAGTCTGAACACAATTTGAATTTACCACTGGGTCAGATTCTACTAATTTTCCACCAAAGAATATTTTTGGTTGAGAAAAAGCACCCGAAGTGTAGTTTTATAATAGATTTCCATATGGTGTATGTTCATTGACAGATACAACATACTTCAGGCAAAAGATGGAAAACCATTTGGAAGATGGCCGTTTTCTTGGAGTTAAGATACAAATTTGATGGCTTTACTGTAGATCTACGAAATGTAAAGTCACATGACAGACTATTTTATCTTTTATTTTCATATGAAAATAGATTTTAAGCAAAATCCAAAAATAAAATTTGACACTATAAATGAAGGGCTTGAGTACATTGTTTTTTTCTCTACGTAGCTATTATTTCACCAGTTTATAGCTTCCAATTTGCAATTACAATCAGCGGTAGTTTTATGGCAACACATTCAAAGATAAAAAAAACCAAAACCCTCAGCCATCTAGGACCCTGGTTTAAGTTGTACACAACGATTCCCATATGTACATGTGATTTACAAAAACCCTGGCATTTAACGATACAGGTGGGGTAAGCTACAGGGGAGGTGCAGCATCTGAGTTCACTGGATCTTGATAAAAACCAAGCGGCACTCCAGTTACGAAGTGAGGTAGAGAAGGTATTTCCTCAGATAGGTTTCCGCATCTGGCTGAACAGTTCTCTTCCTGCAGTTAAGACAAAAGGGAGGAATTCTTGCAACAGTAACCAAAGTATTAACAGAACCAAGTGACGGCACCGTGGCTAACAGGTAAAAGACATACTTGAGTACCTCTTTGGAAAAATGTTTTGAGATGAACCACTGTGTAAAAGTACCCAAGGGTAAAGGGAAAAGCTTAAGACTGTCTAAGACAGAATTGAAGGTCCTCCAACTGGAAGTGGTAGTTAGAAGAACTCTGTAATACGTACCCCCATGAGCCGGGAGCTGGGAATGGCATCAGTGTCGGTAACTGTCCAGAAATTGTGACGGACCCTGTAGAACCTGGAAGGAGCTCTGCAAAGGGAGATGAAAACACTGGGCTCAGAAGCCAGCCCCTAACTCCAGCTCCGTTCAGGCTTTCATCCCACACACCTGGATTACGACCCCAGACTCCAAGATAATTCTGACAGTCTTCCCCCCCACCCCCCTCCTCTAACACTTGTTACTCTCCTGAATTTGAATTCAGAGCACCTCAACCCCTGGGGCCACCACTGTGAGCTGACAGTTGAACTCTTCACTTAAACCCCGATGCACTCAACCTCTGCCGTGGGCTGTCTTCCCTCTAAGCCACCTTCTTTCCAACACCCGGGGCCTCCGACACTCTTAAGGCTGCCCGAGGCCCATGATGGTTCTGGTTCTGGCCTGTACCCGACTTGGTCCCACCACAGGTGTTAAGGGAATCCTGTTCAAATCTTGCCTTGCTGCTGCAGAGCTATGTGCCTACGAAAGAGGCAACTGCTGCTGAATGTTCCTTGAGGCACAGCCATGCTATATACTGCTCTGCAGTGGTGACAGATGAGCCCTGAAGTCCTGGTTTTGTCTTTTGCCAGGACATTTTTCATTGTGCACAACTCCTTTATCTACAGATAGGAGGTATCTCCTAGGAGGCGAAGGCTACATGAGATGATATATGTAAAGTGCTTCGTACATGCACACAGTAGGTGCTCAAAAGTGGGAGCCGTTCCCTATCTCTGGGTCACTATTTACTAATTCCATGAGTGTGTTTCATGGTCCTCCTCAACTATGAATAACCTCGTCTGCGTCTCACACAGAATGCCGTCGTGAACTTCGGGGGTTCTAAAGACCCTGCGCTAAGAGGCTTGAGTTCAGACTTTTGCTGAGGAGGCGGAGTAGGCACACGCCAGTCATTCTTCCCCACGAGAGAGGGAGACAGACCAGCTAAACCAGGACCCGGACTGGCCTCACAGCCTGAATGCTCTACTGACAGAGCAGAGAACAAGGGAATCCACCGGTAGAGCACAGCAAAGGATTCACTACGTCCCTGATAGTCTCGAGTTCTAGGCTGTTCCCGAAGCCATCACCTTATCCTCTTTCTGTCTCCCAACCAACCGATTCCAGTTTTCTCAGGGACCATTTAAAAAAGGCAAGTCTTCCGTAAGACAAGTTTTCCAGACACTAGAAGGTGGCATTTATGTTCTGAGTCTCCTCTGTGTAGATTGTGGCCCCCAAAGCGTTCAGAGACTTCCCATGTGTAGAACAGAGCCTCCTCTTACCTGGCTCGGTCCAGGTTGAGAGTCCTCAGCAAGGGAAGACTCTGTCTGAGACAGACTGGGTGACGCCGTGGAGTCTCCAGAGGTGCTGGTGACCAATTCCCCCAGAGCATCGACCTGTCTCCTCAGGCTGTGTAAAGTGCCCTCTGTCTGCCGCTTCCCCTTAATTAACACTTCTGCTTGCTTGGACATACAGTGTCGAAGCTGGGCCTGAAAGTGTCACGGTGAAATTTAGGGTTTTACACAGAAGCAATGTACCTGAACGATCAGTAGCCTCCTCATCTTAACACCGATAGGCAAATCTGACGATTCTAAAGTAGGAATGGCTGCTGAAAATGTTCTTGTCCTCAAGAAAAAAAAGAAATCCAGGAGGATGCTGGTGGCTACTCTCAGTGTGCGGAAAACTTGGACCATTCTGTGTTGTCATTAACTGGGCCTTTTTTTTTTTTTTTTTTTTAATGTTTGTTTATTTTGAGAGAGGCAGGGAGGGGCAGGGGGAGAGAGAGAATCTTAAGCAGGCTCTGTGCCCAGCACTCAGCCCCAAGTGGGGCTCGGTCCCACGACCCTGGGATCATGACCTGAGCCACAATTAAGAGTCAGGCGCTTCACTGAGTCACCCAGGCACCCCGACCTGGGCCTCTTGCTCGGCCTGTTCTCTCCACCGTAACAATGCTTAGGATTTCTGCACCTGTGGCCTCCCCATTAAATGACTACCTCGTCTCTCTCTTTTCCGCCCAGACTTAGAAGATGGGTTTATACATGATATCTTCAGTGTCTCTCACAGTATATTCAATCCTCAGCCCCACACTACTTTGCGACTTGCCCCTGTGCTGTTTCTTCAAAATGATTCTCTCCAAGGCTACGGCAGTTCTAACACAACTTTCTGTGATGACGGGAATGTTCTGTATCTGTGCTGTCCAAAAGCGTTAGCACTAGCCACAGGTGGCTATTGAGTCACTAAAAATGTGACAACTGAAGCACTCGATTTTCAACCTGATTTAATTATAATTCGTTTACATTTAAACAGCCACATGTGACTGGAGGCTATCGGACATCAAGGGCCTCCACTCCCTCAACATGGTTCACGGCTCCTCCTCAGCCATGGTGTATATGGAGCCTTTCTCCAAAGACACATCCTGTCCTCTCATTCTATCCCCCTCCCACTTTCCAACTCCCACCTATACCCTTCACCCCCAAATCGTTAGGTCAACAGTGACCGCTAAATCCCAGACTCTGCAGCTACCCAGGGAGAGAGCGGCCCTGGTTGGCTCACAGGCCTTCAGGCTCCGCGTGTTCTGAGCCTAACAACTTCCCGTCTGACACCCAAGCCTACTTTTCCAGTAGTCCCAGTCTTTCCCCCAACCACTGGCCTGTGAGCCCGTTCTGGTTCATCACTGCATCTCTACTTTCTGTCCCAAGTACTCGGGTTCTGTCAGTTGGAGCTGAGGCAAAGCAGCACTACACAGGTTAAGACCACTGGGCCAAACACCACAGTTCATGGTTTTCAATACTGTACTGACTGTGCGATGCCAACTTCTCTGAGCCTCGACCATGCAATCTAGAAAACTGCTGGTGCCGTAACAGAGGGAATGACAGCAGTGCATGCAGGTGAGCAATTTCCCCTACTCTCCTCAACACGCCAAGGGTCTCCTACCATATTGTTTCAAAGGGGGACTTTGCAGGGCGCATGGGTGGTTCAGTCAGCGAAGCGTCCGACTCTTGATTTCAGCTCAGGTCATGATTCCAGGGTCGTGGGATTGAGCCCTGCATGGGGCTCTGTGCTGAGCGTGGAGCCTGCTTAATATTCTCTCCCTTTCGCCCTCTGCCCCTCCCCCACTTGCACACGTGCACGCTCTCTCTAAAATAAAAAAATAAAAGAGAAATAAAAAAATAATAAAGGGCAACCTTGAGTCGATCTTCACGGTGACGCAGTTTCTCTCGGAGTGCCTCTCCACGCCAGTGTTCATCCTTTTTCAGAGACGGGGAAACATCAGAGTCCCAACCACTAGCCTTTCTCTCCTCCCACCCTCCCCCAGCCCCATTCTGGTTTTCAGCTTAATTGGGGGGGGGGGGGTGGGGAGGAGGTGGGAATAAAATCATCCTTCTTCAGAGTCCAGAGATGAGTGGGATAAACCTTACCATTATGTGAATCTGGGAAAAATTCAGTTTTTCTTCAAAAGGTGATGGTCTCTCACTCACGGTGAATGGGAAGTTTTCTTTCAAGCTTTCCAACCCTCCCTCTACGTTTTCATTCCTTTCCCAAATAGCCTCCAGATCTGCTGGTAGTTCTGGAAGAAACTGGTTGAGATTCTTCAGGCTGGTTCTGATTTCATCCTTCACCTCACATTTAAGTGATCTCATCGCCTCACTGATTTCCATTTGTCTTCTCTCCAAATCTTTTTGGTGTGTCATCTAAAGAGCGAGAGTCAAATACCATTGGGTAAGGTCTGGGACTTACACGGAACTGAACTATTTAATGCATCAAATATGTCTGGAACTTTCCATCTGCAGAATTAAGCTCTCCCACTCTCGGCGTAAACGGCTCTCAGCCTGGTTACATTACAGGATGGCAGAGCTTTCTCCTGGGGTCATTCCTTCTTGCCTGGGGATCTGGGTCCCATAGACTTGTTTCTGGCAGAAAATCTAACATTTCAACACAGTTCGTTGGGACGTGATAAAGTTTCATGCTGAAGAACTGCCACTTTCCTTTCAAAAACTAACAGAAGAAGCCTGCCGCACTTAAGGGGATTTTAGAAGTACATTTTGAACGAATGCTTTTTTCTTGTAGAGGTGCATTTCTCAATTTTAAGACTAGAAAAAAAAGATTTGATTTAAAGGACATTCTCAGAATCGGCTCTTTACAACTTGCACAAAGAAATGCTCCTATTCAAAGAGCTATTTAAGAAAAAAAACCTGAGCCCCGCGGGGAGTGAGCAGGCCCAGCGAGCGTCTGCCCGCCCGGCCGGCCGGTGGGGTCCGGGCGCGCACCTGTTTCCTGAGATCCACGCACTCGCGCTGCATCTGGCTGAGCTCCTTCATCAGGCGCCTGGCCCGCTCGCGGTTGTCCTGGGCCACCTGTTCGATTGTTGCCATTTCCTTCTGCATGCAGCTGTTCTCCTGCTTTTGCTCCTGGCACGGGAGGAGGAAAATGACCCCGGGGTCCGGCACGTGGACGCGTGCGTGCATCACGGCCTTACACACCCACTAGTTCTGACACTTCCCATCTGGGCTCCAGCTGTCAAGTGGGGATAATGCCACCTGCCTTCTTCAGCAGCTGTGGCAGAGCTGGGGGTCCGTACGCGGGCCGAGCCTGTTGGCCCCCGGTCGGAATTCTGCGTCTGCAACGTTACCCGTGACAACACGTTACTTTCCGTTTCTCCCCCTCCGTTAACTGTCTGTGACGAGCACGGTACTACCTCATCACAGAGTCATCCGGAGGATGAAAATTTAGATGCCCAGATCTTTGCAATCACGTCGCCGAATCGCTAGTTGTCAGTGTATACAGCACCCTCTGGGGAGCAACGCACCCGTTCACACAACAGGGTGACCTCGATTTCCTTCAGGCGGTGTCAGAAAAGTCCATTCCCATGACAGTCTCTACTCCTGCCCATCTGCCTCCGCCCACCGTGAGCTGTTTTGGACCTCCCCAAATTTTTATCCTCAATGTATTTTAGGGATAAAAGCCCGGGAGACTGAACTCCTTGGTTTCAGGACGATGATGAATTAAAGCGAAGGCTGACTGAAAAGGGCAGGATGAGATCCGTGAGTGCTGACTGCAGCGGGGCAAAGATGTCTCCAGAAGAAGACTTCCTCCCCCAGAACCCTCTCCAGCCCCTGCGGGTGGAGGCGCAGGCAGGGGCTCCCTTGCGGAGAACGCTCTCTGCTTTGAGGTGACACTGTCTGCTCACGTGACCATCTTTCCAGCCGGCCGGGCTCCTCTAGGGCTGGCGGCTCAGACTCAGGCAAGACACCGTCAGCTTCAAGCTCAAATCAGGCACAGACACACCAGAAACAACAGTCGGGTTAGGGACCAGGTTGACAGGTCACTGATTTTGTCTACACCGAAGCAGTTTTTAGTCGAAGGATTTAAGGGCGCAAATTCCGCGACAGCTGCCAGGGCCGAGGGGACTCACCAGAAGGTTCTTCTCCAGCTGGCTCCGCTGGACCTGAAGTGCTTCCTTCAGGCTGGCGACCTGCTTCTCGGCTTTCTTCCTTTCTGTCAAGAACTGGTTCCGCAAGAGGCTGAAGTCTGCCCTCATAGAGTCCGCCTCTTTCTGGAGAGTCAGTAGCTCACTTGACCTTTCTGTTAGCTGCTGCTCCCGTTCCGAAAGCTGTCGTTCTGAAACGAGCATTTTGAGTAGTTTAGCCAGAGGCCCCGGGCTGGCCGTGGGCGGGTTGCATAACGCCATGTCACCCGCTCAGGCATCATGGAGTCTTCCAACTCCCCCCTGACCCACATCAGAGCCCAGATGAAGGTGCCTCCTGACATCACTGGGTCCTGGAGGGCCGGATCCCAAAGTGACAGACAGCTACTGTCTTCCTTTGGGTGTCTGACAGCAGTGAGAATACAGCAGTCCTGAGGTGCAGGAGGCCTGGAACAGACGGCCGAAATGCTTCTTATAAACCTGCACGGAGGTGCACCAGTGCTTCTCCTTCACGGGAGGCAGCACGGTGCAAAGAACATGGGATCTGGAGCAGCATGAGCCTTACCCTATACAGGAGGCGCCTACTTCCTGGCGTTTAACAGGAATTGTGTATGCGAACGCGAAGTACCTAGTGAGTACTCCATAAATAATGTTTATGAAAAACACTGACGTTCAAAATAGATTTTTCTGGGGCACCTGGGTGGTTCAACCGGTTAAGCAGCCGACTTCGGCTCAGGTCGTGATCTCACAGTCCGTGGGTTCGAGCCCCGCATCGGGCTCTGTGCTGACAAGCTCAGAGCCTGGAGCCTGCTTCAGATTCTGCGTCCTCCCTCTCTCTCTCTCCCACTCTCCCTCTCTCTCAAAAATAAACATTAAAAAAAATTTTTTTAAATAAATAAAATAGGTTTTTCTAATCATACTCTTTGGAGTAACACCCTGTCCAGGTTTTACTTTTCACACGTCAAGTGTGGTCAGGTGCAGCACATCTGGGAAGTTTCGTTGTCACGATGAAATGGCTGGGTCTGCATGTATCAAGAGTTGCTGGGGAAAAAGGACTAATAACCCTTTCACTGAGTTCACTCGGGGAGACCAAAGTTTTCTGAACATTACTAAACCCTGAAGCCTAAGAACAGAATCACTCATTGATGTGGGAACAATGATTCACCCTGGACTTCCATCTTGACTGAAATATGGCTCAGGAGAGCGCCGACAGCCCCAAAAACGAACACCTTTGTATTTTGGTACCATTCACTATGTCAAACTGAGACAGAAGTGGAACTGTTAATACTATTTTCTGATTGGTTGAGATGAAATGGAACACTGTTCCCAAAGCTCAAAACAACGTACTGCTTCACAGAAAGCCTTTAGATCAAGTGCCTTCTGGCACCTCTCTGCCTGAACGTCGCTCTTCCTGGAGGCAGCATTCTGGAAGAAGGCAACGTGGTCACGTAGAAAGACCTGACAGCCTCGGGGTCAAATCCCGTCTCCACAGAGACAAGTGCCCCGTGTCGTCTCTCACAGGGCCGGCAGGACCCCGGGGGAGGCGGGGGGGGGGGGCATCTCCTTCCTGCCGTGCTCCTCCCGATGCCCTGCCGGGCCGGGGCCAGGCTCGGGTCTCCCCGACACACTTTGCCAGACCGCCACGTTGGGGAATACGTACTGGTCTGGGAGAGCGCTTTCTCCAGGGTCTCACTCCACCTCTCCTCTTCCTGCAAAGCCCTGACACGCTCCTCCGCCACCAACACCTTTGTGAGCACCTGGTCCAGCTTGCTCTTCTGCTTCGTTAATTCCTTTTCCAGCTCTTGCTGCTGCTCCTTCAGAGTCGCCTTACTGGCTTCTAACTTCTTTTCTTCACATTCTGTCTCTTTCTGGAGTCTCTGAAACATCTTAACAGAGAATAACCTTAGTCATAAAATAACAAACACAGGTGTCCCAGGTGAGGGAAACTTTATGGGCGCTAGATATTTTCAAGTCCAAGAGAAAGCAGAAAACATCCCACAGTGACAGACAGCGGGGGCTGGAAAACTATTTGGCTGGCACGTGAGGCGGGGATTCACGCAGCAAAATGGCATGTGGCCATCAAGATTCTTTCCGGGAGCGATGTTCTGCGGTCTTAATGGTCCACAAATATTAATGCCAAGAGAGTCAAAGTGCTGGTGTGAAACCCTCCCCGGTTACACAGAGCAGTGAAGGGAAGTTAGTCCTATGGGGGACCCCTCATAGCTTCCGCCTGGGGAGAAAACGCCCAAGTGACAAAGCGTGTCCTTTTCTGTCACGCCATAGATGTGCAGTACCGTTTCTTGTTGGGCTAGCTTCGCCTTGGTTTCTTCAATCTCCGTCTGAAGCACTTGAAGCTGTTGTTGCTTTGTCTCCCCTTCTTTCTGGCAGTCTTCGAGCTTCTTCCTCCATTCCTCGACATCCTTCTGGAGCCTGGTCTGCTCGCTGAGCAGCACGTCCTTCTGCTCGGCGATGTCAAGCAGGTCCTTCGTGTGACAGAACAAACGGAAGCTACTAACAAAGCCATCCATCCGTTCCAGGGCTGGCCAGTGCCCCTCCTGGCATCAGTCAAGTCTGACGACGTGAGAAGCATCTCAGAAGTCCCACGTCCTCTATTACCTCAACAAACTTATTTAAGGCCCCCGAAGTGCAACTTAGTCATCAGGTTTCCTCTGTTTAGTGTCTCAAGAGTAAGACGACAGAAGACGCTGAAACCTAAGAGACCCAGTTCTTCTGAACTTTAGTTGCTTAGTCACTGAGGTGGGAATAAACAACACCCACCTCACAAGATTGCTAAGAAGATTAAGGAGAGCTGTGAATAAGGCTTAATCCCTATTGAAAATGAACCTAAAGTCATGGTTTTGTTACTATTTGAAATATTTATGTGGGTTGAAAAACTCAAGAAAACAGTAACTTCTTCTTTCTGCGAGGAATCCAAATTAAACATTTCTTTTAAAAATGTTTATTTGAGGGGGAAAGAGAAAGAGAAAGAAAGAGCATGAGTGAGGGAGGGGCAGAGAGAAAAGGAAGGAGAGAGAATCCCAAGCAGGCCCTGTGCTGTGAGCACAGAGCCTGACATGGGGCTCGATCTCACCAGCTGTGAGAGCATGACCTGAGCCGAGATCAAGAGCTGGACGCGCAACCGACTGCGCCATCCGGGCGCCCCTCAAATTGAAAAAAAGTTCCGTTTCTAATAACACACAAAATACTCATGAGAACCTGTGTAAGAATTTTTTAAAGATGGGATACTTTGATTTGAAGTTTTCTACATCTTAGAAACACAGAATCCTTAAGGTAGATGGAAGGATTTAGACGTCTAATCGAACTCCTAATCTACACAGTGAAAACCGAAGCCCAGAACTTGCCTGAGGTTCTCTGAAACTTAAATCACACACTGTTCTCACAGGACAACACTCAGTTACCTTTAAGAAGACTGTCAGAAGTAGAAGGGTCAAGAACAGCTCTCAACGAACATCTGATAAGACGGATGCCCAGATCCCCTACAGGTGGCAGTTACCGTGCAGCTCAGTGAATGACCGTGTCTAAGCCCAGCCTTTGGGGGCCTTGTCTGTGTCATGGATAAGAGATGGTCCATCTGGTGCCTAAAGCCCCCAGAGGGGCTGCTGAAGGGTTGGGCTCTGGTCTAGCTTCCCACCTTACTTATAACCTTTGAGTGAAACTTAAAATAAATGAGAAAATCACTGCTCTGCACCAAAAGGTGTGTGTATGTATGTCTTTGTCATATGAAGGCCCGCTGGGACCTGCTGACGTGACAAGGAACCAACCTACTTGATTTGTTTGTTATTTGAACCAGTGGTCTGCATGCCTTCAGGACACTACTAGAAGATCACATTTGTTACGGAGCTTACCTGTTTGGCTAGGTTCAGATGGTCTTGGACATCAGCTAGTTCTTTCTGTAGTGAGTTTACTGCTTCTTGTTTTTCTATAGAAATAATATTTACATAAAACGAATACATTCGTATGCATTTTCCAAATCCCCATTGGCCCCCCAAAGAAAGTGGAGGTGAACATAAACTTACCTGTTAAATGTATGGCTTATACCGTGTCATCTTACTAAAAGGTCAGAAGAAAGAGTGACATGTGCGGCACATACACCTGGGCATGGTGCTCAGGTTTATAAAGACTTACGTGTTCGAAACCTCACAATAAAAACAGTTTCTAGACAATGCCTAGCACTGATGACGTGCATGGCTCGGAAATGAGTACCTTCTACAATGTGGACAGAAATGTAAATTTGATACACCCTTAAAGGGAGACAATTTGGGAACAGGTTTTATATCTATACTGGCTTTGTCACTTACTAGCTGTAAGCCACTTCTCACTTGAGTTAAGTCACAAGGAAACTAAGCTTTCCTCATCTATAAATGGGTGAAATAGTTTCTGTCTCACAAAAATGTTACCAGGATTAAATGAAAAAAATGCATATCAAATAACTGCATCACGTCTAAGAGTAAGTGCTTAACAAGCATGTTGTTAGCCAGGATTACTTAGTAACTTCTCCTAATCATGAATATTTACAAAGATTTGGTAATAAAGGCATTATCTGCATTTTTTTTTTTTAATCACACACCCACAGCCCAAGGAAAAAATCTGGAAAGATATTCACCAACCTGTCAACAGGAATTCCCTCTGAGGGTGTTTATTTCATTTTTTTACCTATGTTTTTAAATTGTTCTTTAAGGAACATCAACTAATTTTTTAAGCGGCTCTATTGAGACAGAATCCACACACCATGCCTTTCACCTGTTTATGCAATTCAGTGGCTTCAAGTACATTCACGGAGTCGTGCAAACACCACCACCATCTATTTTAGAACATTTCTGTCACTTCTAAAATAAACCCCATGCCCATTAGCAAGGAGTTATTTCTAGAATAAGAAAAGCAGACAATGAAAAGCAGCAGCCAGAGCAGGAAAGAGCCTCGTCTCTCCCACCATGCGGCCGCCTACCTCGGAGCTGCTGCTGCGTGGCTGCCATGTCTTTGTGCAGTGAGAGCTTCTCTCTGTGCAGTCGGTCCAGCCCCTGCTGCAAGTTTCTGACATCCGATTCCAGCTTCTCTAAGTTTGCCTGCTCCATTTTGCTATTCTCTTCTGCAGCTGCCAAAACCCTACCGTCCAAGCAGAGTAAGTCAGACTATGAAGCGTAAAATGTTCAAGCACGCACAAGACACAACCGAGGAAGTGTTCTGCCCTCACGGGGTAGTTACGGACTACGAATGATCATAAATCTTAACAAAACCGAAGGCTCTTCAACTCCTTTTCAAAAGACGTCTTGTTTTCCGCTTTCCAAACAGGAGATTTTTGGAAAAGGGACTCTCTAAACTGAAGCTTTATAAACACCAGGGATAAAAACATGGACAGCACTCAGAATTCCAAAAGTCTGGCGATTAAAACAGATCACTAGCTTCTCATCAGTGAGAAAGCAGGAAACACGATTGTGCATGTAATAGGATTTGTCCAAAAGACAGACGGGCATGAGCATAACTTCTTTTATGTAAATGGAGTCCTACAGTAGGGGCTCGCTTTTGTCTGGCTTCTCCCCCTGAGCGTAGTCACTTTGAGTCATTCATGTTGTTGTGTGTAAGCAACACCACATTCCCTTTCCATTGCTACATGGTATTCCAAGGGATGCGTATACTGGAATCGGTCTATGCATTCACCAGCTGATGGGACTTTTAGGTTGTTTCCAAGTTTGGGCTGTTGCACATAAAGCTGCCATGAACATCAATGCCTGTCATTCTTTGTATAAACGTACATTTTCACTTCTGAAGAACAATCTAGGAGTGGAATGGCTAGCTCTTCCGGTAGGTGTTAGTTTCCAAAATAACTGCCAAACCATGCTCCGAAGTGCCCTAACAATTTACACTCCCAGCAACTGTGTATGAAAATTCATACGTGAACATTTGGTATGGTCAGTGTTTAATTTTAGCCCTTCTAATAGGTGTGTAATGATATCTCATTGTGGTTTTAATTTGCATTTTCTGCGGGGCCCGCATGGTGCAGTTGGTTAAGCGTCTTTTTTTTAATTTTTCTTTTTTTGTTTATGTATTTATTTTGAGACAGAGAGAGAGGGAGAGCACACTCAGGGAAGGGACAGAGAGAGAGAGAGAGAGAGAGCACAAATCCCAAGCAGACTCTGTACTCACAGCCCAGAGCCGATGCGGGGTTCAAACTCATGAGTTTTATGAACTCATAAATTCAGGAGTTGGACGTTGCACCGACTGAATCACCCAGGCACCCCCCGACTCTTGATCTCAGCTCAGGTCATGATGTCACAGTTTATGAGTTTGAGATCCACATCAGGCTCTGTGCTGATGGTGCGGAGCCTGCTTGGGATTCTGTCTCTCCTTCTCTCTGCCCCTCCCCCGCTTGTGCACAAGCTCGCTCGCTCTCTCTCTCAAAATAAATAAAACTTTAAGAATTTGGACTTTCCTAATGGTTAATGATGTTGAGCATCTTTTTATGTGTTTATTTGCCACCCATTCATCTTAAGTAAAATGTCTTTTCAAGTCTTTTGCCCCTTTAAAAAAACTGGGTTGTTCGTTTTCTAATTACAGCTCTTTAAGATATACGTTCTGGGTACAAGTACTTTTTTTTTTTTAAGAGGAAAGGGTTTTTTTTCTTTAAGTTTTTTTTTTTTTTTTTTTTTTTTTGAAACAGAACAAGTGCGCGCAAGCAGGTGCGGAGAGAGAGGGGGAGAGAGAGAGAATTCTAAGCAGGCTCTGCACTGCCAGGGTGAAGTGAGATGCGGGGTTGGAACTCACGAACCCTGAGATCATGACCTGAGCTGAAATCAAGAGTCGGACGCTTACTGGCCTGAGCCCCGATGGCGGCCCTGAGTACAACTCCTTTATCGAATACATGTTGCAAAGGTTCTTCTTCCAGGCTGGGACAGGTCTTTTCATTGTCTTAACAGTGTCTTTTGAGGAGAAGTTTCAAATTCTGATGAAGCCCAATTTTACCAAATTATTCTTTTATGGATCATGCTTTTGGGGTCACATCTAGGAAATCCTGCCTAACCCAAGATCACCAAGGTGTTTTCCCTGTGTTCTCCTAAAAGTTTTATATTTAGGTTTCACATTGATATTTATGGTCCTTTTGGGGATAATTTCTATTTATAGCATGGGTGTGAACTGAAGTTCATTTTTGGGGTTTTGGATATACAATTGGTTCAGCAACAGTTTTTGAAAAGTGTGCCTTTTCTCTACTGAAGATGATGCCTTTGCATCTTAGTCAAAATTGGTTGTCCACACATTCGTGCGTTTACTTCTGGACTTTCTGTTCTGTTCTACGGACTGCTTTGTCTATCTTTCCACCAGTACGACAGCATTTCAGTCACCACAGCTGTATGTGGGGTCTTGAAATAGGGCAGTGTTAAGGTCTGAACATTTGTTCTTTTTCAAAGTTGTTTTGGTGTCATATCTAAAAAGTTTTAGATTCTATTCTACCTCCAATCTTTGCATTTCCACACGAATTTCAGAAGCAGACTCTCAATTTCTATTTTATTTTATTATTTTTTTCAACGTTTATTTATTTTTGGGACAGAGAGAGACAGAGCATGAACGGGGGAGGGGCAGAGAGAGAGGGAGACACAGAATCGGAAACAGGCTCCAGGCTCTGAGCCATCAGCCCACAGCCTGACGCGGGGCTCGAACTCACAGACCGCGAGATCGTGACCTGGTTGAAGTCGGACGCTTAACCAACTGCGCCACCCAGGCGCCCCTCAATTTCTATTTTAAAAGCATGTTGCAATTTTTATTATTTTGAATCTAAAGATCAATTTGAGGAGAATGGAATCTTAACTATACTGTCTTTCTACCCACAAACAGGTATCTCTCTCCATTTATTTATATCTTCCAGCATCCATTATTTTCCTTAAACACACACACAACAGGTTATTTAAAAAAGTGCTTTGGGGGGAAAAAAGCCTAAAAGGAAATTCCCCCAGAAATGGTATTGATGAATTGTATTGTGACACTGAGTTCGTGGGGTATTTTTTTTTCCTTTTCTCTATTTTCCACTCTTTTTAAAATAGTGTTTATTATGCTTCAGCCTTGAAGAAGAGATCTTGCAAGCTTACTGGTTTTTGCTCTTACCGTTTGCTCTGTGCCAACTTCTTTTCCCAGCTGTCACATTTTTCTTCGAGATCTTCCTTTTCTTTGCTCAAAGACTCAACACACGACTGTAGCATTCGGGTCTCGGCAGTTATCCGCTCTATTTCCCGTCTGTCCCTCTCGAGGACCTGCTTCTGCCACTCAATTTCCCCTTTCTGTTGCAGGGCTGTCTGCTGCAGATTCTCTAACTCCAGTCTCTCCTAAGTCAGATAAAAGGGGACTCACATGTGCCCACCGAGGAAGACTGCAGTTGGCTAGGGGTAAAACAGCTTTGTTTATTACCTCCAGCACTTCGACCTGAGTCTTCTCTAACTCGGACAACTTTTGCTCATGTTGTAGCTTCAAACCTTGCAGCTCCTTGCTTTCAAGTTGCAGCATGTCCAGAATATTCTTTAGTTCTAAGAGGAACAGAACATGGTCCATGCTGTTAAATGAAGTTCACAGCACTTACAAACTGAAACAGAAAATAGTGCTATGGATACAAGAAACAATAGGTCATCAAAACATATCTGTTGTGTGAATTACTGGAGCTAACTGTATTTTAACTTAAAAAAAATCTTTAAAATCTTGTTAAACATTAATTTGTTAAATTTTGTTTAAAAATTTTAACCCCAAAACATAACAAAGATCTAGTTCTACGAGCAAGTGTTCCATCTAAATGAATTTTAAAAAAAAATAGGAAAAACTTCAAAATATGTAAGTTGAGATTCAGATAATAATTTTTTATATTTTAAAATATAGATTTTTAAGTATTAACTTTTTTCTGATTAAAAAAAATATTTGGTCACCATAGAAAATTTCAAGAAAAGAGTAAAAAGAAAAAAAAAAAAAGAAAACCCATCATTATCCCACTATCCAAATATGATCACTACGACGACAGCATCCTGACACATTTCCTTCCAGGAGCGTGCACACACGCACGCACACGTACCACACATATTTTCAAAATAACTTGGGACTCCACTCTATATTCAGTTTTTATCTATTTTTTCAGTCTTCCCATCGGCATTTTTGCATGCCCTTCAATGTTTGAAATATAGCTTTTAAATTGGCCATGGTTCCAAATTTTGTCATTATAAATTTTGCTGTAAGTAGTCAACTCAGCCAGCTTAATTTGTGAAGCAAGGAAATACTTGCTCACTACATAAATAAATAAATAAATCCAATACTGCTGCAACGTGCATGAATGCTTGCCCTCAGAAACTAGAACTGAGCTAAATGGTTTAACAGGTATGAATTTTCAGTCCTGAAACACTGGGGGGTTGGTCCAATTTATTTTTCTATCAACAGCCTATAAATGCTCTTCCTTCTCCACGCTCTGGTCAGTAATGATCAGGACTATTTAGCTTTTAAATAAACTTTATCGATTTGAATGACAAAAAATATTGTATTCCTTTTATCATACTGCTTTCCTTCATATCTTTAAAAGAAGTTTATTTCACTATTCATATTTTTCCTGTGATCTGGAAAAAACACTTTTCCAAACTCTGACTTTATATGATTGTTTTCCTTTAAACTTACCAGTTTTATGTTTAGACATCTGCCCTAAAACTACCTGAAGATTTTCTTCCTCTTTTTCAATTTCCTGCTTTATGAGTGCAAGTTGAGTTTTTTTTTCACTAATCTGGACATTGAGTTCTCCTTTCTGAAAACTCAGTTCTTCCAGAAGAGATTTTACTTCCTGTGCCAAAAAAAAAAAAAGTCAACTCCCCTCCACAAAATTATGAATGGAAATTATACTGAGAACAGTTTTGTTATTAACTATCTCATTTCACAAAAACTCCAATTTGGAAACAAGTTCAATTTTGCCTTTTATGTCAAGAACAGCACTGTATTTTATTTTCCACTAACATATTTCTGTATAACGGAAGTAAGGAAGTCACATATCGTCTTCATTTAAAATGCATAAACAGTACTTACTATGTGCAAGGCAATGTGTTATAGAAAGAAAAGGCTGACTCTGATACATCTCCTGCCCTCAAGAGGCTGAGCACCTTGGGGGAAATCAGCAAGGAGCATAAACATGGTCATGAAAGGCTCTGACGCCCTAGGAAACCTGCAGAGTGCCTCCAAACTCAGAAGAGAGAAATTCCTTCCAAGGTAAAGGAAAAGTCAGGAAAGTCAACTTAGTGGCATGCAGCTGAACCAGGAAAAATGGCTAGGATCTGGACATTCCCAAAAAGGAAATTCCTGGAGAAGAAATGGTATGAGAAAGGCACAGAGGCCGAGAACCTTGGGTATGTCCAGAAAATACTATGGGAGAGCTATCCATGCAGCCACAGCCTGGATACAGAACAGTACATCAAACTGATGTTACAGAGGGTTCACGATTCAGGAATTTAGAGCTGCATTTGGAGAGAAAACTAATTAAAATATGTTAAGATAAACCTAGAACATCACCCTTGGATTCTTAAGAAAACTAGTAAAGAACACACCCTAATATGATTGCACTTCTCAGTTACTTCGGTTTCTCCCAGTCTCAGCGCCTCCTGGAGGTCAGCTTTGGCCTGGACCATGCTTCCCTGGAGTAGACGCAGCTCTTCCTTTTTATGCCCTAACTCCCTGTCCAAGACGGCCAGTTCTTGCTGCTGATCGGATACCTGTGTTCAAGAAAAGGGAAGAATGCAAAGCTTGACAACCTTCGTGCTTGCTGTGATGGAGAATATTCAGTCCAGCTAACGGTAGTGGGGAAATCAGGGGCTAGCCTAATTGTAATTATCCCAGCTGCAGGAGTCAGGAGGGCCAGGCTGGGGGTACAGGCATCAAATGCCTAATAAAGATCTCGAGTTCACATACATAAAAGCATATCCATCAAATCATACCAAAAACAACAAGATGATAATAAGGAATATCCCTCAGGTTATGGTTTTCAAAATACTTGTGTGTCTATATACCTTATTCCATTACCTTGGCAATGGAAGTCAGGCAGGGATTTTTTAAATTTATTCATTTTGTAAATTTAAAAATGTCAACTTTAAGAATAGTACACATTTTATATAAAAAACAGAAAATGCAGATGTGCAAAAGGAAGAAAATAGAAAATATTTATCTCCCCTTATCAGATGACTGCTTTTGTGCTTTGATACAGACCAAAAATATAAGCACGAGTGTTCATAAACACATTTAGCATAAATGATCTTAGGGTGCATCCTGTTTGGTTTTTTTTTATTAAAAAACTTTATTTATTTTTTTTTTTAGTGTTTATTTAGATTTATGAGAGAGATACAGAGCGTGAGCAGGGGAGGGGCAGAGAGAGAGGAAGACACAGAATCCGAAGCAGGCTCTGGGCTCCACGCTGTCAGCACAGAGCCCGACGTGGGGCTGGAACTCACAAACCGCAAGATCATGACCTGAGCCAAAGTCGGACACTCAGCCAACTGAGGGGTGTATCCCATTTTTAGACCCACTTCTTTTACTCAGTAATATATTCTATTTGTTCTACTGAGTTGCGATTCAAATTTGGGTTGGACTCTACTCTTAATCACTAGGATACAGAGCCTCATTTATGCTTTATATCTTATTTTGTATTTTCCAGTCTTTTCTACAATCAAACATGTATTACTTTTTATAATCGTAACAGAAACGCAGGTTTCAAAGCAGCATGAACTGCTTTTCCAAGGCATCGGTTGCCATACCTGGCTTTTCAGCTTTTCCAGCTCAGCTTTCTTGGCCTGCAGGAGGGTCTCTGACTCTTCCAGGACGTGCAGGTGGTGATCCTCATTGTGTTGTGCGGCCTCGATGTCCTTCTGCAATTTCTGCAGCCTACAAACACCAGCAGCACTGGAGCAGATCTGAAGGAAGGCTGAACCCCAAGAGCGGTCTTCCAGCACAAGTCTTGGGCCCCCCAGAGGCTGTACTTACTCTCCGGTCAGTACTTCCTTCTTCTTGTTCAGGCACTGGAAGTCGGAGTCTTTTGCTGCAACAACTTTGTTTATTTCTTTCAAAGTTTCTTCTTGCTCCATTTTGTGCTGCTCCAAACCCTTTGCGTCAGCCTCGAGTAATCTACAACACACTGCTTTACTCTGCAAGGCCCCTTAGACTTAGCCTGCATTATTTATCTTAAGGCGATTACTACTCCCTTAGCCCCGAACTTGTCATTGATCTCCCCGAATACATCAATAGCCAAGAGGGACTCCACCTACCTGAGCTGCTGGTCAGCTTTGACAAGGTTAACAGCAGTTTCCTGGGCTCTCCTTTCTAACTCCTCAGCATCTTTTTCGATTTGCAATAGATTTCTCTTGGCATCAGTGAACTTCTCAACGGCATCTTTTGTCTAAAAAAGACACTGTCATTAGAAGCGATTCAGTTACCACACTCTTTTTTGCACCTCTGAGGAAAATCGACAAGGCCATACAGAAAGACTGATAAAAATGTGCATTCACTTTGACTCTCCAACTCTCAGAAGAGAATTCAGGAGTAAAAAAATGACTACATAAAAATGCTCATTGTGTACTGAAATACAACTTGACAAGTGATAGATTAAGTGATAAAGCATCAACACAATGGAGTACTGTGTAGCCTTTAAGATGACAATATAACAACATGGAAGAATGTTAATGGTATTATGTTGGCTGAAAAAAACAAATTTAAAATGGCACTCTAAGGGCAACTATGTGCAATTAGATCTGTGTCTGCAAAGACAGAAAGGCTCTGCAAAAAGAAAAAGTCACTTGAGGGTGGTGACACTGTGAATGATCTTTTACTTAAAAATAATCTGTATACTATTATGCTATCTTATTCAATTAAAAATATCTCCACAATTAAGTGACAACAAGCTGATTTTACCAACAGTCCCTCCTTCACAGAGATTATTACTGTACTCTAGATTCGATCGTGTTAAATAAAACCTCCTTCATTTAAAGATGAATTAATAATGTCTGAGAAACACAAACATTAAGTACTTTTGTCGAAGTACTCAAAACTCCTCCTGTACAGGATTTGGCAAAAAGAGATTACTTTTTTTTTTCTTTTCGAAAACAGATTTTTTTTTTTTTTAATCAACTTGGTTTCCTTTTTCTGTCTAAAATAAGAGGTTTAAGACAATGCCACCAAAGGTCCAAAAATAGTGCTTGCTTTGCACTTCGTTGAACAGTGACTCCCCTTCGGGCCAAATACTCAAGCTGTGCAGCTGCACCAAAGTCCCAGGCTTGTTAAACTAGTCCAGTACATCTCCCGTGTGGATGCAAGAAGGCTGGCGAGCTCCCAAACAGCTAGATAGCTCACCACACTTCCTTCCATTCCAGATCCCTGGTTTCTGTCAGTTTCATCAGCAAAGCACTGGACAAAACGCACTACATGCTTCAGAAAGTCACATTTCTAAGTAGTTTTCTATCTCTTTCTATGTTAGGTTTTAACATGTCTGGCATCTTTCTCACAAAATGCATCACCTTCTCCCTCGCTCTTCCTCCTTAGCAAGCTGCCTCCCTGAATCATTTTGGGAGGACAAAAGGGGAAGAGCTTACTAGCCTCAGTTCACTTACTATTTCTGCCTACCACTGGTATCAATATTCTTTTATATACCAGTGATAAAGTTTTCTCTAGTCCTGCTCACGCCTATGTTATCTCACAATCGTCTAACATGTGACAGAAGGAACATGATCAGTTGATCATCTGAAAAGACACCAGGATGTTTTTCCATTTTTATTAAAGCCATCACTCACAGAATATCTTTAATAAATCCTTTGTTTCAGTTCCTGGGTTACAGATTTCTATTCATTTAAATCCATCCATGTTGAAATAACATAAAAATAGTTTCTGAGATGCTCCATGTGGGTATGGGACTTTTTTACCCTGGAATTCTCCTCAAACTAAGAAAGCTCTTGGGTGGGGTGCCTGGGTGGCACAGTTGGTTAAGCGACCAACTTCAGCTCAGGTTATGATCTCGTGGTTTGTGGGTTTGAGCCCTAGGTCCGGCTCTGTGCTAACAACTCAGAGCTTGGAACCTGCTTCGGATTCTGTATCTCGCTCTCTCTCTCTCTCTCTCTCTCTCTCTGCCCCTCCCCCTGCTCATGCTTTGTCTCTGTCTCTCAAAAATAAATAAAACATTAAAAAAAAAAAAGCTCTCTTGGTGAGGCAGAACTTGAGCTGTGTGGCCCTGGGCCAGCTACCAGCTTCTCTGAGCTCCACCAGTGAACTGGGCTAACCACCATCTTACAGAGTTGCCAGGAAAGGTTAACGAAGCAGTATTTATAAAATAGCCAATGTGTGGTCAGAGTAGGGGCCCAAAAGAGTAGGGGCTCCTTTTCTTCCTCCATTTCTTTCTGTATCGTAGTCACAAGAACACTACCTCAGACCAAAAAATGCTTGATTTTCTATCATCAACTTGGAGAATGAAGTATACCAGGAAGAAGTCTTCTGAGATCCACTGTTGCTTTTAGATGAATCTAGCACTGACCTATTTAATACAGAGAGATATCAGAGCCCAAATAATTTAAAGACACACACGGGATTAGGAAGTAGGGTGTGTTAGGAACGGAATGATCTTGGCAGTTTTTAAGTCTTCCTGAACAGCCTAAGTATTCTTTGCCTGAACTGATAGGTGAGGGGGAGCAAAGCTGGGGAGTCAGGTGGCTTGCCCGAATTCTCACAGCTCCTTAACTAGCAGCGTGCAGCCTGGAACCCAACTGTCCGCCTTGGGCGACCATGTTCTTATCACGATTTCTTTCTAGTCCTTCATGCCACGGGCAGTGAGCTGCCTCACCCCAAACCACAGCAGAACATACTTTCTCCTTCGTGCGTGAAAGTTCACTTTCGGCCTCCGCCAGCAGCCGGTCAGCTTCCCTGAGTTCTGCTCGACGTTTCATAAGGGTCTTCTCGATGCACTCAATTTCATCCACGATATCTTCATGGTGTTTGAGTGACTTCTGTATTTCTAGTTCATTCATAAGACTCTCGACATTTCCATCAAGGAAGTCTCTAAAAAAATCGTATACAAACATATTAAGAGTCTTTAAATGTAGACAATACAGACACTTGTAGTCTGATAAAAAGACGTACGATGATTTTCTACTCTCATATGAGAAGGGCCGGAAGAGACATTTACATTTGACCATGTTCAAGGTCTAGGTTTACCCTTTTATTCAACATGGTACGCTGCTGACAGTAAGTGCACGATGCATACAAAGTACGATGCAGCTGTTTTATCTTTTTTGATTATTATTTTTTTTGTCAGCACTTGGGTCAAGACAATGTTGTCGTTTCTATTCTCCTATGGTATAAAAAGAAAGCCAACCACCACCATAATAATCATCCATTCCCCTAAATCTATCTTGCTAGTTGCAGCTCACCAACCATCCCAAAGACTTCCTAATTTTGTGATTTACTGTTCAATGATACAATGATAGTAACGATATTTGACAAATCAGAAAGCAAGACACGGAAGTCACTAACTCAAGGCTAACATGTCAAAATTCTTTGAAAACGAAACTATGACAGGAAAACATGAAAATAAGTTCATCAACATTTAACACGTTGTCTCTCTTTAAATGAAGGCAAACATATCCTTTCTTTGGACATTTTCGTGTTATCCAAACTCCTTAAAGTAAGCATTTATTTTACTTTTATAACTAGGAAAAGAAGTGGTTACCCCACTGCCCTACCATCCTCCCTCAAAAAAATCTCACTTTAACCTCTCCCCACCATATGCCTACAAAACTAAGAGAAGCAACCATCCTTGAAACGCTTACACATTTTTTTAAATTTCTTTTTAAGCTTTATTTATTTTTGAGAGAGAGAGACAAAGCGTGAGTGGGGGAGGAGCAGAGAGGGAGAGGGAGACACAGAATCTGAAGCTGGCTCCAGGCTCCGAGCTGTCAGCACAGAGCCCGACACGGGGCTCAAACTCACGAACTGAGAGATCATGACCTGAGCCAAGTCGGACGCCCAACCGACTGAGCCACCGAGGTGCCCCAAAACGCTCACACATTTATTCCCCATCTTCTTCTCTCAGTGTGACCCTGGCTTTTCCCTGCCAGGTCTACCGGACAGTCACAGGTGTGCTCCTAGAAGGCAGAGACCATAGCTCACTCACCCCTGGGATCTCCACCAATCTCCCCGCAACCCTGGTGTCTGGGCCAGTCTGGCTGACATGACAAAAGCTGGGGACTGTCATAACTCCTGAACCACTGCACCCATCTGGCCCTCTCAGCAGATACTGCCTTCATTAACGGACCCTATGCCAGATGCTGGGGCACAAAGAGGCCCAGCCACCGCCTTCCTGGGCTCCTTACAACACGGTGTGAACAGTACTATACCCAAGGTTCCCAACCCGAACTGTGGGAGCCAGAGATGAGGAAGGCTTTGTGTAAAAGGGGATCTCTGACCTTTATCTGGATAGACAGGGTGGAGTTAGGCAGGGGGCAGGGAAACAATTTTAGGCTAGGACAGTATGTGCAAAGGTGGAGAGGCAGGGGAGAATGTGGTGTTGGGGGAAACCACAGAAAAGCAGGTAGGGCCTGAACAAACACTGCGTGTAGGAGAAAAGGATAAGACAGGCAGGCAGGTTCAGATCCAGAGGGTGGTGTGCATTCTAACAGGACTGAGTCACATGGGAGAGTGGCTAGCTCGGATCTGTAGCCACGTTCAGGGTAGAATGGAGACAGAGCCTAGACACGGGAGGCCAAAGTAGAAGCTATTACGACGACCTGGGCGGAGATGATGAAAGGCCAGAGAGGTGGAGATGAAAGAAGGGGACCAGTTTGACAGCTCTTTGTGTACAGTTGTAGGATCCGGAGACCAACTGGAGGGTTGGGAAAGCGAGGAAAGCAGAGCTGCACACACCCGGCTTGTTTTTAGCCAGAGTAACTGGGGAGGGCGGAGGGTTATGCCATTCTCCAAGAGGGGCCACAAGAAGAGCTCATTTGGATTATGGGCCAAGAGAACTTGGACTTGCCCTGTGCCACTTGGGAGTCACCTCTGGCTACAACTTTAAATTAAACTCTATTCCTCAGTTCCATTAGCCACACTTCAAGTGCTCAATCGGCACACGTGGCCGGTGATTACTGTTTCGGGTGGCATGGATCAACAGCATTGCCAAGGTCACAGAAAGTTCAACTGGACAACACCGATTCAGGTTACCTTAATAAGCCAATGTCATGTTTATCAGAACTATAAAAGTGAAATAGCTAATAATCATAGTTACTTTCGCTGTTTATGTTTCTGGATGGTATCATGTAATTCTTCTACTTCATGCTCTAAGTCTTTCTTCTCTTGCAAGAGACCATCAATATTACGATGCAGCTCTTCCAATTCTTTCACCGACTGCCGCTTGGATGCTCTCGTGCACTGCTCCTGTTTCTCTGATTTTAAATGCTGCATGATGTCTTCTAATCTAGAAACTTCATTCTCCTGAACAAAGAAAAAAAAATACAATACTGAGAAACATCACTTGATGTTTCTCTTCTTTCCTGCCAAAAGCTGCAATCGACTGTGCTTAAAGTGCTACCTATGACGTGAAAATGATGGTAGCTTCTAGACTTCAGTATGAAAACGAAAAATCAAGTCAGGCCGATTTTTTCACATGCCACAGATGAAACTGATGAACTAACAGAGCTTTTAATTTTTCCATCAGTCCAACTATGGTTGATACACATTCACCAAGCACCCCTTATGGATAATCTCTGCCTCCAGAGTTCAGCAAGTAGCAGAAGAGACGGACACAGGGGTCTCTCTCTAGGCATAGGGAGGGGAGTTTCCTGGAAGGCTGCCCAGAGGGAGAGGGTTTTGCCTGGGTTTTGAAGAATAAGTGAAATGGGGAAGACCTAACCTGAAGAAATAACACGTGCTAATGCACGGAGGTATAAGAGGGCATGTGAGAAACTACAGAACAGCTGGGGACGGCTGGTGGGTAAAGGAACCAGCCCGAGAGGTGATGACAGGCCGAGCTGACAGCGCTGCCGTAAACACACATGCGCTGAGACACTGCAGGGCAACGGGAGGGACTATCGTTCCAACCACGTGAGCACACACAGGCCCTCTGCAACTAGTCTGACCTACTGCCCGGCACTCAGGGGTCCTAGTCCTTGTCTTCCTCTTAACCTGCTGGGAGGAAAAGGAAAACAGAAAGAGCTCTAGGCATCTTGAGTTTGAAGGAGGAGTTTGTCATGCATTTTAATTCTTTAGAACCGTAAGTTTACAAAATAAGCTGGTGATTAGGAAGTAATCATTTCTTGAAATGTAGCCTTAGAAAAGAATATGAAATACACTAAAAATTTACACAGTTGAGTCAACTACACTGCCTACAAATAGAGAAATGTTATGCAATCATTAAAATACTGCTTAAAAACATCTGTAAAACCACAGGGAAATGTTTGTAATGTTAAGTGGGAAAAAGAGAATATGAAATGTGTGCACAATAAGAATTATGAAAAGAAAAAAAGAATCATGAATCTTACCACCCAGAGATAATCCCCATCACAACCTTGCTATATACTGCTCCTATGTGTGAATACACAAAGCACATCCATGTGTATGCGTGCACACACACATACACATGCGTGTACGAGTACAGGCCCCACTACGTGAACACTCCTGTATGTACACATTAGTATCATACTTGTCAATAGAAAAATATACAATAAGCTCTCCAAAAATGGTTAATTTCTGGACTCAAAGTATTTTTGCTATAAAGTGGTTAAACCAATCTTGTGGTCTGGCCTGGTGCCGTAACTCCCATCCAAAAGGACATTTTAGTAAGAGAATGCTTGCTCCATTCTAAACATCAACTTTACGAATATACTTTGGGACATAATCCCTTCATAAGTAGGTCAAATCATCACATACACAACCTTATTCGGTCTCCCATGGTAGCGGGGTAGACGGGGGTCTCATGTCTCTCCACTTACCAAGTTATGGTGTTCCGGGACGTTGCAATGCAGCACCCCCACAGGGATGAGGGGGACAGAGAAGTTGGGGGGCGGAGGCCCATACACGATGGGGGCTCCAGCAGGAGGTGGGCCATAAACAACAGTGCCAGGGCTGAGAGGCTGGCTGTTGTTGGGCAGGGGAGGAGGTGGTGCGTACAGGGCCATGCCCTGGGGAACAGGAGAACCATCGGGAAACACAGTGTACATCATGTATCCAGAAGGAGGCACGAATGGGCGTTCCTCGTGGTCATCCAGCTCACTCTCTTCCTGACTATCTCCTCCACTGTCTGCATCTTGACAGAAATAAACAGAAGAGTATTTTACCCACATGGCTTATTGGGTAAACAAGTTTAGTAGAGAACAGGGGCATTTAGGACAAGATCCCCAAGAACTGGGAGTAAAATTCTGTGAAAAGGTCAAAATAGGGATTCGTATTATTTTCAGAGGCTGATACTTGAGTGCTTCTTATGCCTATGTGTTGAGTTGCTTTTTTCTGTCTTTATTCATCCATTTATTCGGCAACCATTTGGGTGTCTGCCTCAGGCTGCATAAAGACAGAGAAGCGGAGATGTGTGCTGAGACACCAAGGCTCACAGTGTCTACGGGTGCCATGATGCACGGCACTCTCCAAGGTGCTGGCTTCCTTACTCGCCTTCCCTATAAGCAGGTCTATGTTTGTCTATCACGGATGACAGACAACCTAGCACACAGCAGGCACTCAATAAGTAGCTCTTGAATAAAGAAATTCGCAGAAGGGGACATTCCCATTTTATGGCTTCACAGTCTAAGAGCAGCTAGGTAATTTGCCTAGGATCACACAGCTGCTTGGTCAAAGAGCGAGGATTTACCCCAGGTCTGATTGACTCTTCCTCCTGGAGCTTTTGAAGATGGACCTAGAACATTTCATTTTAGTCAAGCTAATCAATGTCATGATACAAGGATGTACGCACCTGCCATGCTCCAGGAGCACAGGTGAAAAAGCCGCTCAGTGTGCCTGGGTAAGGCAAGATGGAGGAAGTCTCCCTAAAGGAGTGGTGTTTGAGGGCCTGAGTCTTGCTGAAAGTCGAGCAGCAGTAGGTTTGGAAGAGGAAGGAGAAGGACATCCTACAGAGAGGGTTTAAAGCATGGAGGCTGGAGGAACATGGCACGCTGTGACTATCTTAGGCAACTGGGTAGGACTGATGTGCAGAACAGTGATGGGAGGTGAGACAGGAGGTCACTGGCCAAGATCACAGCAGAAGGCCTTGCAGACCAAGCTAAGGAGCCTGGACTCAGTCTTATGGATTTCAGGAAACCAATAAAAGAAATGCAACTTCCCTTATGTGATTTAACATACCTCTATTTGAAAACGATTTATGTAACCCACTCCTGATGGGAGAATAAACCCAGTATCCTGAGACAGGTGGAGGCCCACTCTCCTCCTTTCCATCCTGCCATCCGCGACATGGTTTTCTAACAGGAGTTGAGGCTGTGTACTTCAGGCCTACACCAGAGTCTTTGGTGGCCTGGGAACTATAGCTGGAAACCTGAAATAAATGACAGCAAAGCCCACTATTAGAAATGAAAAGGCTGAGTTGGAGAAATGCCAAAGTCTAGAACAAAGTTGAGATGTGGCAAAGTTGAGAATGAACTGGTTTCTTTCCACAGATCACAATTCTCATTTTTCACAGAGAGAAGTGAGACATGATTACACAGTCAGGTAAACTGCCTGAGTGTCAGCCTCTCTTCTCCAGTACTCCTCTTTCCTGGTGGTTTCTCCTCTTTTGCCTTGTCCTTGATGGCCCACGGATGAAGGCAAAGGAAACGAGTGAATTTCCAAGGCCATTTGGGAGATCAGTCTCCAAGGCCATTTGGGAGATCTATCCTGGGAGCCTGGCATGGTTGAAAAGCTCTACTCTGCTAACTCTCCCTCCTTCCCAGTCATAATAGGTCTACCTTTCGAACCCTTGCCCAGCTTGGCCTTACAATGTTACAATGTCGAATATCTACACAGCTTCCACCTCCAGCCCTGGTTGTCAAGCAGGTTTAGATGTAGACTCTGGTTGACTCTCCACAGCGCTGGATCCTAACTTGTCATAGCCACTTACTTCTCCTTGACGGTTGCCTGTCAGCGGATCGTAGCAGGATGTCACCCAGTCCCTCTGCTCTGGATGCAGGCTGCTTACCGTTCTCTCCTCACGTCCCACTTTCAAGACCCATGCCCTGACCAGTTTGTTTCCTGAACACCCTCTCACTGACACCTCTTCTCCTCCAGCTCTACTGCTCTAGCCCCGGCTTCTGTCCCTCACGGAATGAGTTCAAACAGCACCCTGCTCCCTCCTCCCCGAGTTTATCCACCGCAAATCAGGCCTCCACACTCAGCCCAGTTATTGTCCTTAAACTACAGCTCTGATTATATTATACATGTCCTAAATCCCTGAGGCCTCCACAAGTCAGTGCGAGACATTCTGAGCCCCTATGCAAAAAACATGAGCCCAAACTACTTTTCCAGACTCACCTTTCACCACTGCCAGCCAATCCTCCAGCCCCACAAGACCACTCACCATAGCTAAACCAACTCTCCCCTTCCACACGTCTCTTCCCTCCTAAAAGCCCATCCCTTAACAGCTAAGTGCTGACTTCATGGCTTTGTGTGAAGCCTTCCTTCCTGAACTTCCCCAGTGAGAGGAATCCCTAACACTTCTCTGTAATAGAGCACACAGGTCAAGTCTGTTGTCACATGCATGCCCCTGTTTGTAACTGCCCTGGTGTCCTTGTCTCCCCACCAGTGCATGAGCCTTTGAGAGCAAGGGCTTGACCATTCCTCATGGTGCCTGCCCCATCTAGTACCTGACCTAGATTTCAGCAAATACAGAATGAAATGCTGGTTAAAATCAAATAAAATCCAGGTGCTCAGTTCTCTATCAGCCTCTGCATCGTTCTATACCCATTTCCAACAGGCTCTCTGGGCTCAAGTCACCTTATCCCCTTGCAGGATCTGCTATCAGGGACCCACAACATACCACCAGAGCATCAATGGGCAATGGCAATATTCCTTGAGAAGGTCCTATTTTCATCTCACATATCAAACACACTTAAGAACCTCAATGCATGGCTTGGTCTAGACATACTGTTCTTGACATCTGCTCACAAACTAGGGGAAGAGAACATGGTCACACTTCCTTCAAGAAAATTCAGTACACATTCCCAGCATCACAGACTTCCTACTTTTGATGATGATGGTGGTGGCATAAAGTACCAGTAGCCTCGTCTTCTGAAAGGATCTGCCATGCTGCTGATGTAATCATTCTGATGAGAAACTTCACGTCGAAGTTCAGCAATTTCTTCCAAAACATTTTCAAAGCTTCCTTTGTTACCTGCAAAGGAAAGCCATTCTGTGAAGTTGGGCATGAAATCATGTACTTCCCTCCTCTCAACCTACACAAGTGATTCCATGACAGCCAATGATTTTGGCTCCTCAAAGTTGACTTTGCAGCCTCTCCCATGGTAATAAGTTTTTGCTAACACTCAAAGAGGATAGACGTACCCTTCTGTTGTTCATTTATAAAGGGAGGCAGAGAAAGAAAACAGATTTGTAAACATTATTTCTTTGGAAAATTCAAAATTTCTTGTCTCATTGTAATCAAGTTTCTTAATACCTCACTTACATAAAATGTTTAAATTCTTTGCTTTTATTCATTAAGCTAATTATCACAGCTCTGGAAATCAAGCATGGAATTGATCTATCAGATCTAAATAAATTGCTAAGGTGAAAAACAAACAAGATGATTTTTTTTTAAAGATGATCTGACATTAGAACTATAAAACCACTATAAACTGACATTAGAACTATAAAACCAAAGTCAAAGCCTAGGGGCCCTTGGGTGGCTCAGTCGGCTAAGTGTCCGACTTTGGCTCAGGTCACGATCTCACAGTTCAGTTCGTGAGCTCGAGCCCCACATCGGGATCTCTGCTGTTAGCGCAGAGCCTGCTTGGGATCCTCTGTCCCCCTCACCCTTCCCCTCCCCTGCTCACACTCTCTCTTTCAAAAATAAATGTTTTTAACAAAAAAAAACCCAAAACAACGAAAAAAATCAAAGCCCAATACTTTACCAGACCCGGTGAGGTCTAGTAAATTCCGCAGCCTTGTGATCTCTGTCCTTTGCCTCTCCATCGTCTCATTTAGTTTCTCCATCTCCAGCACGTGTGAGTTTGCTACTCCAGGGCCCACATCTACTTTCTCCATCTCAAGTCGAAACTATTTAAAAAATCACATACACAAAATTGCCAACGAATATTCTTTCCCACATGTACCCTGCAATTTGATTTAGTCAATCCAGAACTTTTACCTACACTTTACTAATGAGGAAAACGCATTACTCCTTGTATTTAAATTGCACTCTGCCTGACACGTGGTAGAGGACAAAGTGCTGATGAACTACTGACTATATTTCCAATAATTCTGTCTCTCGGGAGCTGATATAGGACCAATAAGGGGAAGGTGTCAGGGTACCAGCACTGACCTGCTCCTCTTTATCTCTGAGAAGGTTCTGCAGGAGTTCAATCTCAGCTTCTGCTCGGGTCAGATCCTTGGCCGCCTGCGCTGCCTGTCTGCTGAACTTCTCCGTCTCCTGCAACTCCTGCTGGGACAGAGGTATGAGAAAGGCAGCACTAACATCACGTGTTGTCGTCTTCATTTATTTCTGCCCCTCAGACGGACTCCTCTGTTTTCGTCCGACTGCCTGCCTGGCCACCCTATGCGTGCGTGGTGCCTGGTCCCACGTCATCCTGTGCTATTCCCATCACTTGGCAGCCTGCTCCGCCCCTCTATGGGGGCCACGTGAGCAGGGGGCTGCATCTGAAAGAGCAAGGGCTAGCTTTTTCTTCACTGTTCTACAGCCTTCCACGACTGAGGTCTCTCTGGACTCTCATCATTACATTTTCTCTATGATCTACTGTCCTAATCTCATGAGCATTTGTACCCTTTAAAACCATTAACAGATACCATCTCAGTCAGGAGGCAAAACAGTCCTGTAGGTCACATATTATCTGACTGCACAAGATGAAAAGTCTGGGGTTCAGAAAGATTCTGTGGCAAGCCTTTAAAACCTTAGTTCAGGTGTGTATGGGGAGCTACCTCCCTAAGCGGAGCTCTACACCTTGAGGTGGGGATGGTATGTTTCATTTGATGGCTCTCGTCAGGGCTCAGTAGAGGGACCCATGGCAGAGCTGTGACTGGAGAAATACAATCTTCAGTCTGAAGGGGAACAGACAACTTTACGGTGGTTTATAAATCAGCCAAAGCCTATAAGAGCAGTAATACAAGCAGCTATGGTTTGGGGACAGCAGCAGCACCGTGGAAACTTGCTCTGCACGTGTGGACTCACCTCTGCTCGCTCTTGGTTAATTTTCATAACAGTTCCATGAAGGGACCTGAGCTGGTCTTTGGCAATGGTGAGCTCAGCTGTGGCCAGCTTATCAGAGGCGGCCACTGCTTTCTTTAGTTTCTTTAATTCTCTGTCTAAGCCGAGAAGCTGCTCCTGAGATTTGGCATCTTCAAGTTTCTTCTAAAGTGAAAGAAACATTAAACAAACAGATGAGTCGTTTGGTAACGATGAATTAAGATAAGCTCTGTGAGGGCAGGGACTCCATTCACTGCTGCAAGGTCTGTGCCTAGAATAATAATACATGGTACAGGGGTGCCTGGGTGGCTCAGTCGGTTGGGCGCCTGACTCTTGATTTTGGCTCAGGTCTGAACTCACAGTTCGTAGGACCGAGCCTGGCATTGGGTTCCGCACTGGTGGCATGGAGCCTGCTTGGGGTTCTCTCTCTCCCTCTCTCTGCCTCTCCCTGGCTTATGATCTCTCGAAAGTAAACAAACTTAAAAAAAATAATACACGGTACAAAGTAGGTGTTCCATATTCACTGAGTGAATGAATAAATACAACCAACTCAAAACTGTATGGTAAACTTAGAAGGAAATCAGTCTTCTTAGTCAAGAACCTCAATGATCATAGGGTCGCCTGGGTGGCTCAGTCTGCTGAGTGCCCAATTTTGGGTCAGGTCATGATCTCACGGTTCATGGGTTTGAGCCTTGCGATGGACACTGTGCAGACAGCTCAGAGCCTGGAGCCTGCTTCAGATTCTGTGTCTCCCTCTCTCTCTGCCCTTCACCTACTCACGGTCTCTCTCTCTCTCTCTCTCTCTCTCTCTCAAAAGTAAACATTAAAGGGGCTCCCAGGTGGCTCAGTTGGTTGAGCATCTGACTTCGGGTCAGGTCATGATCTCATAGTTTGAGTTCGAGCCCCGCATTGGGCTCTGTGCTGACAGCTGGGAGCCTGGAGCCTGCTTCGAATTCTGTGTCTCCCCCTCTCTCTGCTCCTCCCCGCTCATGCTCTGTCTCTCTCTCTCTCCTTCAAAAATAAATAAAAACATTAAAATTAAAAAATAAACAAACATAAAAAAAAAACATTATAAAAGGACCTCAGTGATCATAGATTCACTCATTCATTGGAAAAACATTTCCTGGCACCATCACCAAGTGATAGACCAGTCCCTTGGGATCACTGGGTCAGGCACTGGGCATACAGCGATAAATAAAACAGACTTGCCTCAAAGAGCTTATGAGAGATGGATATTAAACAAATACTCAGAAAAACATATAACCCAACATGGTGGTCAGTGCTATCAAGGCACAGAACGAAGTACTATTTGAGAGACTGTGGGAGAGACCTAGATTGGTAGGGAGGGAGCAGTCAGAGAGGAGGGTGGAAGAATGTGGTCCAGGACAGGGAATGGCATGCGGGAAGGCCAGGAGACCTTAGTATTTTTGAGGAACTGAAAGAAGGAGCATGGTGATAATAAGAGGGAGCTAAGGAGAGGCAAATCATGCTGGGCCTTATAGGCTTAAGAATTTGGGTCTTTTTTTTTATAACAACAACAGAAGTTGCTGAAGAAAGTGGAAATGAGGGGGGCTGACAAGAGCCAATTCATGTTAGTGTTTTAAAGTTTATTTATTTATTTGGGGGAGGGGGTTAGGGGCAGAAAGAGAGAGACTCCCAAGCAGGCTCCACACTGTCTCAACTGACTGAGACACCCAGGTGCCCCTTAATTTATGTTTTTAAAGAGCATGTTGGCTGCTCTGTGGAGCAGGGTCATCAGTGGGAGTGGGAGAATTGTCAGGTGGCCACACCAGCTGTCCAGACGAGAAGCAATGGCTGGATGGGGTGGTGGCATCCGAGAAGAAAAAAAGGACCTATATTCCAGATGTATTTTGGGGGTGGACTGAACAGGACTTGGGAACTGAAGGGTTCTCGGTGAAGTACGAAGCACGTCATTGAAGCTGGGAGAAGGGAGGAGGGAGGTGTGGGGAGTGACAAGGTATGAAACGGTGAGGCGTAGGACAGTGAACTTCCCAGAGAGAAGGGGAACGCTGCCCATTTGAGGCTGATGACAGTGATACCACTATGCCTGGTGGCTGCTGTTTTTCTGCAGGAATGCTTAGCATGGGCACCCGCCTAAAGAAAGCTTTTGGCTACAGTTTTGTCAGGTAAGTGAGACGGAAAAGGACAAGGGATTTGAGGACTTTTGCAAAAATGGCTATAGTGGTGGACCATGGAATTTAAATTGGACGACAAGGTATACGGCCAGGAAAGCTTAACAGACAGAAAAGGTGGGGCTGATGCCCTGGAACTGTGAGGGAGGCTGAGAAATCGTCAGTGTGGGGGCGCAGTGAGAGAGACAGAGAGGGGTGCTGTGGTTCGGGACTGCAGAGGGGGTGGGCACAATTTCTCAACTGGACAAGGTCGACGATGTGACCACGGGAGGAGATGGCTGAGGGGGGATGGAGAAGCTCAAAGAGAGGCCACAGGATTAGGAAGATGAGGAGTTAAAAAGTAATTTCCCGTGGATGTGTCCAACTGTGCACAGGATTTCTGAGGAGGCAAACTCCTGCCAACGGCACTCAAGAGTCTAAAGTCACTCCTCGCACGCCAGCTCTCTCGTTTTCATCTACCATGGCACCACCGTGTCTCGGGCCCTTGATTCAACCACAATGCATCCCGGGTTCCCCTGGGTCCAGTTCCCCTGAGCCAGCAATGCTGCCGGAGGCGACAGTGGGCCTGCTCCCCGGGGGCAGGGTCCAGGCACAGGGACACAGATGGCACACTCCCCTAGTCTTCCCTACCTTTTTCTCTAACTCCTGGAGTTGGGCCAGAATTCTCTCCTTCTCTTCATCAGCTTCCTGAAGTTGGAGATCTGTAAGGCCTTGGATTTCCTCCATACTTTTTAGATTTTCTTGCAAATAGTGAATTTCATTCTCCAACTGTTGGATTCTCGCTTCGTGCTGCCTCTTATCGAAACTAATCTGTGAGAAAATCAAGTTTTGAAGATGATTTTTTAAGCAGAATATAAACTTCTTAGCGAACTACATTTCATTTTACTAAAGAGCATAATGACATTTTGTACTAATGAGTTACAGGGGGCGGTTTCATCTTGAATGTTCTCTAGGATCCATTTTAATGTTTGCCTCATCATTAAAATAATTACATGCAGAAAAATCAGATTCTGGCATCATACTGCACCCTAGCAATATGGTATTGTTTACCCACAGGTTCAGAAACATTTCTCACTTGCTTCCAGAACAAGGAAAACACAGCCACAAAGAAGCCTGACTGATATCAGTAACCATATTCAGGGCTGAATTTTAGTCGCACGCAGTCTGACTGGTTAAGAGTTAAAACAACAGTAATTATACTGTATTTACGCGAGGAAGGAAGCACTGTAATTTGTTGAAAAACAGGAGTATTGGCCAAACGCTTCCCTCCAGCTGCCTCAGGCCCCTTTCTTACTCTCGCTTCCAGGGCTCTCTCGCAGGCATGCCTGAACTCCTCTTGTCCGTTCACCAGTTTCTCTTGTTGCAGAGCCATTTCTTCCTGGAGTTTTCTCTCTCTCACTTGTGCTTCCTGTCTTTCCCACTGGGAGCGTGCAAGGATTTCACTGAACTGTTTCTGCAAATCAGCAAGACTTTTCCCTAAGACATCTGAAGGAGTATGGATTCTGGTAAGGGGGGAAAAAAGACGGTATGTGACCTCTTCTTTCTCATGCCAGACACTGGGTGCAAACTGTGTTGGTAACATCAGTGCGGGACTAAAAGGAGCTGCGTGGAACAGTGACCGGGAATCAGCACACAGAGCAACTGAGCATCTCCTAAGTGCGAATCAATGTTTTAGCCAATGACTGCCGTCACTCCGAAAACACAGGCTCCTAGCAGGCTAACAATGCTTGCTCAAAGAATAAATGTCCCCTTCATATATTTAAATGCACCTTGGCTTTCTTCTGAAATTGATTTTCTATTTAAAATGCATAACGTGGGGGCGCCTGGGTGGCGCAGTCGGTTAAGCGTCCGACTTCAGCCAGGTCACGATCTCGCGGTCCGTGAGTTCGAGCCCCGCGTCAGGCTCTGGGCTGATGGCTCAGAGCCTGGAGCCTGTTTCCGATTCTGTGTCTCCCTCTCTCTCTGCCCCTCCCCCGTTCATGCTCTGTCTCTCTCTGTCCCAAAAATAAATAAACGTTGGAAAAAAAATAAAATAAAATAAAATAAAATAAAATAAAATAAAATAAAATAAAATGCATAATGTGGCTCTACTTCCTGACCACATGCAATGAACTTTCAAGAGTTACTCTTAAAACTTCTGTTTTAATTGAATTAAAGTAATTAAATTAATAAATTAATTAAAATGATTTAATTTAAATTAAAGAATACCTAAAAGTGTGAAAGATTTAAAATGTAAAAAAATCAGTGACAGGCAATTTGAATGAAGCAATCTTGTGTCTCAATCATGGAAATATGACTTGGGAAACCTTACAAAAGAAATCAGCCATTAGCGTAACTTAGGAAGGTGAGTCCATATGAACCTCACATTCATAACTTGGCAATCTTAACACCAGGAGGTCCCATCCCAATTTTCCATTACCTCATTTCCCCGGCTCCTGACTTCAGGTTTTTCCTTAGCTCATCCACGCGAGCTGCCACGTCTTCTGGACGAATCAAACCATCAACCACATGGTTAAGGTGATTCTGGAAATCTTTAAGTTGCTGTTTTAACAGGTCATTGTCATCCTATGGATGGTGGTATAATGGGGTGGTAAAAGTTACCAAAAGAAATTAAAATACATGCACATCCGCATATACAGCCTATATTACTTGTCATATGATAGTTTTATTCCATCCCCTTTACCAATTTTTTTTAAAAACCCTTTCTACTTGGGCTGACAGTATCTGAATCTACTGATCAACCTAAAGTCACAAAAGACAGAACCAGGCATTAGGATGTTTCCTGATGTGATACGAAAGCAAGTACCTATGTTCTTGCTGAGAAGTAACTAAGATGAATCTAAATAAGCCTCTGTTTAAGAACATGTTAATCAATACCATAAAAGATGCTACCAGCAAAATCTAGGATGCGAAACTCCAAGGGACAAAGACCTGGTTTTCTTTATTTATTTTTAAATTTTTTTAAATCTTTATTTATCTTTGAGAGAGAGAGAGAGAGAGAGAGAGAGAGAGATTGAGAGTATGAGCAGCAGAGAGAGAGGGAGACACAGAATCTGAAGCAGGCTCCAGGCTCTGAGTTGTCAGCACAGGGCCCGACACAGGGCTTGAAGCCACGGACTGTGAGATCATGACCTGAGCCAAAGTTGGACGCTTAACCGACTAAGCCACCCAGGTGCCCCTGGTTTTCTTTAAAACATAAAGGGGGAAAGGAGGAGGACATCTATAGACTACAAGAGACTTAAGAACCAAGTCAACCAAATGCAATGTGTGCACTTTATTTGGATCCTGGTTCCAACAAACACTTGTAAAAACAGATAATCTTAAAATTTGATGTTAGGGAATTCTTAAAATTTTAAGATATAAAGAGGTATCTGTTTATGTTTTTTTTTTCTTTTTTAAGGCTCTGTACAGTATTTACAGATAAAGTAAGATTTTCAGATTTACTTCAAAATAATTCAGTGTGCAAACAAGTGGGAGGGTTGGGGTATGGCAGGCATTATGGATGGAGTAACACTGGCCACGGGTTGCTAACTGTTGAAGATGGGTAATATGTATATGAGGAGTCATTTTAGTATTCTACTTTTGTATGTGTTTGAAATGTCCACAATTCAAAGTTAAAAAACAAAACCAAAAAAAACAAAAAACAAAACCAACAACTTTCCCATAATTCTCTGCCAAGCAACTAAAAACTGAAACCTCTAATACTAAAGCTTCTCTAATAGCTTATATAATTCTCTGTGGGAGTATCTGTTACATGCCAGCATATTTTCACTATTAACAAACAAACATATGTGGATCCAAGAATTAAATTCATACAATGCCCCTTGAAAGGGGTTGCATTAGAGTGCAACCCACTCTCGTTAAATTCCTGGATAATTACAAAGATATTTCAGGGGAAGAAGAATGCACCAATCTGACCCTGTTAGCTCAGTCTGGTGACAAACTGAGTGAAAGAAAGTAAAAGAAAACTGTTAAAAATCACCCTAAATTGTAAAGAAAAATTGTTCTACATCCTAAGACATTGATTGTATTGCCCTGAAGTGATTTACTTCAAACTCAGTGAAACACTCTTAACTAAAATGGAGAATTCAGGATTGCAATGAACATGTTAACTGCCTGTCCCATCTGGAGTCTGTTATCTGTAAACTGTCCTGAACATTGCCCTGAGGTGCCCGTATTTCTACTACTGTCTAATCCTGGGCACAGGTGATCAAACCAAAGGCCAAACAATCCACAGACTAGCCAGGAAACAAGTTCTCACTCTCTCCAAAATTTGAACCAAGATCCAGTACATCGTCAAGTCTGTAAAAGCTGGCCTTGTAAAGGTATGTCAGCTTAGGGCTGGAGTCAATGCTGGGCCAAATACAATACCCACAGAGACAGAGGAGAATGAGAGAGCCATGTAGTTCCTGAAAGACTGACTGATAGAGCAGCTCTGTCTCCTTTCTTGAGCTAGTGTTAGTAGGTTCTGGTTCACTGCAACTAAATGATTGTCTGACAAAGACAAATGCAGAGTGAGTTTAACTTGAACTCTGTTATCAGGAGGTTAGTAGGCCAAGGACCTAGTTTTAACTAAGGCAGTCTTACGGCATGGGCTAGTGTTCTGGAAAGCTGACTTCGGTTTCTACCTTGGAGGAGAAGGCCCCCGAAGAACACATTTTAGTCCCTTGAAGCGACGTATGCTGAAGTATGTGGGTGAAATAAAGATGTATGAGATTTTCTTTTGAAGTGTTCCAGCCAAAAAATATAAAAGGGGACTAACTAAAACAAGAATGGCAGAATGCCGCTAACTGTTTCAGCAGGGTAAACAAAAGGACATAAGACTATTCAATTTTTGTGATTCAAAAATTTCCATGGTAGATATAAAAAAATAATCTATTGAGCAGCCAACACACACAGAACTCAAACGAGAATGGAAAACGTGCACGTCTTTTCTGATACTTGTTTCAGAAATTAAACTGAGAGAGGTAAAAATTAAATTCTAGGTTACATTTCCCTAAACCTTAAGGAAAAAATATCCAAGGCCTTGAAAGAAGGGAGAGAATGTGGGTGAGCTGTTCAGGCTTATTTGTCACAAACCCCCCCTGCCTGGAAGCCTTCCTTAAGACCTTGGCAACTCTGCGCCTTTATTTCTGGTGAAGTATGACACCTGCCCTGTCAGTCAGCCAAGTGGCCCTTGGCCTCACGGATTTGGAGACCTGAGTGTTGATCCAGGTACTTGTTCACTCAGACATCTGTGCTCTCTCAGAGAGTTTAATTGTCTGGAAAATCCTGTCCACCTGCTTCTCTGGCAGTTTGTCGGGCAGATTATTGTGACAGCAGCAGTAAAGACATTCCGCCAAGGCAAACCCCCACAGATGTAAAATGACTGCATTTTTAGTAGAACCCTTTCTGAGAAGGCGACTGTGAACACTGTTTACAGTTAAGAAGTTCTGCAGCCCACTCTAGCTAAATTCCTGGATAATCACAAAGATATTTCAGGGGAAGAAGAATGCACCCATCTGATCCTTTTAGCTCCGTCTGGTGACAAATCTGCTTCTCAGAGAAACGCAAGGTATGGCTGTCACCCGTGAGTTTCCACAGCACTGGCTCTTTACTCCTGACACTGCCTCCGTCTCTTCACATCACCACCACAACACAAAAGATGCGCATGTTCATAATTTTACAACGATGGGCTCACAAGAGGACAGAGGCTCTGGTACCGTCCCACCCAGAATTCTTCTCTTCTAATAATTCAAGTAGCCTACAACATGTTGGCACAGGCTGTTAAGGGTCTGACTACAGGCAGCAACACCTTAGGGTGTCCTACGTGAGAATGCACCCTGGACGAACGTGTCTCTACCTGCAGCTGTTTAAGTTGTGTGCGGAGCTCGTTGTTTTCTTGGTCCTTTCCTTCGGAGAGCTGGGCTTTTCTGAGGGCATTCCTGAGGGCTTGCTTTTCCTTCTCAAGTTCTGCTTGAAGGGCCGACTGTTCTAACTATTGCCGTGGGAAGCAAACGATATGAAAACATAAAACAGCAACAGCTTTTTCAATCTAAAAAGCCATAAATAAATTTACATACACGCACAATTCCTTGCTAGCTATGGTTTCAAAGTAACTCCATTTTATGTCGGTACGCTCAGATTTCAAAGCCCAAGTTCATCTTTTTCACATGTCTCCTTCAACTATTAACACTTAAGAGTAGACATCACAAGGGGCTCAGCCCAGATATACCAAATTAGAATCTCAGCGCTGGGCCCAAGGACCTACCTTTGAGAGTTCTGTGAGTGATTCAACAGAGACTGCTCCTCTTTTCCTCAGACCAGTATTTCTCAAACTGTGGTCCTCATCAAAAATCACTTGGTGTGCTTGTGAAAAATGCAGATGCCCAGACTACCTCTCAGACTCAATGGGCCAGAAGCTCGAGGACAGGGCCCAGGAATCTGCATTTAACAAGCATCTCAAGTGACTTCATAGAGCTAAAGTACACCAATTAGAGATCTGTGGGTCAGGGAGAGACTGCTATGCTCCGTACCCTCAACATATGGCTTGAAGACCAATTCTGGCAGTGCTGATTTCAAGAAGGGGAGAGTCCCTTTCAATACCCAGTAAATCTGTGAAAAGGCTAGGCTGCTATAACACTTTTGTCAAGACTCACGAGGGGGAAGAAAAGGACAATGGAAATACAACAGAGAATAGATCTTAAACTAGTAAAGGCTGGCTTGAAAACTTAAGAGAATTTATTTTTTATTTGAAATGAGATGCCATTTTATTTACCATTATTTAGAAATCTGTATTTATTCTGGCATTTTAATTGTTTTCCCCCAGCTTCCTATTTTTGCACTCTGATCTTATCAACTGTAGTTTTGTAAACCTTGGTACTCTTGAGAAATATAATCCTGACAATTGTCAAGTGGTTTTGATATCTGATAAGTAAAGGGATACAAATTAACATAATTACTATAATAAGCATGACTTTTTTTTTCCTTTTCTAATCACACGAATGCTATTTTACATACATTCCTGGGATTTAAACTATCTTATTTTATGTCATTTTCATCCAATAAGTGCATACTGACCCCCTTCGTGACCAGGCACTGAGAAAAGAGAAACAAGCATATACAATCTGGGTATTCACTGTGCTCTGGGTCTAGCAAGAGAGACAGACAGTCTGAACAGATGATTATCAGACACATGATAAAATGTTTTAACTGAGCACAGGCTATAGGAAAACCAAAGCAGGATCCTGAACCCAGATTTCCAGCAGGCACAAGAGGAAGGTCGCGATGGGCTTCCTGGCGAAAGATGCAGCCTATGTGACTAACAGCTGAAGAAAATGACATTTTTAATCTGAGTAAGAATACACTGTAACTGGCCCCTTTCTGCCTCTCTGCCTTGATCTCTCACATTCCTGCCTACTCTTCTTCTTGCTCCTGGCATCCAAGAGCCATACTTTCAGCACTTCAAATGCACTGTGCTCCCTCTCCTTGCCTCTGCCTAGAACATTCGTCTCTTACCCCTTCCCTTTGCACCCCCGCTGCCTCTGCCCAGCAAAATCCAACTCACCCTTTCAGTGAGTTTCTCTAGGGCAGACTTCCCTGACCACCCCTCCCCTGCTATCCCTTTCTTTCTCCCACACCCGTGTCACCTACTGCACTGTCAGCTCCACAGGGACAGTGACTGTGTCTGTGCTGGTCACTGCAGCATCTACAGCACCTGGCCCTCAAAGGCCAATCAGTAAGCGGTTCTTGGGTGAATAATTATTTCTCTAATTTGCAAGTACAATATAAACTAGTAGATACTTCGTCCAACCCAAATAGAAAGTAGCAAAATAACATAGAACAAGGTGCTCTGGTGCCCAGTATTTCTCTTATCCTCACTATAACCCCTTTTACAGACAAGGAGGCATTTTTCAGAGGCTCAAGAGCTATGACGTGATCTGCATGCTCACACAGGGGTTCACAGAGGTAGTATCTGAACTCAGAGTATCTGACTCCAAAAATGTATACTCTTCCCATCATTCCATATACAGTATATTACAAAGTCTTTAATCTTGCATTTAATTAAAGAAAGGCTGATATGCTAAGACCACAGGGCTTGGATTCTAGATGGCTTTATGCTGCTGCTTACCTGGCTGAACCTTCTAAGTTTTTCCAACTCCTCCTTGAGCTGGCTGGCTTCAGCATCCCGTATTTTCAGCTGAGCCTCTAGCTCAGCCTCATAGGCACTGAGATCTCCCTGGGTCTGCTGCAGGGATACATTCACCTCATGCTGCTCCTGGAGGGCACTCTCCAGTTCTGCGAGCTCCTGTAAGGATTCGGTATGTTTATGGAACCCGCTGTTCTGCCTAAGCATCCGCAAGCCATCATAAGTAACCTGAGCACTGTGAACCAAATGGCCAGCCAATGCTGGCCTGGCACAGAAAGCCCTCATTAACAATACAATGAAGCCACAGGCTGTGCTTATCCAGGCTGGAAACCAAAGTCCTGACTAAATGTAATCAGAAAAATCAGTAAGCTACCGACATGTTTTCCAAAGTAACCATCTGTGTGATACTTTAAATGTGCCTGAATATGTAAGAAGAGAGGGGTATAAAACGTTAGGCCTATTCTCCATCAGACACTGGAATAAATGCTTTCACGTGTATTCTGTTGAACCTTCACGGTAACCGTGTAAGGCACGGCATTATCCTCATTTCACAGAAGAGGACAGAACGAACATGTAAGTAAACTGCACAGGGCTGCGCAGTTAAAAAGACAGGATATGAACCCAGATCTCTGACTCCAAAGCCCGCACCCTCTTCTATTAAACCACAGCATGTTCAAAATGGGACTAGCGCTAATATTAAGGATGACAGAGTAACTCGAGTGAGTACTGACAAAAGAAATACATACTGATTGGCGTACCACAGTTCTGATTCATTTTAGCCCGTCTGTTTTTTATGATTAAACATTAAAGCTTTCACCTATTTATTTGGGATCTCGAAGAATTGGATCAAATGATTCTGGATTAAAGAGGAGGCTCTTGTGATAAGAACTTCCACACAAGAGTTTCTCGGGGAGGTCTGAATTATATGAGTTGCTTGTTCAAAATGCAAACTCCATATATAACCAACAAAGGTCCAGAATATTTAGAGAATTCCTACAAATCATTAAGAAAAAGACAGACAATCCAGGAGAAAAAATGGACACAAAACATGAATAGGGAATTCACTGAAGAGGAAAGCTGAATAGCAAATTAACAAATGGAAGGTGCCCAGTCTCTCCAGTATTCAAGGGAAAATGCAGTTAAAACAAGATACTAGTTTATTTAGAGCATAGGGGAACAAGCTGAACAAACCACGAGAAAACAGCAGACAAATTCAGAATGTGGGACACCCTATGGGACCACTGGCCTCGTCTCTACACATACATTTACACACACAGCTGTAAAAGGCATTCTCGGTACAACTGGCAAATCTGAACGTGGTTCAGATATTAGATGATATTAGGGAATTATTGTTAATTTTTCCAGGTGTAATAATGGTATCGTAGTGATGTAAGAAAATGTCCTGATTTTTAAGAGATATGTACTTAAGGGACGATGTCATGATGTTTGCCAACTTTCAAATAACTCAGGGGAAAAAAACCCAATACAGCAAAATATTTTTTGAGTCTGGGAGAGCATATAGATATTCGCTGAACTATTCTCTCAACTTTCCTTATAAATGTAAAATTTTCATAATAAAAAGATACCATTTCAAATTCAGCAGGCTGGCAAACAATAAAACTGACAAAATGTTAAATTTCCTGAATGTGATAATTATTCTCTTAGATATTCTATGTTAGAAAATGTCCCTGTTCCTAGGAAATACACGATGAAATATTTAGAAGCTAAGGAGGATGAGGTCTACAACTAATTCTCAGATGGTTAGAAAAAAATTCATATAAAAGTATGTAAAAATTATATATGAGAAGAAGAGAAAGCAGATGTAGCAAAATATTCATTGAGGACTCTGAATGCGGGGTACAGTGAGTTATGTGGATTATTCTTGCAACTCTCTTGTGAATTTAAAATTATTTCAAAATAAAAGCTTTTTAAAAAATAAAAGTTGGACAACACTAAGGTTTTAGCAAGGATGTGGTATAGTGGTGGCCCTTGCATTGCTGGTTGGAGTGGAAACTGATCGAATCACTATGGATGGTAATTTGACATGTAATGAAGTTGAGCAGGCACATACCCTCTGACTCACAGTTCCAATGTGAACATAGTCCCCATGCTCAAGGTTGTGTGCAAGGATGTTACGCTCAACATTGTAATAGCAAAAGATCAGAAACCACCTAAATGTCCTCCAAGAGGAGAACGGATAGGCAATAACTTTGCGGTAGCTACCTACAACGGAATGCTATATACCCTCACAAAAATAAGTAAAGCAGAGCTATATGTATCAACGTGTATAATTTCCCAAAACATAAATAGGAAGGAAGACAAAAGTGACCAAACAATATGTACACTATGATATCTTTTACATAAATCTTAAAATTGTGCAAAACAATGCTACATATTGCTTATGGATGACTTTATATATAATAAAAGAGAGATGCAGGGAAATAAATATATCAAGATTCTGTTACCTCTGTAAGGAGGTACACACAGGGTTTCGAATATATCCGTAGTTTCATTTCTTAAGCTGAGTTGTGAGTGCATGGTGTTAAAAACAATTTTTAACATTTTTATCTGCCTGAGAAATTTCATAATGCTGCATATATGACCTCAAACTTCCAGCACAAACCCTACGAGGGATGAAATTTGGGAATATGGGTTCTCATGCAAGATAAAGTTTGTCAAACAACTAAAACAGATCAAGTAAAATCTCCAAATGAATGGCAACAAGCCAGGTATAGAAGGGTAGAGTTTACAACACGGCCTCTTGTTTGGTAAATAGTTAAAATTATGGGGGCGCCAGGGTGGCGCAGTCGGTTAAGCGTCCGACTTCAGCCAGGTCACGATCTCACGGTCCGTGAGTTCGAGCCCCGCGTCAGGCTCTGGGCTGATGGCTCGGAGCCTGGAGCCTGGAGCCTGGAGCCTGTTTCCTGTTTCCGATTCTGTGTCTCCCTCTCTCTCTGCCCCTCCCCCGTTCATGCTCTGTCTCTCTCCGTCCCAAAAATAAATTTAAAAAAACGTTGAAAAAAAAAATTTAAAAAATAGTTAAAATTATGAACAAGAAAATTATGTTGTGCTTAATTTTGCTGTACAAATAACAACCACTTAATACAGCTAATGTAACAGCTACAATTTCGCAGTGTTTAGAGTTATGGGATAACACATTTCAGGGATAGAAATTCAGCTAAAATAACCTTCTTTTTCTTAGTAAAGGAAAAATAATGATTCCAAGTGTGTCACACCTGGGGGGGGGGCACCCCACTAAATAGCCACTGTGAATTTTTGTCACTTCAGATTGCACAGCTGCTAACTTCCTTAGCTATCTTAATTTGGACGTCACCTACTTCTGAGGCTCAGGAAACAGGTAAGAAGAAACAAATCATACCTTCCTCATATTTTCTGCATCTATGGCAACTATTTCCAGTTGGTCCCTTTCCTGCTCGACCTCACTCAATCTCTGGAGCAATGTCTCTTTCTCATCCTGTAGCTTTTTGCACTCATTCTGGGCCTGTGTTGCCTGGCCTTTGATAGTCTCCAGGTATTCTTGTAACCCACTGATGACACTCTCTAAATCCTTCTTCAGGGCTTCATTTGCTGCTATTTGTCCTAAGCAAAATGGAAAAAGGGAAGGTGACAATGTATACAAGAAAATGCTTTCAAGATATAGAACTACAGCATTTAGTCTCCTTAGTTATTTGTTACTGGCTAAGAATGAAATTGTAAATGGTGTACTATCTCATTTTTTCTTTTTCAAGATATAATGATAGTTTTTCCCCTCTCTGGTCTACAGTACAGGACTACTAAGTAGCTACACAATAAAAACAGTATATTCAGTGGGTATTGCTTATAAAATGCTCAATTCAGGCTATAAAAAGTTTAAAATAAAATAATGAAAGTAAACTTTTCTAAATAAATTTCCAAATAAAATAATGAAAAATGTGCAGCAACACTGTGAGTTCTTGCCGCTAGATACACAAAACAAAACCACTCAACATAGAAGACTAATCCAAGACCGGCAGCATAAACATGTAACTTGAAGACTTGTAAAAAAAAACAAACCACCAACCAAATCATATACTGGGTGCTCACCATGTGCCAGGCACTTTACGAACACTACCTCGTTTAATCTTGCCAACAACTAATGACTGAGACAGAAATAACTTGTCCCAGGCCACACAGCTGATAATGGCAAAACGGGGATTGGGATCGTTTTACACTACTACAACCTATATTATCTTCCTTTCCCACCATTATGGCAAAGTCACAATCTCAATCTGCATTGCAAATGTAGGTCCTAAATTCTTCCCATACTCTCCTTATAACTAGAAACTGAATGCCCCGGTGTCAATGGGCTCTTTGTTCCTGAAAGGATTATATGCTTTGAAAGAGAGCGACATGCCCCAGCTTACCATGATTATACACTGGCTTCTAGCCTACTGAATGCAATTACCTGACTCACTAGGAATCAATATAACAAAACTAAAATTGAATTTTTTTTTTTTTTACTTTTTACTTTGATGAAACAAGTATTTTGGGTACTCTGCAAATATTTCCCTATCAAACACTAGTATGAACAACTGAGGCATATCAAGATTAATGCCTGCCTGAGTGTCACTTGTCTTTTATTAATACTAGAACTGATTTACTTTAAATCTTCCTTAAATTCTCACCTTCAGTAAGCTGTTGTTCAAGGTCCTTAATCTCTTCAGTCTCTTTGGCAATTCTAGAAAGTATCTCATCCAAACGGCTTTCAAGTTGTTTGTACTGCTTGTTCATGATGTCAAGTTGTTGTTCTTTACCTCTTTTCTGAGCCTTCATATGGCACTGAATTGAAAAATAAAAATTAACAAAGTCCTGAGTTCCTTATACTCTTAAAAAAAAATAATGCTTACCATTTCTAAAGGCAGAATGGAAAATAAAATGTAACATTTTGAGTCTATTTGTGTCAGGCCTTGTGTTGTTTTCACACAGTGGTTTTCATTTAAACCTCATGATAACTTGATCTGAAAATCACCTCCATTGTACAGATATGCAAATTGAAAATCAAGGAGATTAAATTATTTTTCCAATGGTACAGCCACGAGGTAATGTAGTCAAGCTCAATATTCTCTGCAGGGCATTAAAAACCAATTAAAATTGGTTTCCAAAATGTTAACTGATTTTTATACTCAGTATAGCCATAGAAAATGAGTGTATTCTAAAATGTTAACAAGAATTATATCTGGGTGGAAGGATTACAGATTTTTTTAATGAATATTTTTAGTACTAAACATTTTGTAATAGACAATACCTTTTTAATCAGAAAAGCACATTAAACACACTTTAAAAAAAAGGTTTCTTAGGGAGAAACAGAGACATGGAAGAAATACTTACTTAGAATTCAAGTGTATTTTTGATTCCTTAGACAAAGAAACACATGATTTTTAGGTTCGATACACTGGTAGCTGAGACCTCCACCATTCAGCCCAGTCACTGTCAAGATGGAGGGCCACACGGAGGCACACTCCTCTACCAAGACATATGCCCCTGGTGGAAAACTGAGTTTTCCCATATTCATACAGCCACTCACACCCCAGAGCCACTGCATTAGGGAGCTACTGTCAACTGAAAACTGGATTGTACTTCCAGGTGGGCTCAGGGAAGAAAAAACAACAACTGAGAATCAATGTCTGGTTTAACCCTTCTTTTTACATGTGAAAACGGAATCTCAGATGTACCAACGACTTGCCCAGGTCTTCCTTAGAGGCAACTGTTCATGTGGAGACAAAATAATTCTCCAGAGAACCTTTGCCCTCTCACTGACACCCTCAGCGCTCCGGTTTGCCCCCACGGGATCAGAGGAACAGAACAATAAACCAAGAGAACGTTAGCAGAAGAAAGAAGTGCATCACAGGCCGAAGAGCCAACTCCCAGGCTCTCGTGGCTAATACCCATTTGATTATAAAAGAACATTTCTCAATTTTAGATGTCTGCTGCCACCAAAGCCAAGAAAGAAAAGTCTCTTCATTTTTAAGGAACAAGTGAATGAGAGCCTGGTCAGAAGGTTTTTGTTTGACTAATAGAAACTTGGTGGAATTTTCAAAACTTTTCTTTCTCTGCCCTCCTAACACTAATCTGAAATCTTTCTGGAAAGGTAAGTGCAGATAACAGCTTAAATTCTAAGTACATTTAGAATTTGTATGGCTCAAGAAAGAATTAAAACAAAAACAAAAACCTCCTGCATTCATGTCTCTCTTAATAAACCTTTAAAATTCACCATTAAAAATTCCACTGAAATCTCTTTACACGCAGGGCAAAAAACCCAAAAAAGCTCAATATGCCAATGATTTGCATTAAACACATGGGAGCAAAAGTAGATTCTGCGATTTTCACAACTGTGGCGCTCACAAGAGTTATAAAAACAGGAACTTACATCTCTGACTCCTCCTCCTTTCGAGTCTTTTGCACAGAGAGAGAGAAAAGGATCATACCTTAACTTAACATTTGTCCTGTTAGAACTGAGCCGTTGAGAACAGGGAAACTGTGGGCGGAACACTTTCTAAGGCTGTTTTCAAATTCACGTGTACTTCCCTCTCTGACAGCCACATTTTTGTCATCGGCTTGGAGTCTCAGTAACTTCCCAGGGCTTCAAACCACATTCTTGGCGGAGAGTGAGCGGCAGCCCAACCCATCCAATCACGAGCAGCCTCTGCGGGCAGGCCCCACCCTCCGTGCTTTAAATCACAACACAGGAAGCTTCCGAGGACCAATCACGCACAGCCTTTGCAACAGATTACTACAGGCTAATTCCCTACAGAGAACAGTCAGTCAGTTACCTTTTGCTTCCACAGGGCATTGCCAGGTAGGGAAGAACAACACAAATCTTCCTTTATTATGTTTGCTGCTGTGGTGTTTGTGCCTCTACCTATGAAGTTGTTTTGTTTTTTTTTTTTTAATAGCTAAAATGGGATTTGATTTTTAAATAGTACTTTTTCCTTTAGAAACCTAGTTAAAAGCTTTCGTTTGTTGAAAACTTGCCTAGGTTTGGCTCTTAGCTAATTTTAAAAATAATTAATCCCTGTACACCTTTAGTTCCTTTGTGGGGAAAGGGTCATTGTAGTAGCAAAGCATGGGCTCAGCCTCTTCCTAAAAAGGTGATTTTAGGAAATCATTTCATCTTTTAAAATCACACTTTCATCTTATGCAAAATTTTAAAAAATGTCCTCAACCATATGGACGCTGTGAGAAAGTTCCTCACCAGTATATGCAAAAAAACCCAGCCTAATGGAAAACATCATTGGCACTTAATATATTTGTTTTCCACCAATCGCAGACTGACATACTGTTTTCTAATCTCTCAAAAACTTTTACTTTTAAATTCTATTTGCTACATAGAAAAATACTCTATCTGCTTAGATAATAAAACTCAAGTGGATAAAAGTCTATCCACACCTATAGAAAAGTATGCTGGGATCCCACTCCTGATTCCTTCCCTCTTGCTAAAATGTTTATATTTTGTAGAATGTGAGGAGCCTAAACCTAGCCAAGAAGGTGACTTTATGCAAATCAGAAAAAAGACGCTCCCTCAGGGTGAACAAATTAAAGAGACATCCTCTGGTGCTTTGGCTAAAGCTGTAACCTTAAAAACTAAGTAGCTTTAACGATACCAAAAAGGAGCCTGGGTTGGGCATCTGACTCATGATTTTGGCTCAGGTCATGACCTCACATTTGTGGGTGCAAGCCCCATGTCAGACTTTGTGCTGCCAGTGCAGAGACTTCTTTGGATCCTCTCTCCCCCTCCCCTACTCACTCTCTCTCTCAAAAATACATAAACTTAAAATATATATATTATTGACATATTACTGGAAAATCTACAATTTTTTCGCATAAGGAAAATTCTTTAAAATAATTAAGTCCTCTTTTACTTTCAATTTTACTAGTCTTAGGCTTTTGTTAGAAAACACCTTATGTCTGTGAATGATAAGGTTACCTCTTCTCAAATTATCTATGATATTTTATTAAAATGTTTAAAAGGATAAATAACTTAACAAATATTGAAAGTAATTACAGTGTATTGTTCTTACCATGTCAAATTCTATGATATCTCTTAATCCAGAGATTTTAAACTTCCTTTAAAATATAACATTATTATTCAAAGCATACCAGTAAAATATGCAGGAATTTTTTTTACTTCCTTTTTTACCAATACTGGGCAAAATGTAAGCTATTACTAAGACTTCTCAAGACAGAGACAACTTAACTCCATCCTGCAGCCACCTGCCCACCTACGGCCACATAGGAGGACACACTCTAGAAAAATGTTTCCTTTTTTAAGGAAGAAACAAAACAATATGAAACAAATAGCTTTAGAATATTTGCATAAAGGATTAAAGAGGTAGAAAAAGGATTCTGGACCCTTTTCAGCTCTCCCATCTCACCACCTTGTTCTTAAGAAAATAAGGCAAGAAAAGAGAAAGGGTAAAGGTTTGGACAGCACCTTGCAGCAGGTTTCTCTTGATTTGAAATACAACGAAACTCAGTCACTTAAAAAAATAAGTACCATGCATCTATCATTCTATTAAAAGCTATCTCCTTCAAGCCTTAGGTTTTGTATTCAACACAGTGATAGACACACACACACACACACACACACACACACACACACACAGAGGTATAAAATACACAACCAGATATATATGACAGACACACACATCCATAAACATATATATCACTCAAATCTGTGCATCAAACTCAAAGACTTTCAGAAAGAACTCTGGGGCTAAAATGAACAGACATAATTTCTAGATGGAATGATATTCTAGTCCCCATAAAACAAGCCAAAATCTCTCCATTTGCTTACATGTTTTGGGTCTCTGGAATCCAGGCTATCTAGGGCTATTTGCAGGTCCTTGATCTCATTCTGCTTTTCAGCAATTTCTTGCCTTTGCTTTTCCATCTGTGTTTCGAGATCCACAACTTCTTGGCGTAACTTATTGAGAAGCTGTATCCTACTACCCAACTGCTTGAAAAGAAGATCTTTCTCTGCTTCTGAAATCTAATCCCCCACACACCCCAAAACAGAATTAACAGAGGATAGCAACAGTGATTTACAAATTTAAAGATGATGATTTCTAAAATTCTATAAGGTATTCTGTGCTCTACCAGTTTTTTAAATAAAAGTTAATGTAAAAGTCACCTAGGCATTCCATTCATCTTATACTTTTATGCTTATTACATGAGGAAAATCTCACTTTATAAAAGTTTATGAAAACTCATAATAGGTAAAAACGAAGTTGTCATTCAGTATAAGCAACTTGTAAATTATTAATAATAATAACCATAACATTAATGGTAGTTGACTTCGCCCTTACCCTTGTTACTAGCATGTCATCTAAATTAATAGTGTAATGAAAAATGTAGGCTTATATGTATTCATTTAAAATAATTTTTTTCAAGCACATTTTACAAGAATCCATGTATTTCAACATTATATACATTATTTACATCTATCAATCTATTTATATAAGCTCTGGCCAACATTTATTATAAAACATTCTTTTTTAATTAGTAAGCTCCTTCTTGATGGCTCCCTTCACCTCAGGTCCCACTTCCAATGCATTTTGAAGTCTGATCAGTTCACTGCTACATTTTGCTGACAATCAGTGTGCATTCTCTCCGCATCCACCGTCACCCTCCTGGTCCAAACCATTGTCATCTCTTGCCTGTACTCAACAACAGCCCCCTGAGACATGGGACACATCCCCATTCTTTCCATTTCCCTCACCCCATTTTGCTCTCATGCAGTAACCAGAGTGACCTCACAATAACACAAATAGAATTAGCCATTCTAACTTCCTAAAGTCCTTCAAAAGCTTCCCATTCCATTCCGAATAAAATCCAAACCCCTTACTACAGCCTGTGAAACCGGTTATTTACTCTTTACCCTCATCTTCCGGAACACTCTCCCTCACTCCACGGAGCAATCTCTAGTGTCAAGGTCTTTGTGCACACTCTCACTTCTGCCTGGAATACCTGACCCCCTAACTCTGCCTCGCTGGCTCCTTGTCATCCTTTGGGTTTCAGCCTAAATGTCACCTCCTCAGAGAGGCCTCTGTGGTCCTCACAATCTAAATTATATCTTTTTTACTGCCTTTCCTAATTTTCTATTTTTTTACTATAACACATTGTTGTTTATATTATTTTTTTCCTTTTTCTTTTTTTTTTCTACTGTTCATTACCTATTTCCTATGCATGTGGGAGGGAAACATACCTGTTTTATTCATCACTCTGGGCCCAGCCCAGACAGGGACTAGCATATAGTAAGCTTCCAATAAACTTGAATCAATTTCTAGTTAGTATATGATTTTAAAATCACAATAGTGTATCTTTTAAAATAATCTACAATTTGAACTTCACATTCTTGCCTTACCTACTGTGGTATGAATGCAGTTACCATCATAATTTTGAAATACTGCTTTTTACAAGTTGCAAATAACTGAAACCTTTTACACACTGAAAAACGTCAAAATACTTCCTTTTTAAGTTTCTCCCTGTGCAATCACATCATGGGCTTGAGCTGCTTACTTGTGCATGACAAACTTTCTGAGAGTGTATTAATTACTTCTTTTTGTTCACCATACTTTATATCATTGACATTTTTGCTGCTTGTGTTTGATAATGTTCATGTATAGTAGAGATGTCTTCTGACTCTTAACCTAGGTCCCAGGATCTTAAAGGTGGGTAGTGCTTAATCAGATTACAACAGATACAACAGGAAACAGCAACTTCCCTGGGTAAAGGAGACACTTTCCTATTGAACACGTATTTTTACATAAATTAGACGTCATTTACTTCTTTGTACTTTATAGAACACTAATAGGATGTGATCATGGGTGGAAGGAAAATGTAATTGGAAAATGCTAGAACCAAAGCTGACTCTGAAAATTGTTACACCATAATTAATTAGGCAACACTGATTTAAAATGTTTTACGTGGTTATGAAGGGAGAAAACCTTTAATATTTTGCATTTCCTCTTGCATTGCTACTTTGCGTTTACATACTTTTTTAAGCTGTATCGCTTCTTCCAGTTGTTTAAATTCCTCAGTAGCTCTTAAAATTTGTTGTTCTGCCTTTTCTATTTCATCATGTAGTTCTGATAGTCGAGTTTGCGCTGCAAATTTAAAAACCATGCAGACAGACACAAGAAAAATCTTGAATTCTCAAATTTCTATGAGACTTTTTTTCTTCACAATAACCACCTCCTCCCAATTATATTGTCATTCTAGATCACAGAAATTTAAAAAAAAGTAATTTCTTATGACAGTTTTCCTCTCAGTTAATCTCTAGTTTCGTCATAGGCTATAGAACTATAATTGATAATTTGTAAAATTCTTAACATTAAAGGGGCTTTACTTGCTATGTCCAATACTAAACTCTTTTGAGCAAATAAGGTTTTTATTGATAGATACACACTTCTTTGTCACTAAGTTATAATTAAGTTCAAGCTGTAACAAAAACCCTGTATTTGAGGTAATTACTTTATGATAGGGTTCAAAATCAAGAAATTCACCACTGAACACTCTTCCAGCTTGGGGTGGGGGTGATCTCCAGTCAATTACTCTCTACCTCAAACTTCTAATTTCTCTGTCTCCTTCCCTTCCTATAAAACTGCCTCCTATAAAACCATGAGCCCCTTGAAGCTAGTCTACACAAATATCTGATTTATTTCTGCTTTCCTCTTCCAGAACTTTGTACAGAGTGTATGAGATGGATATCTCAGGTCTCTCTTCTCCCCTTTCCAAGTCAGCCTCTCTACTGGCCTTTCCTGTTTTCCATTTAGCTACCAACCAAGGAAAGATGAGCTACTCCACTGGATTGTTAAAGAGCCCCACCATGGACCATAATTACTAAGGGGATGATGCATAAACTCAGTTCTGCTTTCTGCTTCCGTATCCATGAAGCCCACCGAGTAAGTGGAGTTTGCCATTAGCAGGGTCTCTAAGTACCCTTTTGGATTGACTTCTTCCTCTTTGTGACTTGCCAGGAAGTGGTAAGATCCTTTCAATCGGATGTTTGGGGACAGGTTAGGAAGAGTCAGAAGCTGGTCTTAGGCCCAAGCCTGAGGAGGGTGCACTGATCCAGCTTATCCAAAGTACTGTTTTAGGTTTTGGCTACATGTATAGTAATCAGTTAAGTGTACTTGCTACAATTATGACCAATTAGCCTTTGAGTGTGCAGCTCCAATGGTGAGAAGGACCTGCTGGCCGGTCAAGATTTAAGCATTCTTGGATCCCCTGGACATACTGCCACCAAATTACTGTCAAGAACCCCATTCTTCAACGTAACAGGAATTATTAAAAAATAATTTGCTCCATGAATTACTACTTTTGTTTTAGGCTTTTCATGTAAACAATACTACAGTAACCTTCAGCATGATTACTCAAAAGAATTGTAAAACGAAATTCGCCTATATATCCAATCTTTTTACATTTTTAAAGAATTTAAAATAACTTTTGTTAACCTGCACTTATTTTTTTTTCTTTGTCTTCCAGTTGTATGTCCAGTGGCATATGGGCTCTCAAGTTCACGTGCTCATTTTTGAGTTGTTCCCCTTCATCTGGCTCCATCCTTACGATCTTTATGGTCTGGGCATTTGGAATAATGTAACTCTCTGTAGTGAACATATTTCTCTTATATCTGGATTTGCCAATGTAGGGACTTTCATCTGGGGTTTTATCAATTTCGACATACTAAAAGCAAAATAAGTAAAGATTTATGGTTTAATAAGTAACTTCTAAGCAGCCAGGTAAAAAATATATACTTTTTTTTTTTTATCTTACCCTTAACATACCAAAAAAGAACTAAAACAAAAAATGGTCTCAAGGTGTTCCTCTTCCCATCCCCAAAGAGTGGGTTTAGCTTGGTTGATTAAAGAACTGCCTACAGGTATGTGATTATTAGCATTGCTTAATCTCTCAAATCAGAAATTTCAGTGTTTTATTTTGGTTTCTTAGCTGATATGTAAGTAAAACCCCACCTAATAAATGGTAATAATTGACTTTTTTATGAAATAATATTACGATATTCATTGGAATCACAGATTCCCTTGGGGCTTTTTACCTTTTTTGGAGGCTGCTTTAACTTACTGAACCAAAAATTCACTGTTTCAAGCAAAATGTGTTTACTCTGAAAGTGGAATGATTACGGATAAAGTCCTTTGAACATTTCTTTCCACCATCTGCCTCGCCCCACTCCACTCCCTGCTGGCTTTAACTGTGGATTACTAAGAAGTTTAACTCACCTCTGATGGATAATAATTTAGTGGCTCAAATTTGGCATCAATTTTATAAAAGGCCAATTCCTGTTCCATCTCATACTGTTTTTGACACGCTCGCATTAGTTCCATGGTCTTCTGTTTTAGCTATTGGTCCAATTTGATATGAAACAACATACAGTGTCAGTAAGTTAGTATACAAGTATGATGGTATGGCAAGTTCTAATCATAGCTAATAATTAGATTGTTTTAAACCTCGCAGCAAATAGCAGAACACTCACAGCATTTTGTTTTCATTCTAAAGGATAATAAAGAATGCAATATAAAATTACCACTTCATAAGAGATCATCACATAAAAGACCTTTGAAGTTTATATGCTATTTCAGGGTATAAAGATTTAATGAATAAAGATTTAAAAACTCATCTAAATTTGCTTTATCCAAATGTGAAAATAATTCTGTATCAATTATTTTTATGTAATCTATTAAGTACCTGCTTCCAGACTTTCCAATAATTAACACTAATTTATTTAACTTACTCTACAATTTTAATAGCAGCTTCAAATTATGGATGGAAATGATATTTGGGATTAATTACAAAGGAATCAGAAGAAGGAGTGAGAAGGAGGAAATTAAGAGACTGGTTTTAATTGTTGTACTGTTGTTGCTGTAGTATCTCAGTGTTCTGAACATTATTCTTTGTAATAGAGGATAAAGGATGTAAATAATGTCAATCAGATCCCAATATGTAATATTACATTTTTAATAAAATAATTCTACTATAATTACAGTTTACTTATTCTTAGAAATTTTTAGAGCTAGAAGAAAAGAGATCATCCAATTTAATTCTCTGAAATACAAATAAAGAAATTGAGTCCTAGATTGGTGAGCTGACTTGTCAAAAGTTACACATGAGATTAGTGGCAGATGCTAAATATTTTATTAACTACCACTACGAGCCCCCTTTCTACTAAACCAATCCGGTGAGTTCATTTCAAAGGTCCGCTAAGTGATTTTTGTCTTTTTTATTTTTTGACAGGGTCTGATAGTAGTTACCAGACAAAAACATGCAGAAAAACTTCATTAATATAAAAATGCAAGCTGAAGAGAATAAGACATAAACAGACAGGAACATTTTACAAGGCCCAGGAAATCAAAGTCGTGCAGGATTTAGCTTACAGTCATCTCCTGATTATCCATCAAAATGGAAGTAAGGCTAACCGGGATAACAGGTAATCTTGATCAAGTACTCACTGTATGGGAGACACTGTGCTAAGCCTTTTTTACGTGTGCTGTCTCACTGAATCTTCACAACTACCCTATGAGATGATAAAGGCTGCACCAGGAGGCTAGATAACTTGCCCAATTGCACAACTTGTAGTGGAAGAGGCAGATTTCAATTCCAAGTCTCCTGGATTTCAAATTCAACATTCTGTCTGCTGCTGCAGGGTGTTCAGCTCATTACCCACATTGATGTTCTCACTGAATGCTCGCTCTTAAGTCCCTGAATCTCAAGAAGGCAACTCACAACCAACAGCATCAACTAATCTTGGGCTTCTCTTCCCAAAGAAAGATCATTGGCAGTAAGGCCCAAACAAAGGCAAATGTGACGGGATCCATGGACAATGTTGGGACTTGTCTCTGCAGGCAAATGATACACACTCTGTGCATCTTAAAATTACCTTTGTGTCTCTTATAGAGCTAGGCGTAGCATTTAGTAAGCATTCAATAAATGTCTGCTGAAGAAATGCATAAATGAGAGCAAATGAGGAGTCTAAGGACCTGGAAAGTAAGGTAGTTACGGTACTAGCTGTGGATAACCAAGAGTTGACTGCAGTTAACATATTTACCAATAAGAAAAATGATACAAATTCTTTCCTTCACAAATTCACAGTCCTATGTAAACATCAATTAAAAAAATTACACACACACACACACACACACACAAGCACATTTCTTGAGAAGGCAAGCCAGATTCAACACTTAAAATGTACATAAGCATATTAATACAAGGTATCATGCAAACCATGAAAAACACAGTGTGCAATTCATCCCTGAAGGAACTACCTTTAAGGAAGAATAAAGAATCGGCAGAAAATGCTCTGCAAGAAACCAAGACAAGGGCTAAAAGGAGAAAAAAGCAGACAGAGACCATCACCTGGAGAACTTTAGGGAGTTAAGCTGTAGTTAAATAGAAGCTGCTCTTTACTGAAAACTTACCTTAGGAACATAATGTTATTAGAACCTGCACCATTCTTATATGGACACATTTTACCATCATTCTGACTAGGTTACAGATGTACCATCTTCCACTACCTATTAATTCAACTCAAATTATTTTCACCTGTATTACCTTACTTGGTCCTCACGACTCTGTGAGGCTGGCAGGACTTGCAAAAAGACAAAGAGTAATATTAACATTAAAGTTAATTAAAGTTAATATTTGTTGGTGGCAGGAGAAGGGGACTAATTATAGTTTAAATGGCACCAGAAGTTTTACTTCATTGTCACTACATTTCTTTTATAGGCTAATTGACCTGCTACCTGAAGAATTACTTTATGAAACTGGAAAGCATTATACAACTAAAGAAAATATTATCACCAAATAGTCTGCAGAAGAGAATAGAAAGTGTTTTTCAAAAGTAGGCTCTTAGAATAAGATCCAGAATTCTTTTTGTAACATAGTATAGTCTTTTGGAATAATGAAAGAAGAACAGGCAAATACATATGCAATACTCAACTCTCCAACAGCTAAACAAAAGTGAAATTAAAGCAATGAGATTCTACTTTTTTCCTATCCTATTTACACGTTCAAAATAATAATATCAAGTGGGGAATTGGGCTCTTTCACTCACTGCTGTAGAAGTATAAAGCTGTTATAAGCTTTTAATGTTTACTAAAATTTAAGATGCAAATAACACAGTAATTCCACTTGTGATTTCTTTTAATTTTTTTAAAATTAAAGAAAGAGAGAGAATGAGTGGGGGAGATGGGCAGAGGGAGAAAGAGAGAGAATCTCAGGCACACTTCACGCTCCGTGTGGAGCCCAATGCTGTGCTTGATCCCACAACCCTGGGATCATGATCTGAACCAAAATCAAGAGCCAGATGTTCAACCAACTGAGCCACCTAGGTGCCCCTAAATTTTTTCTTGAACTCATAACCCCAAGACTCAGAGTCACATGCTCTACCAACTGAGCCAGTCAAATGCCCCAACTTGTAGTGATTTATACTAAGGAATTACTATTATGAATGCATAGGAATATACACACATGGATTTTTCTCTGTATTATCGTTTCTAATAAAAAAGTGGAAGCAATCTAAATATTCATCAATAAGAGTAGGTTAAATTATGGAGTACCCATATAATGGAACATAATACAGACTTTGAAAAAATAGATTTGTGTGTACGTGTGTATGCACATGTGGGTATGTTTTTTAACTTGGAGAGCTATGATATACATTGTTTTGTAAAGAATAAGATGCATAATCAAAAATACAGGAAGCTTCTTTTTTATCACACAATATTTAGAGGTACATATATTCAATTACATATACATTACATAATATTTTATAAGCATAGAAAACAAAAAGAATATATATTAACATCCAGGGAATAGGGAAGAGAAAGAGTGAAACCTTCATTGTCTACTGCATACATTTGTGTTGTCAAAATTTGTTATGATAAATATATAATAACTTTGTATGTAAATATGTTTTTAAATGGTTAATGGTAAAAATAACATCATAAGAGCAATGTCTTCTAGCCAAAAATAGTGAACAAAAGCCCAGCAAAAACTGTTGACAAATAACAAAACATTTATTCACAGCAAAACATAAAAAAGATCAGTAACTCAGGAAAATTTATTAAACGTTCATAAATATCAAGTCAAAGTCATACCATAGTAAGTATTGTTTTTTATATATGTATTTTATTTTTAAGGTTTATTTTTTATTTTTAAGTAGGCTACATGCCCAACGTGGGGCTTGAACTCATGAACTCAAGATCAAGAGTCATGTGCTCTATTGACTGAGCCAGGCAGGCGCCCCTATATTTGTTTTTTGTTTTTAAGTTTATTTATTTATTTTGAGAAAGAGAGTGTATGTGTGCATGCTAATGGGAGAGTGGCAGAGAAAGAGGGAGAGAGAATCCCACGCAGGCTCCTTGCTGTCAGCATAGAGCCCAAAACAGGGCTTGAACTCACAAACCGTGAGATGATGAAATCAAGAGTCAGACACAACTGACTGAGAGACCCAGGTGCCCTATATTTGTATTTTTTTTTAATTTTTTTTTAACGTTTATCTTTATTTTTGAGACAGAGAAAGACAGAGCATGAGTGGGGGAGAGGCAGACAGAGAGGGAGACACAGAATCGGAAGCAGGCTCCAGGCTCTGAGCTGTCAGCACACAGCCCGACGCGAGGCTCGAACTCATCAACTGAGAGATTGTGACCTGAGCTGAAATCGGACACTCAACCAACTGAGCCACCCAGGCGCCCCCCTATATTTGCATTTTAAATACAAATGCTAAGTGGTGGCCCAAAGAGTGCACTGCTAAAATAAAACTGATCGTCACAAAAATTTCCAATGATTAGTTTAGGCATCGATCCACTCTATTATGAAATAGAGAGCAACAGATAGGTGTATAGTATAAAATTACTGGTAATTATCAGATTACTAATATCACATATGTCTCTCGTGATGTCCTCCTGGTATATATCATCTTATCTTTTTTTCTTTTTTAAGATTTTTCTAAAGTAATCTCTACACCCAGCATGGGGCTCAAACTCATAACCCCAAAATCAAGAATCACATGCTCTTCTGAATGAGTCAGCCAGGTGCCCCTGTACCATCTTTTTTCTCAGGCAAAGAAGAGCTCAAGAAGGAGGTAGTCAAGTATTCAGATTTCAAGAAATAATTTCCATCTCTACACAGAGGAGGAAACACTTTTCTTACTAAAAACTTTAAGTGCATAAGCAGAATTCTTGTCAACAAATCAAGTCATTCAAGCCAGCATGCCAATCTTGAAAGGGGGGTGGTGCAAGAAAAAGATAAATGTGTCAAGGATTCTACTAGTTATATGAGAAATCAAATACTCTAAGTTATAAACAGAGCAGAAAAAAGAATGGTCAAAAGAAAAAAAAAGCAATAGCTATTTTTTTATAGAATCAAATTATCTGGGTTGAAAAAGCCTTTAAAGGTCATGTACTCTGGGGTGCCTGGGTGGCTCAGTCGGTTAAGCGGCCAACTCTTGATTTCAGCTTAGGTCATGAACTTATGATCAGAAGGTGCCAGACCCAGAGACTTCAGAGGCCTTGAGTCCATGTTCCGTGAAGAATGGCCAAAGCAACAGGGGTGTCCAAGCTGGAGAAGAGGAGATCTAGTGAGCAATGAAAATTATCTTCGAGAGTCAGAGGACTGTTTTATGGAAGAGGGACTAAAGTTACTGACCCAGGTGCCAGAGAAAAATTTAAGAAATGGCAAATAGAATTATAAGAAAACAGTTTTTCATCTGGTAATAAAGAAGAAATTTCTAATAGCTGTCCTGAGATAAAATGTGGTAACTCTGGAATGTGATTGCTATCACTACAACAGGCATATATGCTTAGGTTTTAGAGAAAAGAGAAAAAACATTAGATAGGGAGATGGACTAAATGACCTTTATTTTTTTGTTGGTTTTTGTTTGTTTGTTTAAAGTTTATTTTGAGAGAGAGAGAGTTGGGGAGGGGCCGAGAGAGAATCCTAAGCAGGCTCCACCCTTGGCCAGAGCCCAATGCAAGGCTTGATCTCATGAACCATGAGATCATGACCTGAGCCGAATCAAGAGTTGGACTCTCAACTGACTGAGCCACCCAGGTGCCCTATAAGGCTGTCTAAATCTAATCTGTCTAAATCTCTTTTAAAATATCTTTTATTCCTGTTTCAACCATAAAGCCAAATTATATACAATTTAAACATTATAGATGTGCATAAATGGCAATTGGAAAGTGCTTTAAAATTCCGCCCCCCAGAATGTCAAGAGTTACCATTTTTTCCTATATATACTTGTACCATCATACATACTACTTATATAGCATCATACTTGATCTACTCTTTCACAGCCTGCTTTTTCCACGTAGCAATATGTATTAGACATACTTCCATATCAGGACATACAGCCCTACCTCATTTTAGCAACACGAGTATTCTACCAGATGCATATCCACTGAGGAACAGGTTAGCTATTTTCAATAGTTTACTTATATAAACAATATTGTAGCAAATGTCCACATGTGTGTGTGTGTGTGTGTGTGTGTGTGTGTATAGGTACATATATAATATCTTCATACATTCTTGCTACCATTTCTACAAAATGCATTAGAAATGTGTATTGTATGTAAAACTATTATATGTAACATTTCCAATATGTAGAACATAGGCATGTCCATTTAAATTTGGATAATTTTGTCAATTTGCCTTCTTTTTTTTATTAATTATTTATTTATTTATTTTTCAGTCTCCTGGTTTTATTTATTTATTTTTATTATGAAATTTATTGTCAAATTGGTCTCCATACAACACCCAGTGCTCATCCCAACAGGTGCCCTCAATACCCATCACCCACCCTCCATAAACCCTCAGTTTGTTCTCAGTTTTTAGGAGTCTCTTATGTTTTGGTTCCCTCCCTCTCTAACCATTTTTTTTCTTCCCCTCCCCCATGGTCTTCTGTTAAGTTTCTCAGGATCCACATAGAATAAATGTTTATTTACTCTTGTGAGAGAGAGAGAGAGAGAGAGAGAGCGCACAAGCAGGGGAGGGGCAGAGAGAGAGGGAGACACAGAATCTGAAGCAGGCTCCAGGCTCTGACCTGTCAGCACAGAGCCCATCTGAAGTCTGAGCTGAAGTCAGACGCTTAACTGACTGAGCCACTCAGGCGCCCCTGTCAATTTGAAAAGTTTTTGCCAATGTATAGTCTCACCAACAATGTTGTTGTTGAAAACAAAATACATACATCTAGGGGCAGTATGACTCCTCATAGTGAGGGGCTTCACCATCCTCCTGTTTTGGATACCAGCTTCACATAATGCAGCCCAAGATAGTATTCGTCTTTTGTGGAGCCATTTCACACAGTACACAGTTACCTACAACTTGTAAGACCTTTTGCACAAATTTCTGTTAAACCACACCTTCCCCATTTTATGTCCAAGAAGTTTTGTTTTTAGACCCAAGGACAAAGAATTCTCTATCTCAAAAGAACACAGTCAAAGCAATGTAAAACATGGGCTTACCAATTCATTTTTCGTGTTTAGGTTACTCTCCAGCTCCTCATAGCTCTGTTTTTGTAACATGGCCTCCTCTTTCAGTGATTTGTTCAATTTATCTTGACTTTTAATTTCCTCAAGGAACCTTGTCTGTGCGCTCCGAAGCTCTTCAGTTTCCGTTGTCTTCTTTTCCAGGTCTCTTTCCAGTCTCTCTACCTCTTCTGCCAACACAAATGTAATAGTTTATTGAGCATTATATTTTCTACTTGAATAAAGGTAAGACTCTCTCTCAAATAATAGCAAAAGAAGTCTTACAACAGTATAGGTACAATTCTACTTTGAAAACTATTCACTATGGTTTTGGGGGAAAAAAGACTATCTTGAGCTAGAAAGTGATTTATACTAAGAGGTAAGAAGGCATTATCATTTGGATAACAATTTTAAAAGGTAACACTTTACTTCCAAGTATTTCATTCAATTAGTATGTTGGTAAATGAGGGTTTTTTCTAGGTCTCCTACTAAAATACATGCAATACTTTATTTCATATTCGTAAGCATGTTTGTAAAATACTGTGTGATCTTAAAAATCATTCAAAGGCTTCCAACTATGCTTAGAATAGGATCCAAAACGCTTACATGAAGAACTGACAAAGCTCTTCATGATTTGGTCCCAAAGTCCCTCTCCAGCCTCATTGTCAAGTCCACCCCACTGTAGCCTTTCTGAAGTGACTCTACTCCTTCATATTTGTGATGGCTCTTCTTACCTGCGGGCTTTTATTCACACCTCTGCCTGGAACTTTCTTCCTCTATCTCCTACTGGCTTATTTTGTATCCTCTAGGTCTCGATTTTGGAAAATGTTTTGAGAAGCCTGCTCTGACTCGATCCTCTCCCCAGGTGTGATGTTTCCTAGGTATGCTCTTAGGTTACCCTGCATCTGTGCTGTGGCCTTCATCACCCAATGAGTTGTAAGATGTGATCAAATAGCTAGGCTGTCGGCCTTTCCCACTAAACCTTTGTAAAAGCAGAAACTGCATGTGTCTGGTTCACTACTGGATCCCAAGAGCCTTAAAGGCTCCTAATTAATATTCAAAGTCATGTTCATAAGTAATTTAAACATTTGCCCGAAAACTGTATTTATATGATGACTTTCCTTTGCATTATTTATATTTTCAATGATTCCAAAACATAAACTCCAGGGTAACAAATATGGAGTTAAAATAAAATAAATAAATAAAAATGTGTCCTATTTCGCAAGCATGAGATCAAACCATATGAAACTGCTGTTTTCGTAAGTCAAAATGGACTAACATCAATTTCAAATGATAGAACATAGACTCATTTCCTAATGCTCTTACATAACTATTTCATACCTTTCTCTTTCTTTTCAAGACTCCCATACTCCTTTCATTTTCTTTCTCAGCTGATGACCTCATATTCCACTGAGAAAACTTAGACCCCACCCCCCGGGAACTTTCTCATTTTCCTACCACCAAAGCAATAAAACTACCCACAACTGCACACATCTTTGCTCCCTTCTGATTAAGTGTCTCTCTTATCAAGAGACAATCTTTCCTCTTTTTCTCTGATCCCATCTTGGGCTGTAAGAATTGAGCCATGATTGTCTCTCCACTCCACTCCTGAATATTCTCTTTCTTTCTTTGGTTACTGCATTCAGTTCTGCCCATTTCCTGGTCTGGAAGCTATAGGTGAATAAATATATATATGTATGTGTGTGTATGTATATATAGATGTATATATATATGTATGTATATATATATATACATACATATAAACATACATATATATACGTATATATATATATATATATATACACATATATATATACATACATATATTTTTTAACTGAAAAATTTAAATTTAAATGATTTAAAAAATCATTCATTAGGTACTAGGAGAGAGAAATTATGGGAGAAAATTTCAAATATTCACCCAAATGTCTCCCTTCCATTCACTCTTGGATCTATATAACCTAGCATTTTTCCAACCACTCCTTATATGTTGCCCATCTAAAGCACTTCTCTGTGCTCATCTTATTTTCTCTTTATGTCTCAGCAACATTCAACGTAGCTGACCACTTCCTCTCATGAAATCTTGGGGTTTTGCAACCCACTACTTCCTGGGTTTCTCCTTACCTTGTTGGCCTCTCTTAGTCTTCTTAGGTGGCTCACCTTCTTGCTCCTCTCAACGCCTGTCTGAGTGAGCCAATCAATTCCAGTGGGATTAAATTCTGTTATGCTGACAAACAATTATCTCTAGGACAGATCTCTTTGAACTTCAGACGCACATTTCCAACCTTCTTCTTGGTTGTCTCACAGCCATTCAAAACTCAGCATTCTGAATTCTCCCTTTTTTATGTACAATATCACCAATCGAATCACTTACTTAAGCCAGAAGCCTGGGAAATATCCAGTTCATTAGAAAATGTTGCTAATTCTACCTCCAAAACTGATCTGTCTATTCCACATCCACCACCTAAATACAAGCCACCATTTCTAGCCTAGATTACCATAATAGCCTCTGAACAAGTCCTTTTATCTCCATTTACCTTGTTCTAAATCAATCTCCATCTTGCATTAAAAATCATCTTTAAAAAAAATTTTAGTTCCAGTATTTTTTTTTTAATGTTTATTTATTTTTGAGAATGAGAGAGAGAAAGCAAGCATGAGCAGGGGAGGGGCAGGGAGAGAGGAGGACAGAGGATCTGAAGCAGGATCTGCGCTAACAGCACAGAGCTCGATGCGGGACTCGAACTCACGAACCCTGAGACCATGACCTGAGCCGAAGTCAGATGCTCAACCAACTGAGCCACCCAGGCGCCCATCCAGTATTCTTAACATACAGTGTTATATTAGTTTCAGGTATATAATACAGTGATTCAACAATTCTACACATTACTCAGTGCTCTCATCATGCTAAGTGTACTCTAAAAATAATCATTAACATATAAACTGGATTGTGTCCCACTGCTGCCTAAAAATTCTCAATTGCTTCCCATTGCCCCTGAAACAAAATCCAAACCCCAAGGCCCTGTGTCATCTCATGCCTCCCCCCATCTCTCCCAACTTTTGCTTGAGCGACTCTGCAGTCGTCTTGATCTTCCAGTTCCTTAATTTACCAGGGTCTTTCCAGCCTGAGAGTGCAAGCAAGCTGTCCCTCTCCTTGAATGCCTTTGTTTACATGGCTAATCCTCTCCTGCCTCTGCCTTCTGCTTACAGGTCACTTTCTCAGAGAGCCATACCTTTACATCACTTTACCCAAAAGCGTGTCCTCCTCTGTTATTTTACCTGAGTTTGCTTGCTTTTTGTCTGTCTTTTCCACTACAACACAAGCTGCCTGAAGGCCAGTACCAATATCTTGTTCACCATTGTATCCTCGGTGCCGGACACAGTGCCTGGCTCACAGTACGTGCTCAATGAATATTTGCCAAGTCTTAATAATGTTAATGTACAATTGTTGTATAATGATGTCAATTGATTTATGATGCATTTTCCACGCAAATTGTAATAGCATTACAAAGTTCATACGTCAATATATTTTTCTGGATAACTCCTGCAAATAAATTCCTCCCCCACCCAAATTTAGTTTTTTAAAAATGTCACCTTACCTAAACTGAATCTCTCAAAAGCTTCCTGTCTGTCCTGAGTAGTTACTGGCTGACCTTCCAGACTTTCTAATGAGCGAAGGTGAAAAATGGTAAACTGGATGTAATGAGGAAGGGCCACAACTGGATTTTCAAGTAGGATCAGAGAAGTCAAATCTTGAAGTGGTTTCAACTTGCTTACATCTTGGAGCTGAAATGATATATAACATTAGTATTAGTGTAAGTTAATTTTAAAATAAAAACATACCCAAGGAAGTAAGAAATCAAGAAAATTGCTATCAGCATGGCAAGGAACCCATGGTCCTATGCATAGAACCCATTATTCAAAACTGGTGTGAGGGGAGGAACAGAAAGGGAGTATCTGAGTATCTAGAGTATATCAGAGGAGTATTAGGCATTTTCCATATACCATTTCATTCATGATTCCTCACAATAACCTATGATATAAACACCACCTTAATTTTGGAGATGAAGAAACTGAGGTTCAAAGAAGTTAAATAACTTGCCCAAAGCTCAGAGCTTACAAATGAACAAAACAGGATCTGAATTCCAGTCTGTGTAACTTAAAACCTATTATCTTTTCACTGTACTGATTGAACACATCAAAAATATAAACGGCTATAAAAAAAGATTTTGGCAAATCTTCAGATAATGGTTACAATTGATAGTTAAAATAAATAAGAATATGGAGGGCTACTCACATTTTTGAAGTATGATTTTTATGTTTATCCAAAGAGGGATTTTAAAAGGTTGAGAAACACTATTTAAAAAAAAAATTTTGTTAACGTTTGTTAATTTTTTGAGAGAGAGAGAGCGTGAGCATGAGCAGGGAAGGAGCAGAGAAAGAGGGAGACAGAATCTGAAGCAGGCTCCAGGTTCTGAACTGTCATCACCAAGCCTGATGTAGGGCTGGAACCCACAAGCCGTGAGATTATGACCTGAGCCAAAGTCATATGCTTAACTGACTGAGCCACCCAGGCACTCCGAGAAACACTATTGTTAATAGCTACTACAAATAAATCTCCTCTCACAAGTGAATGTGTATCACTCTTACTGATGTCAATGTCAAATATAAACTGGGATGAGAAAGTCATGCAAAATTAGAAATGATGATAAATACTTATTGAATGATTTTCCTGTTAACATCAGCTGACACCAAATCCTATCTGAAAATCAACTACTTTGAGAAGTATTTTTAGCAAATTTTAGATTCATGGCTCCCACTTTCCATCACTCCATGAGCCACAAGAGCTCCAAAGTGATGCTGTGCAACATAGTACAGGCCTTGGGCTCTTCTGAGGCTGTTGGGCTGTTGCAGTGAAATGGCACAGAGTCATCTTACCACAACTTTATAAAAGGTGAAATAAAAAAGCATAGACAATGTGAATTGCACCGCAATTAAACAAATGTTGATTATCATTATTGGCTTCCATTGGTGAAGGTTTAAGGAATACAACCCTAAGAGTTATTTAGTGTTTTAAAGTTTTTAAAGCATTTTCACATCAATCATTTTATCTGAGCCCCATAACATGCCGGTAAGGAAAGAAGGCGGGGCAGAATTTGGTTTTTTTCCAATTTAAACAATGAGTTTTAGGCAGATAAAGGGATTTTCCAAGGTCACAGAAGGCAGGTCTAGACCCATATTAGAAGGCACAGCTTTTTTTTTTTTTTTTAATGTTTATTTATTTTTGAGAGACAAAGAGAGAAAGTGTGTGAGCAGGGGAGCAGCAGAGCGAGAGAGAAAGAAAGACACAGAATCTGAAGAGGCTCCAGGCTCTGAGCTGTCAGCACAGAGCCCCACGCGGGGCTCGAACTCACAAGTCATGAGATCATGACCTGAGCCGAAGTCGGAAGCTTAACTGACTGAGCCACCCAGGCGCCCCAGAAGGCACAGCTTTTATTGTCTATTCTATGACTGATGTTCTTTAAATTAGGCATGATTGTTCCTCATTTTAATATAAATTTAAGTAAATCAATGTTTTTACTTAACAAATACATATTGAACACCTTGTAAATGTCAGAAGAAAATAATAAATTATACTCCAAAGAAAAATATACAGGATTATCAGATTGTGTGAGCCATGATAACAAAATTGTTCTAATATAAAGAGCTAGTGATTAACCTTCTACAACACCTGACATTATAATCAAGCTTAATTTGTAAGTCTGAAAAAAACAAAGAACTCTGTTCCTGACATTCAGTGACCTGGATTTTGGCCCACGTTGTGTGCTTTGGGTAACAGACTCAACCCGAAAATGGAAAAAAGACTATACTATCTGATAGTATTATAAAAATAATCCCTTTACTGCCTCCTTAAAAAAAGTTTTCTGAGGCTCAAATGAAATGGTAGATGCAGAAATCCTAAGAGGCCAACTCTCAGTTACCATGGAACTTTGCAAAACCAGAAAGGCCTATATGTATTTACCCTGGAGAGTCCCTTGATTATGCCTGAATTTGATAAATGGTCACAGGACCAAGAACCTTGAAAGAAGAAATCTCATTTTTTTAAAAAAAAAACTTAGATTTTAACTTTTTTTTCCACAAGTCTAAAAATTTGAAAAACATCCTTGCTACTCTGAATAACTTACCGATGATATCTTGTTGCCTTTCAGATTGAGGATTCGCAAAGATTTTAACTTCTTCCCTAACCATATTGGGATATGTTCGATTTCATTTCCTGCAAGGTTTAGCTTTTGCAAATTATGCATATTTTCTATGCCTTCAATTTTGCTGGAAAAAATAAAATCAAATTTAGTAAATATAATGATACAGTGCTTCCCTTGTATGTTTAGAATAAATTGCCTTGGTTTTATGTGGGGTTAATTTTCGTAATTAAAATTTGTTAACCCTTTTTATAAATGAGAAACAAACAAAAAGTGGCTGAAAAGAAATTGATCAGAACAGCTAAGCTGCCAACTCTTCATTACTGGGTCAGGAATCCTACGTATCTTACTATCAAACTTTAGGATCCCACAATACAGAAAAGAGTCTGTCCGTGGCATTCTAATCACTGTGAGAAGTACTAGTGGGAAGCTAGAGGAGAGCTGAAAATCTCAAGAGCACACACACGCTATGCCAGCAAGATATGGCTGCCATTTTGAACTTGTGGCCTCCCTAAAACAACACTATATTTATGAACATAAATATTTCAGTCAGAATATTTAAATCAATAAAGCATCATTCACACTGAGGAATTTTCACTGATGAAACATTTTCCCAACTGAATTGTCAAATTAATTTCTTGGTAAGTTTTCTATATGGGCAAATATTTCCAAGCTTTTATATCTTCATTTTCACTTTATTGAAATTGCTTTCATTACGATCAATTATTTTTTATATAAACCTTATGTTAAGGATTTAACTCATTAATCGGGTTTTTTCCCCCATTCCATTTTTGCTGTATTAGAGCCTCTGCCACTGTTAGTTGTTTTATTTTGTTGGCCACTGTATCTACCAAGTCTAAGGCAGGGCGAAGTATATAAAGATTTTCAAGATTTGACAATTGCATCCTTTTGTTTATAACAGGTTTTCTATGTGTATTTTTTTGCCACTGCCAGTTTTATTATGTTTCTTTCTCACAGTAATATATACTATGAAGTGGAAACATGACTGAGAGTGTATTTCTTAGAGCAATAAACAAAAAACTTCAGGATAAACACATAGGATCAAAACACATTGGAGTATCTTTAGGATCAAAATGATAGGGTTAAAACACTGCTTCCTGTCAACTTTCTTAATGTAATAAGGCAGTGGATCAAAGACTCTACCTGTGAAAACTTCCTGTCAAAAACAGAATTCAGATAAAACTTGGTACTCATGTATCTCCTTGGATAACGCTAGAAAGATATTATTCTGCACTTTAGTAATGCCAAAACACAAAAGCAGTTATATGTGAAGCATTAGGCTAGCAATGAAGGAGGATCCAGGTGTCTGCTATTTCAAAGGACTCTTTCAATTCAGTAATGTGAGTGGCATTAATCTTTCTAACAAAGACAACCCTGCAATGCTACCTAAAGAAGTACTTACTTACCAGATTTTGTTATATGATAAGTTGAGTTCACGTAATTTTACCAGCTTGTCCATCTTCTCCATCTTCCCTATTATATTATAGCTGAGATTCAGTACTTCAAGTTTAACACATTTTTCCAAATTTTCGATATACTAATTGGAAACAAATGAATACTTTAGACAACAGATTCTTTGACATAAAGTACACCGTGTATGTATGTGCATCAGGGGCTGTTTTGATCAGTCACCAGAAAATAATAAACCCTTACTGCTCTCCTGGACAATCCCTTAGTACGGGATTCCTTTGACCAGGAATAGCAGCTCTTCCCAAACTTTCCTTGCCCTTCGACAGACAACACTTCCTATGTACTGAGACACTCAAGACTGTCCACCAAGAATTCCACCTCAACTTTTCTATCCCTCTCCCTCTTCTCCTTCTTTCTTCAAAGTTCAGCTAGGTACGTACACCCTTGCATCATCTCGTCTACCCCCCTCCCCCCACCCCATGCTCTTGCATCTTCAATCTCTATCTCTCCTGGATCAAATTTTAAAAGTCACTATTCAGAGGCACCAGGGTGGCTCGGTCAGTTGAGTGTCCAACTCTTGATTTTGGCTCAGGTTGTGATCTCAAGGTTCATGGGCTCGAGCCCCCCATCAGGCTTTGCATGGACAGCTTGGAGCCTGCTTGGGATTCTCTCTGTCCCTCTCTCTCTCTCTCTCTCTCTCTCTCTCTCTCTCTCTCTCTCTGCCCTCCCCCTACCCCCCGGCTCCCTATATCTCTCTCTCAAAATAAATAAACTTTTTTGAAAGTCACTATTCAAAAGACAGCTCTTATGCAGTTACTACATACCAGATACAGCACCAGGCAATGGATACCAATGAACTAGACCATCCCCCCTGCTACAGGAGCCTTTTTTCGACAGGCTCTGTCTCCTCTGTATAAAGCAAATCACCTCGCGCTGAACCTGTTTTCCTATCAAGCTATCATTTTATCTCCTTTATGTGTGACCACGTCCTCACAAGAGTTGGGTACATTTGTTCATTCTGCTTTCCATTTACTCTTACTCTATTGGTAAGGCAGTATATCTTCTGCCTTTACTAGGTAATCAAATAGTTCTAAGACTGCCATTCATTCATCCATTCTACACATATTTCTCAAACATGGATTATGTGCCAGGAACTGTTCTAGGTACTGGAAATACAGTGCTGAATAAGGAAACCAAAGTCCTTGTTTTCATTCGTGGAGAAAGCCAGTAAAGAAATAAACAACATTTTCAGATGTTGAAGCATATTCACAAGAAAAGAAAGATAACGTGACATGACAGCATGCAAGGCATCCAGAGGGCAGATCTGTCTGCTGTGTTCACTGTGATAGCATAAATGCCTGGCACATAATGGGCACTGAATAAATACTCGGTGACTGAAAGAATGAGGAGTCACTGAGAAGGGAGTTAATTGCAACTGGGTGGCACACAGAGGATGTACACTGAGCTGAGACCTAAATAACAAAAAGCCAGCTGTGTGAACAGGCAGAGTAAAAAAGAAAAAATACAAAGGCCCTAAAAGAATGAACTTGGTTGGTTTGAGAAACAGAAGGACTTTTTACACCAGATCCAAATGACTTCTTCTAAGCTTTAGTCCTATTTAATGATTCCGTGACATTTTTTATCATCCGTTCGTGCTTGATGTTCTCCCTCCATTGGCCTCTCTCCATCATACTCTTAGATCTTCTGTTCTCATAGCCCCTTCAGCCTCTCCTCTTTGTGCTTTCTCTGATTCCCCTTCACTATTTCTCCTCTTAATGCTAGGCATTCTTCTCGGAAGCTCTATGTTCCCAGAGATCAGAAACCGAGCTTATTTACCTGTGTATGGTGTTCCTATAGACTAACATAATGCCTGGCATATAATAAGCATACAGTAAATATTTACCACTTTGGTGTCATTTTTGCAACTTGTAAACTCCAGAATGTCTCCTTTTTCCTTTTTTAAAAATTTTTATTTATTTATTTTGAAAGGGGATAGGGACAGAGAGTGGGAGAGAGAATCTGCACTGTCAGTGCAGAGCCCTACATGGGGCTTGATCCCACGACCATGAGATCATGACCTGAGCCAAAATCAAGAGTCGGATTGAGCCAACAGCTGAGCCACCCAGGTGCCCTCTCCTGTTTCCTTTTTAATTACATAAGTAATACATAAATATATTCTAATGAAAATTTCAAACGAAACATAAGAAGCTCTCTTCATCACGTCCCCAGGCCCATGTAAAAGATCCCACTGATCAAAGGTAGCCATTGTTGAAATACATCTGCACCTTTTAATTCATTTACATCCATACATACACATATATAAAAACAGAATTTTTAGATCTTACTATACAAGATGTTTTAGAACTTGCTTTTTTTCCCTATTAAATACACTGGACATTTTCTCATGTTAATACATAGAGTTCTAACTCAATTTTCTAAAAAACTTGGTAGTATTTCATGGTATACTGTATCATAATTCATTTAAAACCAATCCCCTATTGACATTTGGTTATTTCCAACTTTTCTATTTTAAATAATGCTTAATAAACATGCCTATATACTTTTGGATAAATGTATATGTAAATCAAGTACAACAGACATGGAGGAGTAGAATTGCTGGGTTAGTAAGTATAAATTCAGTAAATATAAACTCAATTTCTGGATCAAATAAGTACATTTGACATTTGGATAAATGCTACCAGTCTTTATAAAATGCAGCACCAATCTGTATGTCCCACTAAGACCATATGATAATATGCACTTCCCACACCTTTCTGAACATGAAATAATCCTTTTGATTCTTGTCCATTAGACACACAAGATGGAAAATGGTACCAAACTCTTACTTTATTTCATATTTATTTGATGTTATTTAAGTTGAATACATTTTCATGTCAGCATTAGTCATTTATAATACTTTTGCGAATGCCTTGTTCATACCCTTTGCACATTTTCCATTGTGTTGTCTCTCTTACCAAATTGTAGAAGCTCTTTACATTATATGGGTATTGTTACAGATGTTGAAAACAGTCCCTGCCAGTTTGTTGCTTTTAACTTTTTAAAAGGTACCTTTCATTAAACACTTTTTAATCTTTACACAAGCTAAGTCTGTCAATATTTTTCTAAGTGGCATTAAGGCTGGTGTTTGCTTAAAAGGCTTTCCCGACTCTTCTAAAATATATTCTCTTTTATTCTTTCCTAATACTGTTACGGTATTTTTGTGGGTTGATTTTGCTTTGGTCTCATTAAGATATTCAACCTTCTGGAATTAATTTTTGTGACTATTGTAGTAGGCATCTAAGTTTATATATTTTCCAGTTCAAAAATTTAAGTCATCTTTTACAATGTGTTCATATTGGATAGTTTATGAATAAAGCAGTAAACACTCTAGAGCAGGGATCAACAAGCTTTTTTGGAAAAAGCCACGTAATGAATATTTTTGGCTTTGTGGGCCTTATAAAAAACAGCCACAGACAATATTCATGATAAATGAGTGTGGCTGTGTTCCAATAAAATTTTATTTACAAAAATAGGCAGCAGGCCCGATTTGGCCTTACAAGCTGTAGTTTGCCAATCACTTCTCTAGAGAGAATCCAATAATGTATAGAATAGTAACAGCTTATGAATGAAAATGTCATAGTTCTGACAGAACTTTCACTGGAAACAATACAATATCTGCTACAAATTAGCAAGAGATGTTACTGTAAATCTAATATAATCTTTTAATTTTCAGTTTTTTATTTTATTTTTTTTCTTTTTCTGTTTTTTTTTATTTTTTTATTTTTATTTTATTTTTTATTTAAAAAAAATTTTTTTTTCAACGTTTATTTTTTTTGGGACAGAGAGAGACAGAGTATGAACAGGGGAGGGGCAGAGAGAGAGGGAGACACAGAATCGGAAACAGGCTCCAGGCTCCGAGCCATCAGCCCAAGCCTGACGCGGGGCTCGAACTTACGGACCGCGAGATCCTGACCTGAGCTGAAGTCGGACGCTTAACTGACTGCGCCACCCAGGCGCCCCTAATTTTCAGTTTTAAAACACAGGAAAATTAAAAACAATGCCCATATTTAGAAATGCTGATAACTTACCCTAAATTTCTTGCCACCATCTTTAGCAAGTGAAAGGTTCAGAGATTTTACCAAGGCCAAATTGTCCTGTTTAGTAAGTTTTTTAACAAGGGCCTCTGTAATATATCGGACTCCTGCATGTGAATCAGCTTCTGCAATTAGAGAAACAGATCATCATCAGTAGATGACATACATTTTCTGAAAAACATATTAGTTTGATGTTATATAACAAAAAAAAATTGTTTTAAGCCATGCAAATATAAAAACAGCTGGTTAGTGCTAATTGCAATGTTTAAATGTTACTCTATATAGCATTATATAATAATTATATAGCATGTATAATAATGTCACTAAATATTAACCATGTACCACGCTGTGCTAAGTGCTTTACACTTACAAAATTTGATTTGTAGGACAAATTTTCGAAATAGAAATTACTATATCTATTTTCAAAAAATTATAACAGTTTGCTCAAGATCTTGTAACTAGTGATGTGCAAATCCAGGCTTGAACCCAGGCATATGAATCTAAAACATACACTTGAAAAAAAATTTAACGTTTATTCATTTTTTTGAGAGACAAGAGAGAGTGGGGGAGGGGAAGAGAGAGAGAGAGAGAGAGAGAGAGAGACAGAGACAGAATCCAAAGCAGGCTCCAGGCTCTGAGCTGTCAGCACAGAGCCCAACGAGGGGCTTAAACTCAGGAACCGTGAGATCATGACCTGAGTCGAAGTCAACTGCTCAACCAACTGAGCCACCCAGGCACCCCTAAAACTTACACTTTTAATAATTATGCAGCACTGAAGTTTTCAGCAATATTTTGATGTTAGCTTTTTTTTTAAAATAAACTGGCACTAACCTGGGTTTGTTTTTTAAACTCCAACCTGAAGTTCAAAAACACTGGAATTCTTCACATATATATATATATATATTTATGTATACATATATGTGTACATATAATTATTGTCTACATAATTTGTGAGTATATATATATATACACATACATATACATAATTTATTGTCAAATTGGTTTCCATACAACACCCAGTGCTCCTCCCAACAGGTGCCCTCCTCAATGCCCATCATCCACTTTCCCCTCTCCCTCACCTGCCATCAACCCTCAGTTTGTTCTCAGTATTTAAGAGTCTCTTATGGTTTGCCTCCTTCCCTCTCTATAACTTTTTTCCCCCTTCCCCTCCCCCATGGTCTTCTGTTAAGTTTCTCAGGATCCACATAGGAGTGAAAACATACAGTATCTTTCTCTGCCTGACTTATTTCACTTAGCATAACACTCTCCAGTTCCATCCACGTTGCTACAAAAGGCCATATTTCATTCTTTCTCATTGCCAAGTAGTATTCCATTGTATATAAACCACAATTTCTTTATCCATTCATCAGTTGATGGACATTTAGGCTCTTTCCATAATTTGGCCACTGTTGAAAGCACTGCTATAAACATTGGGGTACACGTGCTCCTATGTATCAACACTCCTGTATCCCTTGGGTAAATTCCTAGCAGTGCTATTGCTGGGTCATAAGGTAGATCTATTTTCAATTTTTTGAGGAACCTCCACACTGTTTTCCAGAGCAGCTGTACCAGTATGCATTCCCACCAACAGTGCAAGAGGGTTCCCGTTTCTCCACATCCTCTCCAGCATCTATAGTCTCCTGATTTGTTCATTTTAGCCACTCTGACCTGCGTGGTGGTATCTCAGTGTGGCTTTGATCTATATTTCCCTGATGAGGAGTAACATTGAGCATCTTTTCATGTGTCTGTTGGCCATTGGGATGTCTTCTTTAGAAAAGTGTCTGTCCATGTCTTTTGCCCATTTCTTCACTGGATTATTTATTTTTCGGGTGTGAAGTTTGGTGAGTTCTTTATAGATTTTGGATACTAGCCCTTTATCTCATATGTCATTTGCAAATAACTTTTCCCATTCCGCCAGTTGCCTTTTAGTTTTGTTGATTGTTTCCTTTAGCAGTGCAGAAGCTTTTTATCTTGATGAGGTCCCAATAGGTCATTTTTGCTTTTAATTCCCTTGCCTTTGGAGATGTGTCGAGTAAGAAATTGCTGTGGCTGAGGTCAGATAGGTTTTTTTCCTGCTTTCTCCTCTAGGGTTTTGATGGTTTCCTGTCTTACATTCAGGTCCTTCATCCATTTTGAGTTTATTTTTGTGAATGGTGTGAGAAAGTGGTCTAGTTTCAACCTTCTGCATGTTGCTGTCCAGTTCTCCCAGCACCATTTGTTAAAGAGACTGTCTTTTTTCCATTGGATATTCTTCCCTGGTTTGTCAAAGATTAGTTGGCCATACATTTGTGGGTCCAATTCTGGAGTCTCTATTCTATTCCCTTGGTCTGTGAGAAACACTGGAATTCTTAAAAATCTTTTCTTAAATGGTGAGAAACTCAAATTTGTTGGTCTTATAAATAGAGAATAACACCACATATTTTATAAAGCACTAACGTGATGGATTGCATACCCTGTCCTAAGCCTGCATATTGCTATCAAAGTTTATTAAAGCCATCTTACATTTTACAAAAGCAGCTGTAAAAAGAAAATTCTTTATGAGTCAGAAAAAATTAATGCTGGGTTCCCGATTCAGGCTGTGTGACAAAGATTTCCTACGACTGTTTATAATACGTTAATATTACGTTTATTCTGGTTCCAAATAAAATGAGTTTCCTTTACTTTGGAAAGAAACTAATATTCTAAAATATTAATCAAATTAGAGTCAGCAAGGTACCAACTGGCAGCAAGGGTATAGTCTAAACTCAATTGCTGATCTGATAAGGTTTATTAATAAAAACCGATCAAATAGATAGCTATGACTTCATGACTTAACAAAGAAATCACATAGTTTTCATTCACATTTAGTCACATTAAATCGTTTCTTTGAAAAAAAAATCTGAAAACAGATTCCCACACTAACAGACTGTCTTTAAGAAAGAAATAAAAACAAAACCTTGGTGGAATATTTACATGTCCCTTACAGGAAAATCAGTCCGTTCACAGACAGGCACTCTGTCAATAAGCAGACTGGAATAGTGCAAGGGTGGATAACATTTCTGCACTGAATTAAGGCACTCCACTCTGAAGTGAACACATACGCTTTTCCTCTAACCAAAGACGATGGTAAATTTGGCAGATGAGCACTAAGGCACTCTCCCACCACAGGAAATAAAGCTTCCTCTTTCTGGAAGCTCCCTTCTCCTTTGCCCTCAGCTTTCAGACAGCTTCAACCTCACCCAGGTTGAAGACTTCATCCTCCACTGTCCTTAGACACTTTCTGTCGGCATAAACAATAGGTCGTGTTAGTACCAAGATACGTATTTCACTTGGACCAAAAAGGTACGTTCAGTATTTTCCATCTCTACTCAAGAGTATGTGTTCAAATTCTTAAATTTTTTTTTTTTTTTTTAGTGTTTATTATTTCTTTTTGAGACAGAGACAGAGCGTGAGCAGGGGAGGGGCAGAGAGAGACACACACACACACACAGAACCCAAAACAGGCTCCAGACTCCGAGCTGTCAGCACAGAGCCCGACACGGGGCTCAAACCCACAAACTGCGAGATCATGACCTGAGCCAAAGTTGGACGCTTAACCGATTGAGCCACCCAGGTGCCCCTGTGTTCAAATTCCTAAGATTAAAAAGCATTACCTTTATGGTCTTGGTAGTCCAGAAGCATAGTGTTTTCATCTGTGATCTCACCTTGGTCATGCCACTGTCCTCCAAAATGAAAAGGCAGAGTCTCAGATCCACTTAAAGGTGAAAGTGACCTAGATCTCATATTGGACGTGAGGGATGGTGAACTAGGAGAACGAGGTGATGGGGGCATCTTTGCTTTGGAAAATTTTTGCTGAGAACCTTTCTTCATGGCAAGAATAAAGCCAGGTGTCCATCAAAACCTGGAAGAGTTTTCAGCATATTTAATAAGGTTAATTTTTTAGAGTTCTCAAAACTATTAATTTCTAGCATTTTTTAAGTAAGTTCTATGCCCTAAGTGGGGCTCAAACTCATGACCCCAAGTTCAAGACTCGTAGGCTCTAATGACTGAGCCAGCCAGGCACGCCCCTCTTTCTAGTGTTTTTAAGGTGACAACATTAGAAACTCAGAGGCTATAGATGCCAGGATCCATACTATTCCAGGCAGATGGAAGCGGACACTGCTTCAGATACTGCTGATCACCTGGCCAAAGGAAAAGCAGACTTTCAGAGGGTCTTGTATTGACAACATGCTCCACCCAGAAGTTTTACCTGTCATTTCTGTTCTCTATTGGGCCAAACTAGTCACAACACCCCTCATACCCACAAAGGTCCTAGAATGCAAGAAGGTAGAAATATCTGGCAACCAGCAGTATTTCATACTGATGAGTATTCTCTCCTCCTGATAACGTTTCTTCTTTCGCTTCTGGGACACCACATTCTCCTGGTATCCTCCTGCATCTGTGGCCACTCCTTGGCTTCCTTTGCTGGTTCACACTCTAGTCAATCTTCAAATGTCAGAGCTCCTCAAGTCTCTTTTACTCTCTCTAATCTCACTTTAGACAATCTAATGCACACCCATGGCTCCCAGTGTCACCTCTATACTGATGTTTTTATATTTATTCCAACCTCTCTCTTGAGGTCCAGACTCCTATTCCCAACAGTCTCCTTGATATCTCATTGCCTTAGTAACTCAACGTGTCCAAATTGAATTTATCATTTCCCCCATTCCTCCATTTTCCTCCCATATAGAACAATGCACAAAACATAAGTGTACAGCTCCATGAATTTTTATACACTGAATACAACCAGTATCCAGATCAAGAAACAGAGTATTACCAGAACCCCAGAAGCCTCCTCATGCCCCCTTCTAATCATTAACCCCCACACCTGGGGAATCACTATCCTGATTTCCAATGCCAGAGATTTTTTAAACTATTTTTAAAAAAGATTTTGATTTTTGAGTAATCCCTAGACCCAACCTGGGGCTTGAACTCACAACCCAAAGATCAAGAGTTGCACACTCTACCAACTGAGCCAGCCAGGTGCCCCAGAAACTATTTTTGAGCTGTATGTAAATGAAATCATAGAATATCTTTTATATCTGCCTTCTTTGTTAAACATTATGCTTCAGATATTCATTCACATTTGTCTCATTCTATTTGAAAAACATCTGATCACTTCAAACTCGCATAGCTTCTATTGCTTGTCCAAAATCAATTTTGTTGAAGTTCAGATCTTCCAGAAGGAACGGAAGCATTTATTGATGAAAGGGGCCTTAGTCAAATCCCTTTACTTTTCATAAAAGGAAATTAAGGCCCAGAACAGTAAATGACCTGGTCAAACACAATGCTGGCTGTAGTAACCATGAGAATCAGTTCTCCTCTCAAACTAATTTGTAACACAAATAACGTAATTAACCTAGTAGAATGTAAGTTCCACGAAAGTAGGGATACTGTTCACTGATTTATTCCAGGCCTAGGACAGAGCTTAGCAGAAAGAAGATAAGTAATATTTACCTAATGAATTCTTCATGAAGAACTTGGAACTGACAAAATGATATTTAGTACCTCAGCAAAGGATATCTTCTTGAGCAATATTAGTCCTCAGCCCCAACACTCCTACTATGCAAGCTTAGGTTCATGCAAAACAGATTGTCATGACACACAATTGCTCTTAGAAGTATAATCATTCTAAAAACATGGCAAAAATTATAAGTTTGACAAACTTTTAGGCAAAAAAAATCTTATAAAATGGACAGGCCCTGAGCAAGGGTGCATTAACAATGATCCTATTTTTATTCAACATCCATAATCTCTCCTACTCTCCCCTCTTAAAATATTAAGACAAAACACAAATTAATTTTTAGAAAAGTAGTTTTCAATTCAAAGATTTGGGGCAGCTCAAACGTTAATGCTATATAAATTGGTATTAGAAAGAGGTATTATAATGGTTTGATGTGTGAAAACCTTCACAAGTATATGGGTATTATTATACAGGCTGGGATTATGAAGAAATTTATTTGTTAAATGGTTGGAACATACACAATATAGGTAAAAGAGAGCTGCCATTAATATAGTCAATCAATTAACCAACAATTGGCAGATGTAACACCTTTCAATGACTATATAGTCATTCTAGGAATGCTGATCTTACGCAAAAACATTTCTAGAATTCTTTTTTGGGTCCTGCTTTCAGAATTAATTTATACATCTCACAAGAAAATCAGACCCATTACTTCAGCTACAATTTTTTCCTTTCCCAGTTTGATCATTAACTTTACTAAGTGTCAAATACTGTGATAAGCTCTTACATGTATCATCACACTAGAAGGAATAAATACAATTCCACGAAATAGCTGTTATTATCCCCCCCCCCCATAAAGATTAAAAGGTTAAGTAATTTGTTCAAAGTCCCAGAAATAATTGGTTAAGCCAAGGCTTGAATCCTGATCTGATTCCAAAGCCCGTGTCTTCATTACTGCGTCATATTGGTGAGTTTTCTGGAGTCCAGATGTTTGATTTGCTCTCTAGAGCCTAGCATGGTGCCTCACACGAAATAGACCAGAAAAAATGCCACTAAAGGACCTTGATCAATGAATAACATGTAATGTAAGAACAATTCCTGGAGGAAAAACAGAAAATTTAATACAACAGCATCACTGAACTTATTTATGATCTAGTTTCTTAAGGTGACTAGTTTGAAGAGAGAAAAAAAAAACCTGTTACATTTGTTTTTAAAAAGGGATTATTTTGGGGTGCCTGGGTGGCTCAGTCTGTTGAGCGTCCGACTTCAGCTCAGATCATGATCTCACGGTTCGATCTCCTGAGTTCGAGTCCCGCATAGGGCTCTGTGCTAACAGTGCAGAGCCTGGAGCCTGTTTCAGATTCTGTGTCTCCCTCTCTCTCTGCCCCCTCCCTCTCTCTTTCAAAAATAAATAAACATGAAAAAAAATTTTTAAGTGATTATTTCACAATTATATATTACAATATGGCAACTTCCTTATATCAATAGTCTGGCTCACTTTAAACTACAAACTTCTATGTGTCTTTACTTTCTCTTTCATTTTTTTTAATGTTTATTTATTTTTGAGACAGAGAGAGAGCACGAGCAGGGGAGGGGCAGAGAGAGAGCGAGGCGGAGGACCCGAAGCAGGCTCTCAGCTGACAGCAGAGAGCCCGATGTGAGGCTTGAACTCTCGCACCATGAATGAGATCATGACCTGAGCTACAGTCAGACGCTTAACCCACTGGGCCACCTGGGCACCCCTCTCTTTCATTTTTTCATGTTAAACTATCCATATCGTTCAGAAAAGCCTCCTCCAAGTCACATAACAGCTCGTTATGCCAGTGACAAGGCTTTTGGTCCTAATTTCACAAGTGTGGCAAAAAACTTGTGTTACTATCACACTACTCTGCCATGGAAACCAGTCTCTTAGGAATACTATTGGTTCTGTAATAAGCTGAAATGGCTTCTCTTCTTAAATAAGATTAGTATGTTCAAACTTGAGGACAGCTAAGAGGCATGTGCTTTAAAAATAAAATGATAAAAACTAATTAACTAATTAGTTAAAAACTGTATTTATTCCTGAATTAAAATGTAATTTTCATAAGGGCAAGAGATTAAAAAAATAAAAGAGGGGAGGAACAGGGCAGGCCCAGTTGTCACTTCTATGTATCTTTCTCTATCCTGTAACATGATAGAAAATTACATAATTAGAATAATAATAGTGTGTGCCACATGCTACAGAGATATGCTTTATAGATTTTTTAGTTTCGTGGCTAAAAAAAAGCACATCTTAGGGGCGCCTGGGTAAGGTTCAGTCAGTTGTGTGTCCGACTTCAGCTCAGGTCATGATCCTGCAGTTAGTGGGTTCAAGCCCCACATCAGGCTTGCTGCTGTCAGTCTATCAGAACAAAGCCTGCTTTGGATCTTCTGTCCCCCTCTCTCTGCCCCTCCCCAACTTGTGCTCTCTCAAAAATAAATAAATAGTTTTAAAAAAAGCACATCTTATATTTCCATGCAATGCAATTATTTTGTATCCCACATCTTAGTCTTCTCTCTAAATTCTTAAAATATTGAACTGAACCATCCTGAATTCTCCTCATAACATCCTAAGGACTAAGACCTTCTGGACCTCACTAGAATATCATGAAGTCCTCTGCTACCTCTCGCGATCAGAAAAACTCTGATCAGAAAAACCTTTACTCATTTATAGTTTAAAAAAAAATATCTTACAATGGATTTGGGAAATCTAGGTCAACTCCTTTCTTTTATGAATTGTAAGACCAAGTGATGGCTCCAAAGTCACAATGCATTCTCAGGTCCCCTCTCTGGGTCGCCATAGCTCCTGTAAGACTTGGACATTCGAACAACAGATATGTATTACAATCTCATAAAACAGCTAACTCAGTAATAGTGAACTAGGCTGTGCTTGAGAGCAGCTGGCATTATTTCAGAGATTAGCACCTGGACATAGTAAATTGTCAATTACAATTTTAAGGGAGGGATGGGGATGCTGTTTGACCCTAGATGTAGTTTGCAATCCCATAAAGACCAAGCCAGAGAAATAAGACACTTAGAGGCAGGGCTAGAATGTGTGAAGGGGCAGGATAAAGAGAAGGGAAAACAAGTCCAGAGCTGGAGACATATTTCGAAGGCCCAGAAGGAGGTCTGCAGCAGCAAGAGAAAGTTATTGGAATGATGGGATTATCAGAATCAAATGACCAGGTCAGAAAACACCATCCATCTTGTCACCCCCTTGCCCTGATACACAGCTTAGTAAAGACCATACCTCCCCCTCTATTCAGCCTTTCCTCGCACTTCTAACTTTCCATCTTGTTTGATCTTCTCCAAATGAGACAGACTTCCATTCTCCCCCAAACCCTCCCTCTTTCTTCCCAGCCCACCTCAGTATGCAAACATTGATCCCCATTTCTTGACCTCCACATCCCTCTCCATCCTGTAGCCCTTGAATCACATCTCCGCACTTTCCCTACAATTCTACTTCATCCCATGCACATTGAGCCATTTAAATACTCTAACTTTCTCTGGCCCTTTCAAATATGCTGATTCCCACTCCTCTCCAAAGGCAATCCTCCACTCCTGTGCTTGTCAGCCTCTGCCTCCCATACTTCATCCCATTCTCATTGCCGAGTTCCCCCACAAACACTGTCCCAATTCCCAAACGCTGTATTCGCCTCCTTTCCTCTGCAGTTCTTTCCAGCATCCTATCTCAACGCCTCTATATCCATCTTGGCTCCCCAAATTACTCATCTCAGCAAATACCCTGACAACCTAATCTCTATTATTATACCCTGACTTCAAATTATTCTCCCCCAACAAAATAGCCAAACCTCTACCCATTCCTCTCCATCCCAGTGTGATTGTTTGGATACTCGCCGTTCCCTTCCAACACCCTGACCTCCATGTCCTTTTTCACCCTATTAACATCCCGGGTTCTCCTCTCCTATCTCTCTCCATTCTACTCAGGTATCCTAAAACACAAGCTGCCCATCTCTTCCCATTAATTAATTTATTCAGTAACTCAGTTTTATTGAGTGACTTTTATGCACTAAGAACTGTGAGGCTCAAAAAATAATGCTGAGAAGGCAGGGTTTCTACACTCAAGATGCACAAAAGGATTACATCTCCCTATTATATACAGTCCCTGCACCAAGTAGTCTCCTTTAGAACATCTCACAATTGCAATTAAATGATCATTTGCGCCGCAACTTGATTATTGCTTGTTTCCAAGCTACAAGACAGCAGAGATTCTATTGTTGCATGCACAATAAATATTTGTTGAATGAAAAGAGCACAGTGCTAAGCACTCTTAAAGACATTAGCAAATTTAAATTCTCACAGATGATGTATAAGGTGAGAATTATTCATCTCATTTACAAGTGGCAGTATGTCATTGAGAATTAAGAGCTTGAATTCTGGAACTAAACAGCGGGAGGTCAAATCCTGCTTCTCTATTTACTGTGTGACATTAGGCAAATTACTTAACCGCTCTGGTCCGCGGTTTCTTCAACTTTAAAATGAAGATGGTCACTTCATACAGGTTATTTTAAATTCTCAATTAGTTAATACACGCGAAGGGCTTAGGGCAGAATTTGACACATACTGTACACTCTAAGGTAATTAGCAGTTATTTTTACAAATGAGAAAACATGCTCAGGAAGATTAAGGTACATGCCCAAAGTCACAGAGCGGATTAAGTAACACAAGTTGGTAGAACCAAGACTTGAACCCAAGTTTTGACATCAGGATTCACCCATCCTTTAACCATTATACAACAAAGTATTTGCTTTTCCTTTCAACATTTCTTCCCAATACCCTAACTTTCATCATTCTCCACGTACTGTATTCTGTCGGATACCAGGACACTCGTAAGGACACCCAAACCATCCTTTATCCCTGCCATTCCCCGCAGACACTTGGCACACCCCTGCCTCTCCCTTCTCCCCCCTCCTCCTCCTCCTTCTCCTCCTCCTCCTCCTCCTCCTCCTCCGGGTGTCAGGACCCCCATCCTTCTCGGAGCCGCACCCAACGTCCACACCTCCCCGCAGTCTGGTTCTCCATTCCCAACTGCCCCCCACACCCATGCCCACCAGTGACCTTCTCACTTCTCATCCAAACCTCCCTCCTTCATCCTCCTCCCCACGCCCGTTCCGGCCCTCCCCTCCTTCTCATCCAATCCCAATTTCCAGGCACACGCCCCCGCCCCCGGGTCCATCCCGAGCCGTCCCACCCCACGCTCGCTCCAGGCCTTCCCGCCTTCGTCGCCAGCCCCCACCGCTCCGCCCGATGCCGGAGAACGGCCTCGACCCGGCCTGGCACTCACCGCCGAGGAGCCGATCCGAGCGGGCCCGCGGGACGAGGCGGGGCGGGAGACGCGCAGGTTGTTCCCTTCAGGCGTCCAGCGATGCGGCGGCCATTTTGTTGTGTTGTGCCGGTTGCCCAGGGGCCGCGCGCGCGGTGTGGGCGGGGCCTGCCGCGGCCACGCCTCTCCCGGGGCCGTTGAGTGGGCGGGGCACGGCTTCCCGCCGCCTTTGCCGCCCCGAACCGTGACGCCCTGGGTCGCGGGGCGCCTTGGCGTCCTTGGCTGCCTGTGGACGCGAGCTTTCCTGCTGCAGTCGCCGACAGCCCATCTCCCTTCCCTGGGGCGAAGCCGCAGCTGCCTCACGCCAGACCTCGGACACGCTCCTGGTGGGCTGAGCCGGAGGCCGACCTGAGAGACCGACTTAGCGCAGTCGCCGCGCAACCGCCCCTTCGGTGCTGGCCGCAGCTTCTCCTGGCGCGGCCTGTTTCTGAGGCGAGGGCTCTCCTTCCGGGGCCAGTCAGGGAGCGAGCCGGGCCCGGGAAACCGGGCAGCGAACGTTCCCGTGCGCTGTGCAGAATATTCCTCCGGTTGGGGACCGAGAAGCAAAAGCAAGCAGCTTCTGAGGAGACGTGGGTTAGGGCTTTCCTGGAAGTGCTACGTTTCACCACATACATTCAGCATTCATTTAAGTAGAATTTGGCGGATACTGTGAATTAGGAAACATTCTCAAGAACACCTTCCTCTCCCCCCCCCCAGCCTCCCACTCCGCTGCTTGTACCTTGAACCGTGTCACCAACAGAGGCTGCACCGTCTCCAGAAATCTCCAGTGCAGTCACTACCTCTCTTTTGCCGTAATCTTCGAATCTCGTTTGCGCAAAAGACCAACATCCCGGCATAATCTTTAACTTCGTTATGACCTCCTCCCCCCCCCCCCATCCCTAGTTCTTAGGCATTTGCTCACAGATTCTTCCTTCCTCAGAGTTCATGGTCCATCTTTGTAACACTTTTAGAAATTTCCCCCCATCTGTGTCTCGGTTTCCTCCTCCACGAAATGGGATAATCACACCTACTTCCTACAGTTTTCCTCATAATTACACAAGTTAATGCCCGTGAAAGAACTTAGAAAAGTGCCTGTCCCACAGTAAGTTCTCAGTATGTTTTCGTTATTTTATTATCAGGCAAAGGTTTCCCGGAAGAGGTGAGCCTGAAAGAGGAGAAGAATTTAGTCAAGGTGTGGGAGAGTGGGGGAAGAATTTGCTTGGCAAAGGGGGACAGCTTGCGCAAACCCCAGGAGGAGGGAAAACATAGCTTGAAAATCAGCTGGTTGCTAAGTAGGTCATTATATTTAATGCAAAAATCTGGAATGAAAAAGCTAAAAAAAAAAAAAAAAAGAAGAAGAAGAAGAAGGTGGAAGAGGAGCCATATTACAAGCCACACTGGGCCCTTCTAGTTTTTCAAGTCAGGTGGATTCACTTCAATAAGAAATTCAGGTGACTTCCAACAGGGGGCACTATTGCCTTCACATTTTCATGAATGATGCTTCCCCACCTGTCTCCCGCTATTTATGCAACACGGAAGGAAGCCCTTGGAGTTGTTGAAAAGGTGAAATTCCTGGAAAGCTCCAGGTTTTAAATTTAAGAGGAAGAGGTATTCATTTTTTTTATGGAAATTAGGTTGAAATTAGCTTGGAATAATAACGTGCACGTTGCTGAATTTCTGTTCGGTCATTTTGTTTATTTGTTTGTTTTGACACTCCTTTCTTTTTCTTTTCCCCCAGAGAATTGGATTTATCGCGTAACCTCACTGCTATGCCTCACAGTCTGCAACGATATTCAGGTGGGTTCCAATATCAACACATGGTGTGCTGGTATATAGTTCATTATCAATGTTATCAGTAGCCACCAAAAATATACACAAAGTCCAGAGGATGGTGCGAAACACTTTTCCTTTTCCTGTGGGTAGTCTCTCAGTCCATACCCAGTCAGCCTTGATGGATACTCTCCAGTCCCTTATTGCCAATTTTCCTCCTTCAACCAGATACAGTACCCTCTATTAGTGTCTAGCATGAAGGTGTTGGACAGACCTTAGGCCTTGAAGATGTCAGAGGGGAAACCTTTCTCTAGGTAATTTGAATATTAACTGCCTCTCTTAGCATGCTACAGGAACCTCCCTCCCTAAAGCAAGAGTGAAAATTGGAAAGGAGCGAGGGTAACTCATTCATTCCACGCCAATGTGTATTTATCTGATAACATGAAAAAGTTGTTTCTCTTCTGAGTTGCATTTACAATACAAATATTAGCCACGGTAGAATGACTTAGCTGTCCCACGGTTCTTTCCCAATGATAGCAAAGTTATTCTGTTTGTTTGAACTTGCCTCATGTTATGAAACCCAGTTTAATCATTTCGCAAATTTGCTTTAGAGGAGAATCAGACTAGCTGATCAGACAGGGACGGCAGCTTCCATTACTGCCATTTCTGCCTGTGACTTTTGAAAGTTAACTAAATTACGGATGTATTTTTAAATAAATGCTTGTTTGTTTTTTTTTTAATCTCACAGAGTAAGGTATAATTTGCAATAGAAAAACAAATCATGTACTTTGTCTAAATGCAAATTTTGCATTAGACACCTATGAATATTGATATGTGAAAATAACCTAACTCTATACAATAATGTACAATGACCTGTCTGCAAAATACCAAATTCGTTGGGCTTGGTTTGCAAAACTGTTGATCATCTTGTCTCAATGTAGTGGGTTCATTTTTTGTTTTTATTGTTGTTCATCTGTCCTTGGCTTTCCTCTCTATTCATTTTTCCTATATATATTAAAACCCTATTATGTGCCAGATCTGTGGGAATGCAGTGGTGAACGAGATAGTTTTTACCCTCAAAAAGATTGCGATCTAGTGGGAAATACAGAAAAGTAAGACACTCTGATAATGGAATAGAGTTAGAGACTTGGTGGTGTTCCACTAAAGTTCTAATGTGAATTTGTGTATGGGTTGAATCCAGAATGGGAAGGGCCTGTAATATCCAGTGATTTATAACAACCCCATCCAGGTTAACCTTGGGCTGTTTCCAGTGCCAAGGTTGGTAAAGACACCGAGACTTGAAGAATTTGAGGCCTGCTCTGTGAGCTCAGATCTAAAGGCCAGTAACAGGCTTTTTGTGCTCAGGTCCAAACCAGACCCACTCAAGCAGATCCTGAACTCCTCTGTCTCTGAATCATACCACCTGAATCCACACTATTATCTATCATTTACCTCTTCAGGGTTAGAGTGGCTTTCCCGTGTGACCAGAGAATATTTGAGACCAAAACAGCCTCCAAATACTATTGGCTTGTATCTAGCTTTGAAATATTTTAAGCTCTAAATTCCTGTAACTTCCTATTTTAAAGCTTTTGTAAGTTAACATTTTGAATTTCTACAAAAGGGAAACCCTTTCTTTCAGAAGCATTCCAGCTATAGATGAAATGCTCAAGTTAGCAAATTGCCATTTTGCCACCCTCAACATATTTGATTCAAAGATCATCAATAGGTATTAAAACCATTACGTGAAAGACAGTTGGGGAATAATATATTCACTTGGTCTCAAAATATCGTGTACAGATATCAGCAAAAGGGAATAAATTCAGGATAGCATCAGAAAAGGAAGTGAACTAGAAACAAATTTCTAGAAGAAGGAAAACAATGTATTTGTATTGCCAGGTGAATCAGAGATGAGCAAGATTAACTATTCATATAAAACTTTCCCAGATTCTTTTCAGCAGATTTATAGAATGTAAGAACTAGAGAGAATCTCAGGGTTTGGTCATATCCTCTAGCTAACCTCCTTCAATTTACAGTTAACATTATCATCTTTCAGTCTTAAAAGATAAAGTTATTTTCTTACCGAGAAATGGCCAGGTTCTAGTGTTAAGTCATTGGCTGAAGGCTGCCTGGGAAGAGCACAGCTTGAAAGCTAATGTGGGTCTTGAAAGCGTTGACAACTGGAAGCTGTTAACTAATATGCTCCTTGAAGCTGGATGGCAAGCTCTTTCTTTTTATGTTTATTTATTTTTGAGAGAGAGAGAGAGTGCGAGAGCATGAGCTGGGAGTGGGGGGAGGGCCAGAAAGAGAGGGAGACACAGAATCGGAAGCAGGTTCCACAATCTGAGCTATCAGCACAGAGCTCGACGCGGGATTCGAACCCACAAACCTTGAGATCGTGACCTGAGCCAAAGTCGGACGCTTAACTGACTGAGCCACCCATGCACCCAGCAAGTTCTTTCTTTAAGGGAAATCCAAGCAGACCATCTTCATGGTTGCCACACTGCTGTTGATCAACCAAAGATACCACTCTGTTGCCAAAGTGCATATGTGCTGAGGGAGTTGGTGTCTGATGATAAGTGTGCTTCTGTACTGAGGGAGGAGTCTCCTGAACCAAGAGGTCCTGGCCTCTTGTCATTATTTCTTTTTTTCCCCTTTATGTCCTTTACAGATATAACTGACTCTTTCTCATTGTTAATGCTGATCACTACTATGTAAAACCAATCAAAAGCATACTACTGAGCTCTTCTTGTCTCTCAATTCCCCATGGAGACTTAAACAATTTCACCTAACCTGTTATTGGGGTTTCCTGGGAACTTAAGCATAGGCCTATTGAAGCTGAACCCAAGGAAAGCCAGGATGACAATATGTATTGTCAGAGTTCTCTCCCCATCTCCATGTAGACTGATGCAGGAACTTGAACTCCTCTTAACTTCCTCTTATAATGACTTCTGAGGACCTCCTTAGTAATTATGCCTTAGATGGCCCTCACTTAGGGTGACACTTAGATTCCAGCTCATACTCTAAAAAGTAAAGTAAAAGAGACCAAACTAATCTTAGAAGATGGTCCCATAGAAGAGAATTTACTTCTAGTACAGTGGTTCTTAGCTTTGGCTACATATTTAATTACCCGAGGTAATGCCTGCCCACCCCACCCTATTCAGAGACCTTGATTTAATCAGACCAAGGTATGACCTAGGACTCAAGATTTTTTAAAACTCCCAAGATGATCCTGATGTGCAGGTAAGACTGAGAACCACTACTCTTGGTGGTGATGGAAGCCAAAGAAAGGAGCATCATTTGACAAAATCAACATGTGAGTTCTTCGATTTGTTCAATTCATCTGTTCAATGAATATGGCAAATATGACTCAGCCCTGCCTACCAGATATGACTACATTTCATTAAAGCAATACAGACAAGTAGAATATAAAACGAGATTGGCAGAATTGTATAGGAAGTGTTGAAATCAGTAAGAATGGGTCGTAAAGGCACACACAGAAAGAGGCATTTATCCTCTTCAGAGTAGATCAAGGAAGATATCTTAGAAAATAGGGTTCGTAAGCTGAGACCTGAGGGCAACCTGTGGAAGTTAGCCACATGAAAAAGTTGAGATGAGCATCTAAGGCAAAAGGAATAGGTAGCTTGTGCGAGGACCAAAGATATTTGAGAGAGCAACTTGAGGAAACCAGAAGTTCATCAGCAGGGCTAGAGCACAGTTGGAGCAGTAAAGCCATAAATTAGGTGCCACAGCCAAACGGGCTCAGATGAGCCATATTAGGTGTTAAATCTGTGGATCAGTTTGGGGCATATTGCAATCTTAACAATATGAAGTCTTCCAACTCATAAGCATGGGATGTCTTTCCATTTATTTAGGTTTTTTTAAATTTCTTTCAACATGTTTTATAGTTTTCAGAGTATAACTTATACTTCTTTTGGGTTTTTTCCTAAGTAACTTTATTTTCTTTGATGCTATTATAAATGGAACTGTTTTCTTAATTTCAGTTTAGTCATTGCTGCTATATAGAAATACAATCTACATTTGTGTATAGATCCAGTGTCCTACAACCTGGCTGAACCGATTTCTTAGTTCTAATGCTTTTTGTTTGTTTGTTTTTTAAGTGGATTCCTTAGGATTTTCTAATACAAGATCATGTCATTTGAAAATAGAGATAGTTTTACTTCTTCCTTTTCAATATTGATGCCTTTTGTTTATTTTTCTCACCTAATTTTCCTGATGAGAACTTCCAGTATAATTTTGAATGCAAGTGCTTTTTCCTGATCTTAGGAGGAAAGCATTCAGTCTTTCATCATTTAAATATTATGTTAAGTGTGGATTTTTCTTAGATGCTGTTATCAGGTTGAGGAAGTTTTCTTCTATTTCTAGCTTGTTGACTTTTTTTTTTTTTTTAATCATGAGAGAGGATTGAATTTGTCAAATGTTTTCTTCTGCATCTGTTGAGATGACCATGGGTTTTGTTCTTCATTCTGGTGTTACAGTGTTTTACATTAATTAATTTTGGGATGTTAAACCAACTTTACATTCCTGGGATAAATCCCACTTCCTCATGGCTTATAATCCTTTTTATATGCTGCTTAATTTAGTTTGTAGTATTTAGTTTGTAGCATTGTTGAGAATTTTTGCATTTATATGTATAAGTGATATTGTTCTATAGTTTTCCTATGATGTCTTTGGTTTGGGTATCAGGGTAACACTGATCTGATAGAATGAATTGGGAAGTGTTCACTCCTCTTATATTTTTTAGTAAGAGTTTGAGAAGAATTGGCATTAATTCTTCTTTATATGTTTGATAGAAATTCACCAGTGAAGTCGTTGGACTTGGGCTTTGTGTGTAGTTTTTAAATTGCTAATTGAATTTCTTTACTTATTATAGGTCTTTCCTGATCGTCTATCTCTTCTTCAATTTTAGTAGTTTATGTATTTCTAGGAACTTTTCTATTTCATCTGTTTTTTTATTTCATCTGTTAGCATACAGTTATACATAGCATTCCCTTATAATCCTTTCCATTAATGGAATATTGTGAATAATGTCTCCTCTTTATTCATTATCTTAGTGAATAAAAATTTAGTGAATAAAAATATTTAGTGAATAAAAATTAAAAAACTCTGACAATACTTTTTTCTTGGAGAGCTTAAAGATTTGACTAATTTGTTGATTTTTTTTTTTTTTTTTTTTTTAAAGAACCAACTTTTGGTTAGGTTTGACTTTCTCTATTGTTTTCCTATTCTAGAATTCCAACTCTTATTGGTGTTTTTTCCTTTCTTCTACTTGCTTTGCACTTAGTTTTCTCTTCTCTTCTGTCTTAAGATGGAGATTAGGTTGTTGATTTGAGATCTTCTTTTTTAATGTAGATGTTTACAGTTACAGAATTTCCTCTAAGCACTGCTTTTGTTGCATCCCATATATTTTGGTATGTTGTCCTCATTTTTACTCATCTCAAAGTGTTTTCCAATTTCCTTTGTGATTTTTTTTCTTTGAACCATTCGTTATTTAGGAACGTGTTGTTAAATTTCCACACATTTGTGGGGTGCCTGGGTGGCTCAGTCGGTTAAACGTCCGACTTCAGCTCAGGTCGTGATCTCACGGCTTGTGGGTTCCAGTCCCACGTCAGACTCTGTGCTGACAGCTCAGAGCCTAGAACCTGCTTCAAATTCTGTGTCTCCCTCTCTGCTCCTCCCCCACTCACACATTCTCTCAAAAATAAGTAAACATTAAAAAATTGTAAAAAAAAAAAAAAAAGTCCACACATTTGTGAATTCCCAATTTTTTTGTTATTAATGTCTACTTTCACTCCACTGTGATCAGAGAACGTATTCTATGTAATTTAAATTCTTTTAAATTTATTGAGGCTTGTTTTATAGCCTACCATATGAGAGAATGGAGAATGCTTCTTGTTATATATGTCCTGGTCTGATATGATATAGTCACTCCAGTTTTCTTATGGTTGCTGTTATATATCTTTTTTTACCCAAAACCTATTTGTATCTTTGAATCAAAAGTGTGTCCTGTAGACAGCATATAGTTGGGTCTTGTTTTTGTAAAAATCCAGCCAGACAATCTTTACCTTTTGATTGTGTAATTTAACCTACTAACATTTCATGTGATTATTGATATATCTAAATTTATATCTGCCACTTCACTTTTTGTTTTCTATATATCATGTATTTTTTGTTTCTCTATTCCTCCCTTATAGCTTTTTTTAAAACATTAAATGACTATTTTCTAGTGTTAGTTTTAATTCCTGTAATTTTACTCTATTTTTAGAAGTTATTTTCTTTTCTTTTTTAATGTTTATTTATTTATTTTGAGTGAGAGATCGGGAGCATGAGTGGAGGGGGCAGAGAGAGAGGGACAGAGAGAATCCCAAGCAGGCTCCCTGCTTTCAGCACAGAGCCCAACACAGGGCTTGATCTCATGACCTGAGCCAAAATCAAGAGTCAGATGCTTAAACAACTGAGCCACCCAGGTGTCTCTAGAAGTTATTTTCTTAATGATTTCTCTATGGCTTACCATAACTTATCTGAATCTACTTCATATTTATGCTAACCTAACTGTACCGATACATAAAAATGTTGTTCTCATAAGCTTTCCTCTTTCTCCTTTTTGTGCTGTTATTATACTTCGTGCCTAAATATATGCTACAAACACACCAATGCTTTAACATAATTATTACCTTATAAAATATAAGGTTATTAAATAAGCTGAGAAGAAAAAACAAATATATATTTGTAAAGTATGTTATATTTACTTTTCATTTAAATTTGATGTGTCAGAAGTCTCATCACTCTCAAAATGCATTAGTTAATTTTCTTTTGCGGGGTATTTATTACTATATTTGTCATAAATAAAGAAGAGATTGTAAAACATATAAGTATAGCTTGGAGAATAATAACATATTGAATACTTGCATATAGGGCACCCAGGTTAAGAAATAGAAGCTCTCTGTGTGCCTGTATGTACCCATTCTTTATATGGTGTCCCATCCTCTTCCCCAAAAGAGGATGACTTTTATATTAATAATCCTTGCATATGAATAATTTCCTTGCTTTTCATTATAGTTTTACCAGGTGTATGTTTATCCTTAATTTGTATAATGTTTACTTTTGAATAACTGAATACAAAGCCAAATATAGTTACTAAGGAAAAGTCAAGATTGCCATTAGTAGATGAAGTATTCCTAGAGTAGATAGGTGAATAGTTTCTGGGTCACAACCTAGTTTTATCTCTTGAGAATTTACAAGAGCCACATTGGGGAATGTCTGTGTCTGTGTACATGGTAAATGTAGTGAGTTATGATAAGCACAGAAGTTACTGCATTTGGGCGTCTGGTTGGGGGTAGTGTAGATCAGGAATGGAGAGTAGGAATTTCATCAGAACAAATTGCAACAAGCCAAGTACAAATAAGAATCTGGGTCAGGTTCACCTGGGCATTCTGACCTCAAGTGAAAAAAAAAGATGATATAAGAGCAGAATGGGGGCACCTGGGTGGCTTGGTAGGTTGAGGGTCCAACTTTGGCTCAGGTCATGATCTCGCAGTTTGTGGTTCGAGCCCCGCGTCAGGCTCCGTGTTGACAGCTCAGAGCCTGGAGCCTGCTTCAGATTCTGTGTCTCCCTCTCTCTCTGCCCCTCCCCTGCTCAGGCTCTGTCTATCTGTGTGTGTCTCTCTCTCAAAATAAATAAATGTTAAAAAAATTTTTTAAAAACCAGCAACATGGATCTGGATGATGAAAATCCTCAACAAATCTGTCCCTTGAGTCTCAACTGCTACAAGTGTTTGGATTTCCTGTATATCTTGTGCATAGCTGTCATCCTGGACTTTACCTTCACTATCCCATTGAGAAATCCTTTTGCCTCAAGCCTGCATTGGACCTTCTGCATATCTTTATTTTCTTGGTTTATACTCTTATTTTGGTAGAGCACATTCTCCTAGCACATTGAAGTCAGACATATAGGAGGCAATTTTTTTTAAAGCCTTGCATTTCTGAAAATGTCTTTATTCTACCCTTAACACCTCATGGATGGTTTGATTGAATGTAGAAACTAGAAATAATTTTCCTTTAGAAATTTGAAGGTATCCCTCCATTGTCTTCTTGCTTCCCTGTGGCTATTGAAAGTTCAGACCATTCTCCATTCTAACTCATAATCCTTCTTAGTCCTTCTAACTCTTAATCCTTTATATGTCATATTTCTCTCTGTGTCTTTCTGTCTGTCTGTCTCTCTTTCCTTGGAAACTATTAGGATCTATTTCTTGTCCTCAGTGCCTCCAAAGTTCCAGATGATGTGCCTTGGTATCAATATATTTTCATCTTTTTACTTGGGCCTTGGAAGGATCTTCTAATCTGACAACTCGCATCCTTCTTTTCTGGAAAATTTTCTAAATTATTTCACTGATAATAAGCTCCCTCCTATCTTTCTGGAGCTCTTATTTCTCATTATTCAGCTGCTGGACCTCCTAATCCTCTTATTTTATCCTTCTTTATCTTATCCTAATCAATTTATCCTTTTTTCTATTTACCATCTCTTTGCTTTTTTGAAGATTTACTCAACTTTATATTCCAAAGTTTCTTATATGTTTTTAATACCTAAGAGCTCATTTTGTTCTCTGAATGTTCCTTTTTTATGGTATCCTGTTCTTGCTTCATGATTGCAATATTTTCTCTTTTTTTTATGAGTATATCAAGGGAGGTTTTTTTTGGGGGGGTAGATGAATAGTTTTCTTCACTTTGCATAACCTGTATATCCTCCAAGTTTTTTTTTTCTGAATGTTTCAATCCTTATCATATATGTTAGAAGCTGTCCTAATTTTTTGATATTCTGTTGTAGAGCAAGGAGATCTTTAAAGTTGTTGTGAATGTAGTAAGTTTAAGATGCTAATTAGATATCCAAGTATCGGTTATAAGTAAGGCAATTAGATATACAACTCTAGGGCTTAGGGGGGTGGTCCAGAGAATGAAATTTAAGTGCATTGGTGTATGTAGACAGTATTCAAATTCATGTGACTGGATGAGATTGCTTAGTGGGTGAATGCACATTAAAAAGTAGAAAAAGGGGGCGCCTGGGTGGCTCAGTCGGTTAAACAGCCAACTTCGGCTCAGGTCATGATCTCGCGGTCCGTGAGTTCGAGCCCCATGTCAGGCTCTGTGCTGACAGCTCAGAGCCTGGAGCCTGTTTCAGATTCTGTGTCTCCCTCTCTCTGCCCCTCCCCCATTCATGCTCTGTCTCTCTCTGTCTCAAAAATAAATAAATGTTAAAAAAAAATTAAAAAAAAAAAAGTAGAAAAGGGCCCAAACCCTGGGGCACTCCAACATTCAGATATCAATTGGAGATATAAATTTGGAAGCCATCAGTGGTCTTTGAAATAATGACTTTCCAGTGGTGCCTGGGTGGCTCAGTCAATTGAGTGTCTGACTCTTGATTTCAGCTCAGGTCATGATCCCAGAGTCATGGAATCGAGTCCCCCATTGGACTCCACACTGAACATGGAGCCTGCTTAAGATTCTCTTTCTCCCTCTGCCTCTCTTCCCGCTTGCACTCTCTCTCTCTAAAACAATTTTTTTTTTAATTAAGAAATGAACTAATGACATTCCTGTTTGTGGAAGAAACTAAGGGAATTACAGATTTCCATGGTAGCTTAAAGTAGCCAAATAGCTCAAATGAAGAGCCTACTGAATTCTGTATCTTTTTTTTATTAAAAAATTTTTTTCTCTTAATGTTTATTTATTATTGAGAGAGAGAGAGAGAGCATGAGCATGGGAGGGACAGAGAGAGGGGGAGACAGAATCCAAAGCAAGCTCCAGGCTCTGAGCTGTCAGCACAGAGCCCGATGCAGGGCTTGAACCCAAAAACCGTGAGATTATGACCTGAGCCAAAGTCAGATGCTTAACCAACTGAGCCACCCAGGCACCCCTGTATCTTTGATAGAGGCACAAGTAAGTACCTTCCTCATTCTCTCCTTAAATACTAAAACATACAGCAATCTAGTGATTCTCAACCAGAGACCATTTTGCCCTGCTTCCCATCAGGGGACATTTGGTAGTGTCGGGGACATTTTGTGGCCGTGACTAGGAAGAAGGTTCTGCTGACATCTAGTGGGATTGGAGGCCAGACATGCTGCTAAACAGCCTACAATGTACAGGGCAGCTGCCCATTATAATCACTCTGCCCAAAATGTCAGTAGTGCTGTGGTTGAGAAGCCTTGAGATAGCTCCACCTGTGTAATTTCTCTTCCCATTTATCACGAGGTTGGGGGGAGAAAACTCTGAAAGTTTCAGTATTAGGGAATATTAAATGTATGTGGCCTATTTAGGTTTAAGAAGTACTGATAATAGGGGCACCTGGGTGGGTCAGTTGGTCAAGCATCAGTCAAGTGTCCGACTTCAGTTCAGGTCATGATCTCATGGTTCATGGGTTCGAGCCCTGCATCAGGCTCTGTGCTGACAGCTCAGAGCCTGGAGTCTGCTTCAGATTCTGTGTCTCCTCTCTCTCTCTGCCCCTTCCCTGTTCGTGCTCTGTCTCTCTGTTTCTCAAAAATATATTTTAAAATGCTTAAAAAAAAAGTGATAATAGTGTGAAATTTGACCTGACACTTTTTTCGTTCCCGATCTTTGTCATTGTATTTGTTCCTTCTTAGTAATCATGTGAGTCCATGCATGGGACTGAGTACAAAACGAGTAACACAGATTGTCCTTTTGTGGCCCAAATTTTGAACCTATATGAGAAGAAGATATATATTAAATATGCCCTTGAAATAAAGTGATTTTTCCTTTCAGATGGCTTCAGTAACTGAGATGGTTGGCCAAAAATTAAAACAAAGCTAAAATTAGTCTCATCTCTGATGAGAGTGTTTTTGACACTGTTCGTTTGAAAATGTTCTGGACTGGATCTATGCAGCTACAATCTTAAGGTCTTTTTACATTAAATGATCCTTTTCAATACATTGTTGCTTACTAATTTTCCTATCATTGCTCCTGCTTGACATGGTTTAGAACTCAATCAATGGTTTAAATATTAGCTTACAGGCCCCTGTTCAAAAAAAATGTGTTGCAACAACATGTATGTCAGCAACATCACTTCATGAGAGAGTTCATTAACTACTCACACAAGGCCATTAGTCCCGACAAAAGTATAAAGTCTAACATTACAGCTATAAACCTCTTGCTTATCAAAATCTAAAACTGTTATGATAGAACAGTTTTTAAAGTTGCTGTTGTGAATGAACATTTGACATCTCAGAATTTTATCAATTTCTGCTTGCATTTTACCTTAGAGAACATTTTCACTAATACTTTGCATAAAATGTACTACCTATTATTTCCATGGAACAAAGAACAGTGAGTCATAAGGAGATGGCAACATCCCCAGGGTCAGAGAAGCAATGTCGAAATTGTTTGTTTCCTGTTGCATACAAAATGAAATCCAGGCTCATTAACTTGGCATTCAGGGCCATCCACAACCTGCCCTCAGCCTGCCTTTCAACATTATCTTCCTTGGCACCTTTTCATTCATTCATTTGGCAACAACTTGTTGAGTGTCTAAGTATCCTTTGGACAGTGTAATAAGTTCTGGGGTATATCCCCATTATATATGTTAGACCCAGTACCTGTCCTCATGGAACTTATAGTCTAGAGAGAAAAACAGTCAAGTGAAGAGGCAATTACAAAACCCAATAACCTAACTACTAGCCACCCAATATACCTAGAGACTTGCAGTTCAGGATGGGACCATGGGTGCAATTGAATGCAGACTTAAGGAAGCCTAAGACAGCAATAGCTTCATTGCTCCCTTGCCCATGCCCTGGTTGTCGACCTTGAGGAGTCATTTCTAGTCCTAGAGTTCCCTGGGAACATTTCAGCATTTGGGGAGCTGCCTTGGGACTTTAGACCTGCTCTAAAGTGGATCAGTACAGACCTCGTGGGCCCCATTCAACCAGACCCATTCCATGGAAGCCTCAGAACCACTTCCATATCTGAGACATTCTACCTGAGATCCAGGATGATAGTCCCTTCCCATGCTCCTTAAAATTAGAATGTAGAGCCTGAGACAGGGAGACATTCCATGCAAGTGAGTTTATTACAAGACTTCTCTCAAGAGAAACCTGTAAGCAGTAAGGGAAGCTGCACAGGGCAGGGCAAGAACTAAGCAAAGATGTGGTATCAGCTGAGGTCTAGCTTCATCCCGACCCTACCAGGGTGCTCTGTAGCATGGATGCTACCACGAAGTTGTCCCACCTTGAAGCAAGGAAGGTAGGCTGTTGTGCCCCCAGAATCAATCAGTTATTAACTACGAACCAATCCCAGACAGAGGATGTAACATCTCAAGCATTTCTAGGCAAGCTGTCATCTATGGCTGAGGTGAATTACTTGGAGAAGGGGGCAAGTGAGAAACTTTAACAGCCAGCACTCAAGGTATCTAAAGAATGGTTGCACCAAGCCCAGTAAGGGGGATCTGGTCATGGCATTAACTGCATCTACTACATCCAGAAAATGTGCAAGACCAGAGCAGCCTCCAAGTATTTTGTATCTGTGTCCAGCTTTGACACATTTTTCTAGAGACTCCCATTTGGGTGTCTTTTCTGCTTTACTCATCAATATCTGCTTTATATTTCAAATCCCAAAATTACTTGTAGACATTCAAAGGTTATGATTTAAATTCTTAGCTTTCCTTCTCAGTGATCCCACTATCTAATGTTAATAATTAACCTGAAGACTAATTTAACCAAAATTTTCAAGCTGAGTTCACAAAAAGGAGGACAATTTCCAGAAAGTTGTCAACAGCTTAATGCTACCCCAGGCATGGACATTTTAAGTGTAGTCTGTATTTTTTTCTACTTGGGAAAAAGTTGGGCACAAGAGCAAACGTAAGTGAAAAATCCCGTTTTCATTTGCAACGTGTTTTGGTTATGCTTTTATAGAAAACAGAACTCAATCACTGCCACATGAAATTAATTTTCTACTTCTGAAAACTCCAGGTTAGCTTCTTCTTTTCTCTATTGTCCAATGCCGTTACTCTGTTTTCTGTATGAGTACTTTGTGAACACCACATGACTTGTATTCAAAAACTTTGTATTTTTCCCAAGCTGTTACCTTTGCTCCGGGGAAGGGTAACTTACTGATTGGTATTTTGATTAAAAAAGGTTCTTCAAAAGACAGAAGCATGATCCCTATTTGCATTTCTTATAGTGGACTCTATTACATCCCCCCCTGGCTGCAACTGATCAAAACCACTTGGATCTGCCTCCTTGAAATCTCATCCTTTGGATACTTTCAGGAAGCTATCCTGGCTTCATCATAGATAATAAAACATTGAGAAATAAAATATATGTTGTTAAATATAAGAAACAGTGCTAATTTCAGTTGATTCTCCTAAGTGAAATGTTTTTAAAAAATTACGTTTTATTAACAGTCTGACTCTGTAATTTTACTGTTTCAACAGGTATGTTGTCTCAGCACCTAAAGTATTCTATGTTGGAGCCTCTGAAAATGTAGTAATTCAAGTTCATGGATACACGGACTCATTTGCTGTGACCATTGCTATTAAAAGTTATCCCGATAAAAGTTTTACATATTCTTTTGGCCAGGTTACTTTGTCTCCAGAAAATAAATTCCAAAGCTCTGTAAACTTAACTGTATGTATTCTTATCATAGTTTCTTTTATATGCCAAGTGTTTCTTTATAAAACACACATTGATCCTTTTTTACATGTAGATATAAAAATGTGTTACATCATACTATTAAGTGCATTTACTAGTTGAGAAGAGATAAGTGTCATGTTTATACACGTAAGTAAGTGGGAAATGTTAAGAATCTGCTTCTGATTTGCAGGCAATGTAAAGAAATGTAAAAGTGTGAATGAAGCAGATTAAGGTTATTAATATGAAAAGATTTGATGACATGAGGTGAAAACAAAATCAGCCACCACATATACCTGCTTAAAAAATTTCAAGATAAATACAGTGGTGCCCGCACCCCCCCCCCCCCGCCCCATCAGCTGTTTTACTTTTTGTGGTTTGAGTTAACCATGGTGAACCATGGTGTCCAGAAGCAGATGATCGTTCTTCTGACGTATCATCAGGTCAATAGTTGTCTAACACTATGTCATGTGTTTGCGTCGTTCACCTCACTTCATCCCGTCACATAGGCATTTTATCATCTTACATCATTACAAGGAGAAGGGTGAGTATAGTACAGTAAGATATTTTGAGAGAAAAAGAGACCACGTGTGTATAACATTTATTACAGTATATTGTTATAATTCTATTTTATTATTAGTTATGGTAATCTCTTACTGTGCCTAATTTACATACTAAACTTTATCATAGGTATTATGTATAGGAAAAAAAAACAATATTTATAGAGTTTGTACTATCCACAGCTTCAGGCACCTAGTCTTGTAATGTATCCTCCACGCATAAACTGTACCAGAAAGAAATAATTAAATACTTAAATTTTATATATTCAGAGGAAAAAAATAAGAGGAAGAGAAACAGAGACATAGACTTGACTCTGTTGATCTGAAAAACTCAAAGAAGTGAACGGAGAACAATTTGAACATTTGTTTTCCTGAATTATGTACAACGTTTTAACCTCTTCTACAAAATTAATTTTCTCCTAAAGTATATACCTATCATAGGCTTTTTGTACTTTCAGTTTGGATTTGAATCAAGTAAGTTTTTTCAAACAGATTTGTGAACAACGTTCAAGGAAAATTAGAGACATGTCCACAACCCTTTTCCTCACCCTTTAATAAATATGTTCTATTAAAAATTGAATTTTGTTCAGTGATTGTAATTTTTAACAGACATTAAATCTGGATAATTTTTTGAAGTAATTGTTTCAAACTAAATTTGAGAAGAAACTGAAATACATTTTTTCAGGAACACCTCTGTATTTGCTGTTTTATTTTACAAAATTTTTGTTACAAATAAACAATTATTCAACTCATTTTCATAGCTACCTAAAAGATAAATGCTTTTATTATCTTAAGATTATTACATAATATTCCTTCTTTAACTTTGTTTTTAAACAGATACAACCAAAAGATTTATCTGGAGGACCAAATGCAGTTTCATATGTGTATTTAGAAGTTGTATGTGATCATTTTTCAAAAGCAACAAAAATTCCACTCCGCTATGACAATGGATTTATCCTCATTCAGACAGACAAATCTGTTTACAATTCAGATGAATCAGGTATAATAGAGAGGGAATCTTAATTTCTGGGGGGAAAAAAAGTGGGATGACCTAATTAATGGTATTGAGACCAATGGATTTTATCTTTGGGGGGGGGAATGAAATTAATTCCCAAATTTATACCATACACAAAACTAGAGTTGACAAACTAAAGGTTAAATTTTACATTATAAAAACAAAGAATCAGCAAAATATGAATATAATTTGGAGGTAAGGAAGACCTTTCTTAGAATGATACCAAGTCTCCTTTTAAATTTTTTTTTAATTTGAAGTGACGTATTATAGAACTTAATACAAGAGGCTGAATTTTAACTTGAAAACAATCTCATGTTTATTCTCAATATCCTCTTCTTTTACGAATAGAATTTCAATTTCACATTAACGTAGAAAATTGTGAACCAAATTACAAAATGCACCTAGCAATGTTTGTCTCCCGTGTTTCTGTTCGAAACAGCTTTAGTCTTCTTCCAGTAAATTCCCTTTTAGAAATTATCTAAAGGGAGAGAAGGCAGGTGAAGTAACGGGTATATTGAATGCTGCAGTGCGTTCTGAATTGCCATTAAAGATGATGGCGATGGTGATGATGCTAATTAGGTGACCGAGGATGGAGGTCACCTCCATAATTTTAGCAACAGTACAAGCTCCCTGCCAGTACACATTAACTGCTCTTTAGACACTCAGAGCTGTTTCTTGGAAGCCTGTTGCAAAAATCACTGCGTGTCTAAGGAGAGATGAGACTCTCCCCCTGCTATGCATTTAGGTACTTCATTACACCTTGAGGTATGCAGATTCTTGCCTGCATTTTTTCTGCTAGAGAATGCTTCACTGGGTCTGTTGACACAATTAACCACTTATGTTCCTCCTCTCTTCTATAATAATTTCAGATACCAGGGAGCTGCAGTCTTTCTTATCTATCAGTGGTTAAAAAATACAAAAAGTTAATGGGGCGCCTGGGTGACTCAGTCGGTTAAGTGTCCAACTCTTGATTTCCGTTCAGGTCATGATCTCATGGTTTGTGAATTTGAACACCTCATCAGGCTCTGTGCTGACGGCATGGAACCTGCTTGGTATTCCGTCTCCCTCTCTTCCCCTCTCCTGCTTGCTCTGTCTCTCAAAATAAATAAAAATAAACTAAAAAGAAATAAAAAATAAAAAAGTTTGAGTGAAAATACTCAGTAAGTTGAATCATATCTTAAGTACATAAAGAGGAATATTTAAAAGAACCCATTCAGGAAATTTTTGGTAAAAGAACATTTTTTTTATTTTTTCACTTTAAAGTTCACATCCAATATTCTAACTCATCTTTTCCTTTTTTTTTTTGTTTTTTTTTGTTTTTTTTTTGGTAAAGTAAGCTCTATGCCCAAAGTGGGACTTGAATTGAATTCATGACCCTGAGATGAAGAACCACGTGATTCTACTGACTAAGCCAACCAGACACCCCTAATTCATCTTTTCCTTTAAACTAGGATTTTATGTTTGGGGTTTCTAAATTTTAAAATAGATTTCATGACCCTCATGTTATAGGGTTATTAATGATATTGTCAGAGCATTTAAGAGTTGAACAGAGTTTCTAATAATGACAGTTTTTTTTTCTTGTAGTAAAAGTTAGAATTTATTCATTGGACGAAGACTTAAAGCCATCACAAAGAGAAGTTACCATAACTTTTATAGTGAGTATGCCTTTAATTTAAATCAAATTTTAACCTTGGCATTTTCATTATATGAATAGTTTTCCTTACTATAACACAAGTCAAATGTGGCATTAATTTATTCAGTATTGTATAGCGGCAGGCATTTATTTAGCACCTGTTATGGGTGCAACCTGGTAATCTTATGCTTCTTTTATCCTGATTGCTAATTTTTGTGTATAAATTAAATAGTGAAATATATTTTATATGGCCCCATTAAAAAACACCCTTTAGTGACTCCATCTCCAAAGTGGATGTAGTTAATTAGTTTGTATCCTCTTGCCATCTGTGAAGAAGCATGGGCAGATGTAGTGAGGGTTCTAGAAGTATAAATTGTGGTACCTTGAGAAGTGCATGGCATGCAGTATATCATTACAACAGTCTTATACAATCAATATAATTATTTCCTTTTTATGGAAGAAAATGCTGAGGGTTAAAGAAGTTAAGTAACCACTGAGATCATACTGATACTAATGAGTTGAATCAGGATTCAAACCCAGGTCTGTCTGTCTCCAGAACCTTAGCACTTAGCTCTCTTGATTTGTTTGGGGGATTATGGGATGTGTCTTTCTGTGGATATTTGAGTTTAGCCAACCTGACAAGCATACATAATATGGTAAACTAAGTAAAGGATAATGTATTGTCAATAACAGGCCAGCTCGAACAGGAGGCAAAGCTAGAGACGATTACTAAATTATTCTAGAGGGACTTCTGATAGGACAAAGCCTGGTCCTGCGCTGGTTTTAATGGAAACTGTGGAGAGGGTTTGATAGAAGTGGGATGATGTCTCAGATGTCATGGAGCCAGGAAGAAGCACAATGTGGAGATGACCATGACAGTGGCTTGGCCACAGCAGACTGACCCAGAAACACTTTAGGGAGAGACAGTGACCACAATGAAGCATTATTTTACATTTGGGGACCTGTGGGGGGACAGACAGACTCAAGTGAACCTGTTGAGATTCTTCACAAATCCCATCATTCTCTTGTCAGAGGTCCCCCTGGAGGTAAGACATTGAATAGGCAGAGGCTGCTGCTTTGGCATGCCCTGATGTGTTCAGGTTTGATCTTGAAGAAACATGGAGCCAAAGAAGCCTTGTGTGCATGGCACAACATTATGAAAATAGTGTTTGAAGATTATCCACAAGTCCTGTTCAGGAAGAAGGGTGGTGGAAAAAAAGCCTTGCTGGGAGTTGCTTAATGTATCTTAAATATTTACTATACTACTTACACACCTGTTCAAAATATGTTTTTGTGCCTTAGAAGTTAGTCTTTGTTAACAAGCCTGACCAGGTGTCATCACCTCAATGCCAGGCCAACATTGCATGTGCTTAATTTCAACAAAGTTCCTTAGCATTTACTGAATATTTCTATAAGACTGTCAACCACATGTCATGTTTATGTGTAACTTCTGTATTTATAGTTGTTTTAAAAAATAAAACTTGCTTTTCTTTTCACTCAAAGGATCCAGCAGGGTCAGAAGTTGCCATGGTAGGAGAAAAAAATTATACTGGAATTATCACTTTTCCTGACTTCAAGATTCCAGTTAATCCTAAGTATTTATTTTATTTTATTTTATTTTATTTTATTTTATTTTATTTTATGCAGATAATGGTTTTTTTTATTGAATAATTGATCTGTGTAGTTGCTGAGACCACTATGTACAGACATAAGAGAAGGTGTTTTATTTCTTGGTATCTTCTTACATGAAAGTGAAGGGCAATGTGTTTAAAAACAAGTGGATTTTCATGGAATCCTAAGTATTTTAACTTATTTTGGGGTAAAGTTGTTTCTCTTAAAAGCAGTGGAGGTGTCTGGGGTAATTGAACAGTCTATGGAACCATTTACATGTGACTGAAAGGTGCTGGTGTACACAAAGATTTGTTCTGGCTATCCTTATCAGGCACTATTGAGTATCCTTCCAACAGAAAGGAAGGTGGAGCCTGCTTGGGCTCTTGTGCATTGAGGCAGGGGGCCTGATGTAATAATGCCAGCTGTAAGCACCAAGCTAGTCTGCTGTATTCAGTTCAGTGAGCACCTTTTACAACAAAGTCCAGGCAGTAGACACTGTGCGAGACAGACCCTACCCCCTAAATGCTGAGAGTACAATAGAAGAAAGAAAAAAATGTACAAAAGGAAGAAGTCCACTAACATGTGTTTAATATTCTATAGTGGATTTGGAATTTTCTCTGACATTTATTCCCAGAACTTGGAAGATATTTTGAGATCCAATTTGAGAGTTACATTGCATAACGTCTTGAAAATGTAACACCTCAAAGCGGTATTTTACTGCAGTAAAAGAACTGACATTTATGGATCCTCTACTGTGTACCAAGCACTCTGCTAAGTTCTTTCTTATTGCCATTTTCAAGATAAAGAAATTAAGGCTCAGATAAATGTTTAGGCTTGTTCAAAACCACCCGACTTTAAATGGTGGACCTGAAATGGGAACCCAGATCTCTCTGGCCAGGTTTATCCGTACTCTTTCCTTCTACCACACTGTCCCTCTAAAAGGAATTTCACTCTGGCCTCAGTTGTAAAATTTTCAAAACTATATATTTGTACCATTTTGATAAGTTTCACCTGATCAAATGGTCCTAGAAGTGTACCCTTGACTTTCTGGCATGTTATATAGTGTAACATATATTAATATGTTTAAACTTTAAGCTTGGTTCATCAAATGAAAAAACAATGCCTTTAAATGAAAAACATTTTCTAGCTAAATACTATGATATACTAGAGAGTGAGTCAGTAATATGAAAATAAATTTCAATATATTTACAACTCCACCCAAAATGCATATTTTTGTTTATAATTTTAAAACGTCTTTCAAAAATAGTATATTAATTAGGTGGTGCATAAATCTGAAACTGCTGTCAGGGTTGTCTAAACATGAAGTTGTGGTCAAGGGTTTTGGAGCCAGAGTAACAAAGTTTGAATCCCAGTCCCACCACCTACTAGCTCTGTGTCCCTGAGTAAGTTACTTCACCTCTGTGAGCCTCATTTCTCTGATGATAAAATGGGGATAATAATATAACTTGTTCTATGGTATTTTTTGAGGATTGAATGAGTTAATCCATGTAAAGCTCTTAAAACAGTGTTTGGCCTATACTAAGTGCTCATTTGAATGTTACCAACAGTCATTGGATGAGTTAGAGATACATTACTTGGTGATACTTAAAGTTTTAAATGTATTTCTTTCACAGATACGGTTCATGGACAATTAAAGCTAAATACAAAGAGGACTTCACAACAACAGCAGTTGCAATGTTTGAAGTTAAAAGCCATGGTAATTTCTCATAAGTTACTGAGATTTCCAATGTGTATTTTTGAAAACTGTTCTCAATGATTTCATAGACTAAAGACTCATTAAAGAATAAATACAGAGCAGTGAGGAGTGGTAGACAGAAGTGGACTGGGGGACAGAAGGCCAAAGACCTGGGGCTCTTAGTGTGGCTCACCTCAATTCGGTCACTGAATGCTCTGAACCTTGTTCCCTTGTCATCATTCTGCAGAGAATCAAGTCCTGTAAGGAGGTAGGATTAGATAATGTTCTTGCAAGAAACATGGTTCTCTGACACTCTTAGGGATCATCTAGTCTGACCCCCTTGTCTGAAAATGAGGCCGGGTGAGGAGAGTCAGGCCCAGAGAAATGGGAAGACTGGTCTAGGTTTCACAACCACTTTGTCCAGGCCGACAAGGAGAATGGCACCTCCGACTTAGCCAGTGCTCTTTCCCATCAGCCGTAAAAATCAATGCTGTGTTTGGAAAATTACAATGTTTAGAAAAAAAATAAAGTATAACTTACTTTGAAAATATTAATTGTACTAATAACTAACTTGTTAATAATTCCTTCTGTTCATTTCTCATAGGGGCTAGATTATTAATTTGTATGCTCTTATGTAAATTTCTTTTTTTTTAAATATGAAATTTATTGTCAAATTGGTTTCCATACAACACCCAGTGCTCACTCATCCCAACAGGTGCCCTCCTCAATACCCATCACCCACCCACCCCTCCCTCCCACCCTCCATAAACCCTCAGTTTGTTCTAAGTTTTTAGGAGTCTCTTATGTTTTGGCTCCCTCCCTCTCTAACCATTTTTTTTCCTTCCCCTCCCCCATGGTCTTCTGTTAAGTTTCTCAGGATCCACATAAGAGTGAAAACATATGGAATCTGTCCTTCTCTGTATGACTTATTTCACTTAACGTAACAGTCTCCAGTTCCATCCACGTTGCTACAAAAGGCCATATTTCATTCTTTCTCATTGCCACGTAGTATTCCATTGTGTATATAAACCACAATTTCTTTATCCATTCATCAGTTGATGGACACTTAGGCTCTTTCCATAATTTAGCTATTGTTGAGAGTGCTGCTATAAACATTGGGGTAGAAGTGCCCCTATGCATCAGTACTCCTGTATCCCTTGGTTAATTCCTAGCAGTGCTATTGCTGGGGTAGGTCTATTTTTAATTTTTTGAGGAACCTCCACACTGTTTTCCAGAGTGGCTGCACCAATTTGCATTCCCACCAACAGTGCAAGAGGGTTCCCGTTTCTCCACATCCTCTCCAGCATCTTTAGTCTCCTGATTTGTTCATTTTAGCCACTCTGACTGGTGTGAGGTGATATCTGAGTGTGGTTTTGATTTGTGTTTCCCTGATGAGGAGCGACGTTGAGCATCTTTTCATGTGCCTGTTGGCCATCCAGATGTCTTCTTTAGAGAAGTGTCTATTCATGTTTTCTGCCCATTTCTTCACTGGATTATTTGTTTTCGGGTGTGGAGTATAGATTCGGGTATAGATTTTGGATACTAGCTCTTTGTCCGATATGTCATTTGCAAATATCTTTTCCCATTCTGTTGGTTGCCTTTTAATTTTGTTGATTGTTTCCTTTGCAGGGCAGAAGCTTTTTATTTTCATGAGGTCCCAATAGTTCATTTTTCTTTTAATTCCCTTGCCTTTGGGGATGTGTCAAGTAAGAAGTTGCTGCGGCTGAGGTCAGAGAGGTTTTTCCCTGCTTTCTCCTCTAGGGTTTTGATGGTTTCCTGTCTCACACTCAGGTCCTTTATCCATTTTGAGTTTATTTTTGTGAATGGTGTAAGAAAGTGGTCTAGTTTCATCTTTCTGCATGTTGCTGTCCAGTTCTCCCAGCACCATTTGTTAAAAAGACTGTCTTTTTTCCACTGGATATTCTTTCCTGCTTTGTCAAAGATTAGTTGGCCATATTTTTGTGGGTCTAGCTTTGGGGTTTCTGTTCTATTCCATTGGTCTATGTGTCTGTTTTTGTGCCAATACCATGCTGTCTTGATGATTACAGCTTTGTAGTAGAGGCTAAAGTCTGGGATTGGGATACCTCCTGCTTTGGTCTTCTTCAAAATTACTTTGGCTATTCAGGGCCTTTTGTGGTTCCATACAAATTTTAGAATTGCTTGTTCTAGCTTCGAGAAGAATGCTGGTGCAATTTTGATTGGGATTGCATTGAATGTGTAGATCGCTTTGGGTAATATTGACATTTTAACAATATTTATTCTTCCAATCCACGAGCACGGAATGTTTTTCCATTTCTTTATATCTTCTTCAATTTCCTTCATAAGCTTTCTATAGTTTTCAGCATACAAATCTTTTACATCTTTGGTTAGGTTTATTCCTGGGTATTTTATGCTTCTTGGTGCAATTGTGAATGGGATCAGTTTCTTTATTTGTCTTTCTGTTGCTTCATTATTAGTGTATAAGAATGCAACTGATTTCTGTACATTGATTTTGTATCCTGTAACTTTGCTAAATTCATGTATCAGTTCTAGCAGACTTTTGGTGGAGTCTATCAGATTTTCCATGTATAATATCATGTCATCTGCAAAAAGTGAAAGCTTCATCTTTGCCAATTTTGATGCCTTTGATTTCCTTTTGTTGTCTGATTGCTGATGCTAGAACTTCCAACACTATGTTAAACAACAGCGGTGAGAGTGGACATCCTGTCGTGTTCCTGATTTCAGGGAGAAAGCTCTCAGTTTTTCCCCATTGAGGATGATATTAGCTGTGGGCTTTTCATAAATGGCTTTTATGATGTTTAAGTATGTTCCTTCTATCCCGACTTTCTCGAGGGTTTTTATTAAGAAAGGATGCTGAATTTTGTCAAATGCTTTTTCTGCATTGATTACAGGATCATATGGTTCTTATCTTTTCTTTTATTAATGTGATGTATCACATTGATTGATTTGCAAGTGTTGAACCAGCTTTGCAGCCCAGGAATGAATCCCACTTGATCATGGTGAATAATTCTTTTTATATGCTGTTGAATTCGATTTGCTAGTATCTTATTGAGAATTTTTACATCCATATTCATCAGGGATATTGGCCTGTAGTTCTCTTTTTTTACTGGGTCTCTGTCTGGTTTAGGAATCAAAGGAATGCTGGCTTCATAGAATGAGTCTGGAAGTTTTCCTTCCCTTTCTATTTTTTGGAATAGCTTGAGAAGGATAGGTATTATATCTGCTTTAAATGTCTGGTAGAATTCCCCTGGGAAGCCATCTGGTCCTGGACTCTTATTTGTTGGGAGATTTTTGATAACCGATTCAATTTCTTCACTGGTTATGGGTCTGTTCAAGCTTTCTATTTCTTCCTGTTTGAGTTTTGGAAGTGTGTGGGTGTTTAGGAATTTGTCCATTTCTTCCAGGTTGTCCAGTTTGTTGGCATATAATTTTTCATAGTATTCCCTGATAATTGCTTGTATTTCTAAGGGATTGGTTGTAATAATTCCATTTTCATTCATGATTTTATCTATTTGGGTCATCGCCCTTTTCTTTTTGAGAAGCCTGGCTAGAGGTTTATCAATGTTGTTTATTTTTTCAAAAAAACAACTGTTGGTTTCATTGACTATAAATTTCTTACTCAACTACTTAAACCATGTTCTCTGCTTACCAGGTTGATGAGGAGACAGAAAGGTATTTATAATTAGGAGAGAAGAATCCCATGTAAAAATCCCATGTAAAAATTTGAATTATTAAACATGCTAAAACCACAGCAACAGAATATCCTCTGAAGCAATTAAACTGAATTTTAGAGTTGCTTTGTTGACACTCTTAGACGCTGTTCATATTTACAAAGTCCTTGCTCTATCTTTTCACTACCAGAGGGCATTTTTCTCTGACACAAAAAAGCAGCCAGTGGGAGCCTGGGTGGGTCAGTTGGTTGACCTTCCCACTCTTGACCTTGGCTCAGGTCATGATCTCATGGTTTGTGGGTTCCAGCCCTGTGTCAGACTCCGTGCTGCTTGCAATTCTTTCTCCTTCTCTCTCTGAGCTTCTCCTGCTCATGCATGCTCTCTCAGTCTCTCTCAAAGTAAATTAACAACAACAACAAAAAAAAGGCAGGCAGAACGTGAGACACTTGATTTGCCCTTCTGCAGCCAGCCCCTCCCAATTTGTCCTGGTCACCATGGAGCCAAGTCTCCCTTCTCTCTGAAAGGCAGCTTCTCCTTTTGGGTTAAGCAGTCTGCAGAGCAGTGCATAAGTAGGATTGTGAAACCTAACGTTACTCCTTGAATGGGCAGAAGTGAAAGACATAGTCCTGTAAGCAGTCAAAAAGGATTCTTTGTGAGTTATAGCCTCAAAGAGCTGCACAGTCTAAAACTTCCCTTTGTTCTAATTCTCATTTTTGTAAGAAAGTTATTTTCTAAAGCTAATAACTAGAAGATGCCTTTCCTGAGAGTTGAAGATTTACACTTACATTTTGGACACTGAATAGAAAAGAAGAGTCAAACACTAGATGCTAAAGGAGCAAAGAATTTCCAATTTAATAAACATTTATCAAACCCTATATGAAAGGCACTTGGGGCAAAGGTTTATACAGGTTAACAAGATCAGGGCTTGTCTTCATGGAGCTCATACTTTGATAGCAACACATGTGCTTTAATAAGGGCATCACTGCTAGAGCAGAAAGATGAGATTGATCCCTGATTTGAGGATAAAGAAGCTTCAGAAGCTTGATGATTGTCATAAAGAAGGATGGCTGTGTGACTGATACTGTTAAGTCCCATCGTACTGAAAAGTTTCTTGTTTGAAACATAAAGTGTGTATCTTTTTTTTTTTTTGCCTAGATTTACATTCAGTGAAACCACACTTCTTTATCTTAGTAGAACCAGAAAATTACTTCATTAGCCATAAAAATTTTGAGGACTTCAAGATTACTATAAAAGCTAGGTAAGAAAATAACTATTTTCAGATTAATGTAGCCCCTGAATGTGAAACAGCTTTAATTTCAAGAGTCAAAATTGACTGATTAGTAGTGCTTGCCTGCTTGCTTGAAAAAGACTTTGAGGTTCAATGTAAAAAATACTGTAATTAATAATATCTAATAGCTGTGGGAAGTGGATTCAAGGAGAATTGCCTGAAGTATATTGGCTGAGTTCAGTCTTGTAGTTATTCTACATTCTTGTAAGCAAAGAACCCTAAAGATTGAAGTTATGGTGACTATTCGGGTGACTGTAACTGGTTAGGTATTAAAAATATGATATAAAAACCATTCAGTTCTTTATATTCATGACCTCATTAATATTAATTGATCATACAACTTAATTATCAAAAGCAGTTCTAGAACAGATTGAAAATGCTCAGAAGTCATACTTGGCAGATGAGCTAATGAGAACACAGACTTGCCTGTTTTATATTTAAATAGGGAAAGTTTGTGTTTTCCATGGACTCAAAGGCAAATATTGGGCTAAACTGAAAATGACACGTCTCCAGGTTGGATGTGATGTTGCCCCTTTGGCTAAAAGGAGCACTGGGGAGTGGCTCCCTGTTGTTGCCACACCATGCCACAGTCATGGAAGAAGGTGGCTCTTTACAAAGAGACCTGGGTCCTAAGCTCACTTCTCCATGAACTTGCTGTGAATTTAAAACCGTGGGAAGTTGAGCAAGTTTGTTTTATCCCCCTGGGAACCAATTTCATCATCTGTCAATAGAAATAAAAACACTTACTTTCCCCTGCACCTGCAGAGTGTAACAATGAGATGTACTACTGTGTACACAGTTCAAGAGTACAAAGCAAATTTCGCATTTTATCTGTATGTCATTACTATAACTGCTTTATCAAAAAGCAATTAATTATATTCCGTTTTGACAGATATTCTTATAGTGAGAATGTAACAGAGGCTAAAGTTTCTGTCTTTTTTGGGATAAGAGAAGATTTACATGGGAGTGGAAAAGAAATGATGCATGAAGCAACACAGAAGACAGAGGTAAAGAGAGATTGAGCTACGTTCACAGTCATGGAGAACTGAGGCAGTTCACCAGCACATGGAGACCGAAAGTGGGCTTTCACCCCCAAGAGTCCACGGAATTAAACAGAAGAGAACAAAACAAAACCAATAGAACTTCGGGCTTTGAGAAGTTCCACTGGTGAAAGCAGATAAGCTACAGAGATATTTGTCTTCAATCTGGAGAAGGTTCCATCAGATAGACAGTAGTACCCAAATTCTAGCCTCAGATTCTGAATAGGATGAGACGTGATGTCGAATCAGAGATGTTCCATCTCTGATCCTGCAATATGGCCTGAAGCTTCAGGCTTGAAAGAAATGACCTGAATATTAATCAGTTATAAGTGTAGAATCAAGCTTATACTTTGTATTACCACAAGTTGTAACTGCAATGTCATTGTCAGGTGAAGATTTTGCAGGCTGGTAAAAGAATTTGTTATTCCCTCTCAATGAATTCTTCTCTAATATTATAACTTCTACCTTTTTGTTCCCCCTAAAAAATCAGCTGATTGATGGAGTTGCACAAATTAATTTTAATACTTCAAGGGCAATTAAGAAACTGTCATATAAAAGTCTAGAAGATTTAAGTAACAAGTATCTTAATATTTTTGTGGAAGTACAAGAAAGTACAGGTGAGTTCTTAAACTCATCTATCAAATTCATTTCTCACAGTTCTTGTTACAAAGTTTGAATAGAAATCTGCAGCTTATTACTGGTGCATTTTGGGGAAGTGCCTTTGCCAGATGAGCTCCACCAAAATACATGTCCACCAGCTCTGTGCAAGGGAAATGCTCATGAAAGTGATGACGCCGTACTCCCACATGCTAAGGATAGACTTTTATGTTTCAAAAAGAATAGAATGATGGTACCAGAAAATTTTACTTGCAACAATTATTCACATTATGAAAGCATCCCTGAGTCATTTGTGTGCTTGCTTACCTATTCTTAAACATTTTACACATATCTTATACCATACTACCTGGTATTTGTTTGGATGTTGCCTTGGAAATGAGAACCATCCACTTTACATGTGAGTGCCTCTTCTAACAGGATTATTGACTCCTTGAGGGCATGAGGCCCTGCTCAGTTATTTTAAGTTAAAAACGGGATAAATAATCTGACAAGTGGTCTGGAACAGGAGAACACTATCTGAAACTGGTGAATGGGCGTCTTCCCAACCTCCTGCAAACTGTGCTTTACTGGTCATGGAGTGGCCAGGTTCTTCTAGGGCGACCATAACAATCATCGAGACTTGGGTTAATAACTGTGTGAAATGACCAAAGAATGAATGGATAGCTTGTCCTTATCCAAATAAAGAAATGCAGAGGGATGGAGTGGGTACCCGTGCAGGTCTATGTACTACAATGTAGAACTTGCCAAATTCTAAGTGACACATTTTATTACCTTAGGTACATTCTTCCAAGAAACCAAAGTGACTGATATCAAATACGTCCTCTTACCTTACACACTGGATTTGGTTGCTACTCCTCTTTTCCTGAAGCCTGGAATTCAATACTGCATCAAGGTTAGATGATTAGAAAATCTAATATGGTGGATTTTATGGTCTGTGGGAGGACAGAGGAAAAGGGTGTCTGATAGATCTTGCTTCTCTGTGACCTTCAGTACAGACACATGAATAGAGGTTGAGGAATAGACAAGGCAATGACGAATGCTGTGAGGAAAACAATGGTCTTGATCCAGACGTGGTAATAATTTCTTCCAACCCATGGCTTATGGGGCACATGGAGAAGCGCTCTGTTCTTATTAAATGTTCAATAACTGTACACTGATTGAATGTAATTCATATCATATATGCCTGGAGTGGTTAAAACATGACCTTAAGAGAACCACATTTGCTGAATTAAATCCTAACAAATTTGTGCTTGGGACTGAAGGAGGGGATTATTTTAGGGGTTTTCTTTTGGTAAAGAATCAATGTCAACCAATGAAATGGATTTGGTCAACAGGTACAGGTGAAGGATGCCTCTACCCATTTCGTAGGAGGGATTGCGGTAATCTTGAAAGCAAAAACAGTTGGTAAAACTCAGGAGAAGAGAGAACTGGATCCAATAAAAAGCACAACAAATTACAATGATGGAGTAGCTTCATTTGTGGTTAACGTTGCCTCTGATGTGACAACGCTGGAGTTTAATGTGAGCCGAATTCTCATTTGTTGTATTTTCAAATGTCGCCTCAGTCTGTGTCATAGTGAGTATACAGGAAAGATACGTGAGATTTTATGCATAAATCTAGTGAACAACTCAGACATTTGACTTATAGGCACAGGCAATAACATGTAGTGTACTGAACATTCCATAAAGGGTGTGAATCTGTCAATTTTGTAATTAGGAAATAGTTTTTTCTTATGCTAAACAAAATACTACTCAAATCTAGAAAGTTTAGAAAAAGAATTGCCAGGAGGATACAAGAATACAGTCTTCTCTTGTCCAGTATTTCCAGCTATCATCTCTCCCTCAGTTCCCATGCTAATTCTGCTAAAGAACAGCCTACATTCTTCTCCCCGTTCCATACCTCCTCAGGCTGCTGAGATCTGGCTTCTGCCCCCACCATATCATTGAAACTGCTCTCACCAAAGATATCCATCAGCCATTTGCTATGACCACTGGATAGTCTTTAGTTCTTGTCTTTCTTCCATCTCTAAGACATTTGGTATGATTGACAATTGTCTTTTTCTTTAAACAATGTTATGGCCTCTGTGATGCCACATTTTCTTCTTTCTTATCTTTCTTCTTTGCTTCCTTCTTTATAGCCTCCATTTTGGACTAATAATCCTTAGTTTGCCCTCTAAGTGGAACCTTAGGGTTCTATTCAGAGCTTCCTTTCTTCTTATGTGACACATTTTTTATTTGACATATTTCCTCTGTCATTCCATCTGCTCTCATACCTTGTGCTGAAGACTCATCCTACAAGATTCCTACAGACACCATTTTCACCATACTTTTTTCTTGGATATTTCAAAGAAGCTAAACATTGCTTTGTCTAAAACTGAGGACCACTACCAACCTCAAACCGAGACCTCCTCCCAGTGCCCTGTTCAGAGAATGGCCCCACAGCAAACCAGTTCCTCACTCTCCTCCCACTCTCCTTACTGAGGCAAAGGGGGTGGAGTGATCTTTCTGAGACACAAATAGGACCTCAATTGACCTTATCCTTGCTCCCTTCTCCAAACTCATTGCTTGCCACTGTTCCTATGGCTCCTCAAACTCCAGCTTCACTGGAAAGTTTGCAGCTCCCTAACACCCAGTGCTCTGTTGCCACAAGGCCTTTGTAACCCTACCTGGACTGTCCAACCCCATTTCTCTGATTCCCTTGCTCCTGCTTATTTGGGGGTCAGCTTTTAAATCGTGTCCTGCAAGAAGCCTTCTCTAAGTACCCTGTGCTAATCAGGGTAGGTATCCTTTACTCTCTGAAAGCCTCAAGTTTTCAAATTCCTTAAGGGCAAGAGCTATGTCTATATTGTTCACCGTTGTGTCCCCAACAACTAGCATAGTTCCTGACACATGTTAGGGACCACTAAACATTGATTGGCTGAATGTATATCTATTTCCAAACCTAAACAAGGGCCAAATGTATAGTCTCCCTTTCCTCTAATAGCATGAACCATTTTTCCTTTACACGTGTTATCAAATTACCTTCCCCAGCAAATGACATCTAATTCTTCAGCTTCATGGAAAACATAAGTGGTTGTAATCTCTTGTTCAAGAACTGGCACAGCACGGCACATATATTTATAAGAGTGCCCTGTGACCCTGAACTTTACCCTCAAGAACAGATCTTGTTTACTCTCCTAAGAATTGAGATTATTCACCACCATTTCTATATCTCTATTAGCTTTTAAGAATTATTGATCTCACGGTTCATGGGTTCGGGCCCCATGTCCGGCTCTGTGATGACAACTCAGAGCCTGGAGCCTGCTTCAGATTCTGTGTCTCCCTCTCTCTCTGCCCCTCCCCAACTCACTTGCACTCACACACTCACTCTCTCTCTCTCTCAAAAATAAATATTAAAAAATTTTATAAAAAGAATTATTGCTACATCCCTTCCCATATTTTCCCCCTCTCCAAATTCCTAGTTCCTGCCAACCTGTGGCAGAAGGAAATGAGTCAGTAAGCTGGCATGTCATTTAAGAAAGAGAGCCAACTTTAGATCTAAGATCTTTTCTTTGACTTCACTGCACTCTTCTACAATAGCCTAGATTTTCATAGTTAACTTTATTATTTTTAAAATCAACATCCTTTTCTGTAATCTCTTGATAATGTGGCTTACCATGATGTTAAGGCAGTAGAATACTAATTTGCCTTTTCATAAGATGTTGTGAAACTTGAGAGATGTATAAGGTGTATGGATACATTCCCACATGTCAAGCGCTAAAAGCCAGACCTGACAGTAAATGGGTACTAGAAAAGTGTTAACATTTACCATCTTCATCATCATCATCACGTTAAGCCTCAGTGTTGTACTTTTTTTGACACTGTCTTTTTAGGTCAGAACTGATGATCCAGACATTCCAGAAGAATATCAGGCCAGCAATGACTATCAAGCTGTGGCCTACTCATCACATAGCCAAAGTTTCCTTTCCCTTAGCTGGACAGACAGTCACAAGAGTTTGCTTGTGGGAGAACATCTGAGCATAACTATTACCCCTGAAAGTCCATATGTTGACAAGATTACACACTACAATTACTTGGTAAGCTCAATAATATCTTACATTCACCTAGACCCCTGCTTGCAACATTTTCTTTACTTATGCAAATAATCCTTTAAATGATTTCTTACGTGACACAAAGTAGTACCCAATTGATATTTAGTGAATGAATGGATGAACCCACATAGCACTTTATAATCTGTAAAGTACGTTCACAAACATCCTCATAACAGAGCTCACAACACTTCTTTGAGCTTGGTGGACAATGGAACCAATCGGAGAGGTCAAATGACCTGCCATTTCCACAAGTTTTTAGTGGTATGTTTAGGATTTTGTTCAAGGTCTTCTGAATCTTGGACTGATATTCTCTGCACAGCATGATGCCAAGAGTTGATCACAGCCTTCATTCAGTCCCCAGACTAGTCAGTGACCTCAGCAATGTTTCATGACCAACCAGAGCATTACCACGTTTTAGATTGCTAGGCCTTGCTAACATTCCTTAAGAACATGCCCTATTTACAAAGGGAAGACTTTAAGTCCTGTGCTCAAGAACAGATATAATGATTCCAGGCATTGCTCACTGCTGTTTAAAATACAAACTAACAAGGATGGCGGCATGATATATTGAAAAAGACATGGGCTTTGAGTCAGGAAGATCAGAGTTCACTTCCTGGATAAATCCATGTTCAAAAACAAACCTTTAGAAGCAAATAGTTCCAACCTATCTTATTTTCAGTGACTGATAACATCATCTTGTTTACTAAGCCATTTGTTGGAGTAAGCAATAACCTTATCAATTCTGAGAGAGGAACCTTTTAAGATAATGGGGCAGTTTACATCTCTGAGCTTCAATTTCTACAACTTCTAAATGGGCTAATAAATAAAATCACAACATACAATTGTGAGGATTAAATATGTCCATCTATATATACCTAATGCATAGTAGATGCCCAAGGGATAGTAATTCTTTTTTTTTTTTTTAATCACTGCCTAATTACTAGTCCAACTTTAAGCCCACTTTGATAGATGTTTGTTGTTATGTATTTTTAGATTTCATCTAAGGGCAAAATCATACACTTTGGCACAGAGAAGAAACTCCCAGGTTCATCTTACCAGCTTTTAAACCTTTCTGTGACTCAGCACATGGTTCCTACAGCCCGTCTCCTGGTATATTACATTGTCACAGGACAGCAGATAACAGAATTAGTATCTGACTCAGTCTGTCTAAATATTGAAGAAAAATGTAGAAACCAGCTTCAGGTGAGCCACAGATACTCTCCCTAGCCTGAGGTCATCCTGAGTAACTGTTTAATTTCACCTTGAGATACTTTTTTTTTTTCAATTCATTTTAGATCTATCTGTCTCCAAATAAAGATATATATTCTCCAGGCGAAACTGTATCTCTCACTATGGAAACTCAGTCAGAATCGTGGGTAGCGTTATCATCAGTGAGCCGTGCTATAAATAGCATCCAAGAAAGAAGCAAAAATAACATGGAAAGAGTTAAGTAGAATAAATGCTGTCATTCCTGTCGTTACATGTCGTTACATGTTACTACATGGCTCGGGGCCAGGTGGCCACCATGGTTCTCTCGTTGTTCTGTGGGTCACTCATGGGAAAAAAATAAAGGAAAAAGATATGGTTGCACCAATGTCTATCTTCTCAGCTAAATTTAAGGTTAGTAATACCAGCAGCTAACATTCATTGAACACTATATGCTGAGTATTATTGTAAGACCTTTTAATTTATTATACCATTGAATATTTACAACAATCCTATGAGATAAAAACCAACAATAAAGATATTTAAAATGTATTGAGTCCTTATTAGTGGAGTTCCTGTGTTATGAATGAGGAAAACTAAGTCACAGATTAGGTTTCTTGTGACCTGAGTAGAATCCCAGCACAGGATATAATCGAGTGAACTTGTTTGATCTGAGTTACCCATTTTGGTTATCCTTGTAGACATATAAAGGATAATTATCCATTTAACTTACTCTCCAATTTATTTTGTTTTATATGAACACACTTTATTTGGGAATATCTTCAGTTAAATGCTAAAATGCAGTTTTCTCTGGGAATAAACTAAAATGTAATTAGATCCACATTCAGAAACCTTCAGATGCAATCAATTCCAAACTAGCTTCCTTTCAGAGACTGATGACATCATCTTGTTTACTAAACCATTTTTTAAAAATAACATTATTGACTCTCCGAGAGCAGCATGTGTGTGTGGATACCTTTTAAGCAAATCTATAAAATTAAATTTCTTACTCCAGGGCAGGGATATGAATAAAAATGCTGGGGTTTTGGTGAGTTGAATATGTTAAAGTCAATGAAGAGGTATGGAGAGGGGAGCAGAAAAACAGGGGGTGGGGGGAGACTATGTGGCTACACATGAACACTGTGGCCATGAATAGTTGTTTTGTCTGCTCCTGCCCCTTCCCCAGCCACTCTCAGGGGCCACTTGGGTCATGGTCACAAACTCTTTAGAGGAGCCAACCCTCGTCATCAAAAATAATTCGTTGGGTATCCCTAACCGATTTTAATGCTCTGCCCTATCTTGGGTAGAGCAACAAAACCTGGGGTCTGATCCCCCTCAAAATTTAGAGCTAGAAAAGGACCATGAGAGGTAGTGAATGTTTTGTTTACTCATTCATTCACTCATACATTTATGCAAAGGATGTTTTATTAATTCAATGTACTGTACAAAGCTCTAAGAAGGGAGAATGTAAGCTGTTTCCTAAGAACTTCCATATCAAAGTTATATTGAATGAATTTTGATAGTGTATATTCAAGAAGTGAAACCCAGTGAAATGCAGTAGGGTTTGGGAAAACCAGGGAACTAGATTTTAACATTTAGTAAGTGAGAGACTTACAACTAACATTATCCCCAATTCAAGAATTCCTCATAATGGCCACTAACTGTTTTTCTTGGGGGGTGGGGAATGATTTCCTTTCTCAACAGGTACCGCAATCTTTTGATAAAAGTGGCCAGGACTGTGGAGGAAGTGGTGGCAGGAATAATGCTGAAGTGTTTGACTTAGCAGGACTCACTGTCCTCACCAATGCAAATGGAGATGACTCCCAACAAGATGGTAATTAACTGTTTTCAGCCAACTAACCTGAATATTCTTGTTATGAAAATACACCTCTTTTCCTGGACCCATACTAATTCTCCCTCCAAATCCTCCCTATTCCACTGCGTAATTTTTTTAACTAAAAAAAAAAAAAAATGATATTATTGTGGTAAAACTCCGAACATGAGATCTACCCTACTAACAAATTAAGTGAGGTGTTAAATACATCACTGTTGACTATAGGTACAGTGTTGTACAGCAGATCTCTAGAGCTTATTTGTCTTGCTTAACTGAAACTTTATTCCTTTTGATTAGTGACTCCCTATTGTCTCCTCCCCCAGCACTTGGCAACCACCATTCCACTCTTTGATTCTATGAACGTGGCTATTTTAGATAGCTCATATAAGTGGAACCATGCTGGTTGCCTTTCTGTGACTGGCTTATTTCATTTAGCTTAATATCTTCAAGGTTCATCCATGTTAGTGCATATTGCAGAATTTTCTTCTCTTTTAAGGCTAAATAGTATTACATGTATACATATGCACACATATATGTTGTGTGTGTGTGTATATATATATATATATATATATAATGTGTGTGTATATATACATACACACAATGGAATACTATACATACACACTCTTTATTCATTCCTCTGTTAATGGACATGTAAGTTGTTTCTGTACCTTGGCTTTTGTGAATGGGTGTTACAATGAACACAGGAGTGCTAGCATCTCTTTGAGATCCTGATTTCAGTTCTTCTTAGATAAGTATCTAGAAGTGGGATTGCTGGATCATATGGTAGTTCTATTTTTATTTTTTGAAGAACTTCTATACTGTTTTTCACTGCCTTACTTTGCATTCCCACCAACAGTGTGTAAGGGTTCAAGTTTCTCCATATTCTTGCCAACATTTATCTTTTTTTTTTTCATCATACCCAGTTTGACAGATGTGATTTCTCATTGTGGTTTTGATTTGCATTTCTCTGATTAGTAACATTGAGTATTTTTTCATATACCTGTTGGCCATTTGTGTATCTTCTTTGGAGAAATGTCTATTTGAGTCCTTAACCCACTTTTCAATTGGGTTATTAGGTTTTTTGCTATTGAGTTCTAGGAGTTCTTTATGTATTTTGGAGATTAACCTTTTATCACATATATAGTTTGCAAATATTTTCTTCCCTTTCCTAGGTTGTCTGTTCACTGTTAGTTGCTTCCTTTGCTGTGCTTTTTAGTTTGATGCAATTCTACTTGTTTATCATTTCTGTTGCTGTTCTTTTGTTGTTTTATTTTTATTTTGTAGCTCCTCAGAAATATTTTTTTTCTTCAAATTTTTATTTAAATTCTAGTTAACATACAGTGCAATACTGGTTTCAGCAGTAGAATCCAGTGATTCATCACTTACATACAACACCCAGTGTTCATCATAACAAGCCCTCAATACCCATCACCCATCTAGCCCATCTTCTACCCACCTCCCTCCATCAACCCTGTTTGTTCTCTCTTGTTAAAAGCCTGTTATGACTTGTTTCCCTCTCTCTCTTTCTTGCCCCCCTCCCAAATGTTCATCTATTTTGTTTCTTAAATTCCACATATGAGTGAAATCATATGGTATTTGTCTTTCTCTGACTATTTCACTTAGCATAATACACTCTAGCTCCTTGCATGTCATTGCAAATGGTGTTGCTGTGCTTTTGATATCATATCCATGAAATCATTGTTATAACCAATGTCATGAAGCTTTTCCCGTATGTTTTCTTCTAGGAATTTGGGGGTTGTAAATCTTACATTTACATCTGTATTCATTTTGAGTTGATTTTTGTATATGGTATAAAACAAGGGCCCAATTTTATTTTTTTGCGTGTGGGCATCCTATTTCCCCAACACCATTTGTTAGAGAACTTCCTTTCTCCATTGTGTACTCTTGGAACTCTTATTGAACATCAGTTGGCCATATATGCATGAATTTGGTTTTGGGCTCTCTATTCTGTTCCATTGGTCTGCATGTCTGTCTTTATATTGGGATCATACTGTTTGATTACTGTAGCTTTGTAATATCGCTTGAAATCAGAAAGTGTGATACCTCCAGCTTTATTCTTCTTTCTCAGGATTGATTTGGCTATTCATGGTCTTTTGTGCTTCCATATGAACTATAGAATTGCTTTTTCTGTTTCTATGAAAAAAATGCCATTGGGATTTTGATAGATTGCATCTAATCTGTAGATCATTTTTGGTAGTACAAACATTTTAACAATATTAAGTCTTCTAGTCTGTGAACATGGGATGTCTTTCCACTTGTTTGTGTCTTCTTTCATTTCTTTCATCAGTATTTGTAGCTTTCAGCAAGCACATATTTCACCTCCTTAACTAGGTTTATTCTTAAGGTTTTTATGGAGAGGTACTATTGTAAATTAAATTGTTTTCATAATTTCATCTTTGGATAGTTCATTGTTACTGTATAGAAACACCACTGATTATGTAGATTTTTTTTTATCCTGCAACTTTACTGAATAAGTTTATTAGTGCAATAGTTTTTTATGCAGTTTTTTTTTCTATATATATAACCATTTTATTTGCAAACAAGGACAATTTTACTTCTTCCTTTCTGGTTTGAATGCCTTTTTTTTTTTTTTCTTGCCTAATCACTCTGGCTAGAACTTCCAGCAGTATGTTAAATAGAAATGATGGAGAGTAGGACTCATTATCTTGTTCCTGATCTTAAAGGAAATGCTTTTAAGTTTTTTCTTTTTTTTTTTTTAATGTTTATTTATTTTTGAAAGAGACAGAGACAGAACGCGAGTGGGTTAGGGGCAGAGAGAGAAGGAAACACAGAATCCAAAGCAGGCTCCAGGCTCTGAGCTGTCGGCACAGAGCCCGACAAGGGGCTCGAAGTCATGAGCTGTGAGATCATGACCTGAGCCAAAGTCAGACACTCAACCGACTGAGCCACCCAGGCGCCCCCTTTTCAGTTTTTTACCATTTAGTATGATGTTAGTATGATGTTACCTGTGGGCTTTTTATATATGGCCCTTATTATGTTCAGGTACTTTCCTTCTATTCCCAGTTTGTTGAGACTTTTTTATCATGAAAGAATGATGAATTTTGTCAAATGCTTTTTCTGTATCTATTGAGACAATTGTGTAGCTTTTATTTCTTTATTTGTTAATGTGGTGCATCACTGTGCATCACATTAATTGATTTTCATATGTTGAACCACCCTTACATCCCAGGTATAAATCCCACTTAGTCATGGTGTTTGAGCCTTTTCCTATGCTGTTGGATTCTATTTGCTAGTATTTTGTTGAGGATTTTTGTACTTATATTCATCAAGGAATTTTATTTTCTTGTTGGTGTCTTTGTCTTTGGTATCATGGTAATTTCGGCCTCATTAAATGAGTTTGGAAGTGTCCTTCCTATTTAATTTTGAGAAGAGTTTGAGGATTAGAATTAATTTATCTTTACATGTTTGGTAGAATTCACCAGTAAAGCCATCTGGTCTGGACTTTTGGTTTCAGGGAGGTTTTTGATTATTGACCCAAAATCTGTACTAGTTATAGGGTTTTTGGTCCTTCTGTTTATTCATGATTTAACCTTGGTAGGTTTTATGTTTCTAGGAATTTATCCATTTAATTTCTTCTGAGTCATCCAGTTTGTTAGCATGCAACTGTTCATAGTAGTCTCTTATGATCCTTTTTATTTGTGTGGCATTAGTTGTAACGTCTCCTTTTTCATTTCTGATTTTACTTATCTGGGTCTTCTTTTTTTCTTAGTTAGGCTAGCTAAAGGTTTGCCAATTTTGTTTATCTTTTCAAAATACCAAGTCTTAGTTTCATTGATTTTTTTTTTAATATTTCATTTATTTCTGCTGTAATCTTTGTTCTTTTCTTTTTTTTTCCTTTTTTTTTCCTTTTTTTTTTCTGTTTTTACTGACTTTGGATTTGGCTTAGTCTTTTTCTAGTTCTTTGAGGTATAACATTAGGTTGTTTATTTGAGATCTGTCTTCTTTCTTAAATTAGGCATTTATTGCTATGAACTTCCCTCTTAGTACTGCTTTTGCTGCATCCTATAAGTTTTGGCATGTTGAATTTTTGTTTTTATTTCTTGAAGTATTATCTAATTTCCTTTTTGATTTCTTCTTTGACCTAATGGTTGTTCAAGAGTATGCTGTTTAATTTGCACATACTTGTGAATTTTCCAGTTTTCCTTCTGTTATTGATTTCTAGTTTCATTCCATTGTGGTCATAAAAGATACTTGGTATAATTTCAGTCTTCTTAAATTTGTTAAAACTTATTTTGTGACCTAACATATGACCTATTCTGGAGAAGGATTGTGTGCCTTTGAGATTAATATATATTCTGCTGTTGTTGGTTAGCATGCTCTGTATATGTTTGTTAGGTCTATTTGGTCTATAGTGTTGTTTAAGTCCTCTGTTTCCTTATTGATTTTCTGTCTGGATGTTCTACCCATTATTGAAAGTGTGATACTGAAGTCTCCTCCTATTACTATATTGCTGCCTATTTCTCCCTTTAGTTCTGTCAATATTTGCTTTATATATTTAGGTGTTCTGATGTTAAATGCATATTTAGTTGTTATATATTCCTGTAGATTGACTTTATTTATTGTTATATAATATCCTTCTTTGTCTCTTGTGACAATTTTGACTTAGTCTATTTTGTCTAAGTATAGCTGCCCTTGCTCTCTTTTGATTACCATTTGCATGGGATATCTTTTTCCATCCTGTACTCCCACAACACATTTCTGATAAGCTTGTCAGCACTCTGCATGAACCCCCCCCTCCCCCCACCAGCATCCAAGTCCCTCTAAGGAAGAGAGTCTGTCTTAGGTCAGATTAAACTGCTTCCATATCTTTTCCTTTCTTGCATTGCTTTAGGGCCCTGTGATCAGACCTCACTTGTCTTCTTGGGGAGCACCTTAGAGGGGGTCTTGTTCTGTCAAACCACTGCCTGGCATGCCTTTCTCCTATCATTTGCCATAAAAGCTCAAGCTTCACCTTTTCTTCCAACCCCATTCCCAAGCTGGCCTTGGAGAATGACCTCTCCCCCTGTGCTAATTTGCTAGGGTTGTCAAAACAGAGTAGTACAGACCAGGTGGGTTAAACAACAGAAACTGTTTCCCCACAGTTTTTAGAGACTAGAAGTTCAAGGTCAAGGTGTCAGTAGGATAGATTTCTTCTAAGCCTTCTCTCCTTGGCTTACACATGGCCACTTTCTCCCTGAGTCCTCACACAGTCTTTCTTCTGTATGTATCTGTGTTCTAATCTCTTCTTATAAGGACCCACCCAATATTGGATTAAGGCCCACCCAATGACCTAATTTAACTTTAATTACCTCTTTAAAAACCTCATCTCCAAATATTTTGAGGTACAGGGGGTTAGGGCTTTAACATATGAATTTGTGGAGGAAAACTGGATTCAACACCTAACAGTCCCTTTATACTCAGTCTGACATTATAATATTAATAGACTGAAACCCCTATTTCATGTCTTTCTTTTTAAATTCTTTTTTAATTTTAATTTTATTTTTTAAATTTATATCAATTAGTTAACATATAGTGCAACAATGATTTCAGGAGTAGATTCCTTAATGCCCCTTACCCATTTAGCCCTTCCCCCCTCCCACAACCCCTCCAGTAACCCTCTGTTTGTTCTCCATATTTAAGTCTCTTATGTTTTGTCCCCCTCCTTGTTTTTATATTATTTTTGCTTCCCTTCCCTTATGTTCATCTGTTCTGTGTCTTAAAGTCCTCATATGAGTGAAGTCATATGATGTTTGTCTTTCTCTGAGTGACTAATTTTGCTTAGCATAATACCATCTAGTTCCATCCACATAGTTGCAAATGGCAAGATTTCAGTCTTTTTGATTGCCAAGTAATACTCTGTTGTGTATATATACTGCATCTTCTTTATCCATTCATACATCGATGGACATTTGGGCTCTTTACATACATTGGGTATTGTTGATAGTGCTGCTATAAACATTGGGGTGCATGTGCCCCTTTGAAACAACATCCCTGTATCCCTTGGATAAATACCTAGTAGTGCAATTGCTGGGTCTAGGGTAGTTCTATTTTTAATTTTTTGAGGAACCACCATACTGTTTTCCAGAGTGGCTGCACCAGCTTGCATTCCCACCAACAATGCAAAAGAGATCTTTTTTCTCCACATCCTCACCAACATCTGTTGTTGCCTGAGTTGTTAACGTTAGCCATTCTGACAGGTGTAAGGTGGTATCTCATTGTGGTTTTGATTTGTATTTCCCTGATGATGAGTGATGTGGAGCATTTTTTCATGTGTCAGTTGGCCATCTGGATGTCATCTTTGGAGAAGTGTCTATTCATGTCTTTTGCCCATTTCTTCACTGGATTATTTGTTTTTTGGGTGTTGAGTTTGTAAGTTCTTTATAGATTTTGGATACTAACCCTTTATCTGATATGTAGTTTGCAAATATCATCTCCCATTCTGTTGGTTGCCTTTTAGTTTTGCTGATTGTTTTCTTTGCTGTGCAGGAACTTTTTATTTTGATGAGGTCCCAATAGTTCATTTTTGCTTTTGTTTCCCTTGCCTCTGGAGACATGTTGCGTAAAAAGTTGCTGCGGCCAAGATCAAAGAAGTTTTTGCCTGCTTTCTCCTCAAGGATTTTGATGGCTTCCTTACATTTAGGTCTTTCATCCATTTTGAGTTTATTTTTGTGTATGGTGTAAGAAAGTAGTCTAGGTTCATTCTTCTGCACGTCGCTGTCCAGTTTTCCCAGCACTACTTGCTGAATAGACTGTCTTTATTCCATTGGATATTCTTTCCTGCTTTGTCAAAGACTCGTTGGCCATACGTTTGTGGGTCCGTTTCTGGGCTCTCTATTCCATTGATCTGAGTGTCTGTCTTTGTGCCACCATATTTCGTGTCTTTAGATTTTTGTGATATCCAGGATAGGGACAGGATTTTACTGATTTTTGTTGTTTCCTAACTGGGAGACAAAAGGCACTCACTAAGTGTTTTAAACAGATGAACAAACACCTTAAAAATGTGTGTATTTTATACTTTCTGTCTTATTATGTTTGAGCTTCTTGAGGTCATACTTTAGCAAAGAACAAATAATAATAGTGCTACCAAAAAATATGCTTACTCTGCTCTTGTACATCTCTGTTTTACGGGTATACAGATCAGAATTGTTGTGGGAAATAGAACAGATCTCTGATAAAATATACACAGTCCATTCTGTGAACTGGTAATTTAGATAATCTGATGGAAGCATTTATTCTGAGGTATGTTCTCTCTCTCTCTCTGTTTTTTAACAGGTGGATTGTTGGAGAAAATTCCCAGATCAAGAAGAGAATTAAAAGAGAAAATAGAAAGTCTAGGTGCTCCAAAGTTTCATGTTGTTTTCAGAGGTTATGATGAAGTGATCCAGGATCTGCTACATTTTCTCATTCTAGCTAATTGATGTAGACCAGATGAAAAGATCTGTAGGCACACCCAGCTTTTGATCTTTATACGAGTGAAGCAAACTGGTTAAATTAACACACATTTACTTCGCAGAGTCTTAACTTAAAAGAAATAAGTCACCACCATAGCCATTCTCTATAGTGATGATAGAGTTGCTTTCTAATTGTCTCATAGATCTTCCTCTCTCTCAGAGTAGCTGGTGCAGCAGTTAAATGTGTAGCTTCCCCCCCATTCTCACAAAAGCTAGGTCTGATGAACTTTAGGTTGAAATAATAGCTAATGCTAATTGAGGACTTACTACATGCCAGGCACTGTGGATGCCTCATAATCAGATTTTCTCCTTGAACACTCACACCCATCTCATGCAGTAGGTACTCTTATTACCTCCATTTTCCAAATGAAATCATCAAGGCCCAGAGAATTTAATAATAAGTAACATGTCCAACATCTTGGGCTAGTGAGTGGCATAGGTCAGATTGACAGCAGAGCCCACTACACTAGTGACTGCTATGCTCTTCTGGGCACTACTTCTATCCTTTGGATGTTCAGAACCTGTCCGGGTCACTTGGAAGATGTGTGTGAAAGAACTGATTTAAAATTTTTTTTTTTAACATTTATTTATTTTTGAGACAGAGAGAGACAGAGCATGAACGGGGGAGGGGCAGAGAGAGAGGGAGACACAGAATCGGAAGCAGGCTCCAGGCTCTGAGCCATCAGCGCAGAGCCTGACGCGGGGCTCGAACTCACGGACCACGAGATCGTGACCTGAGCTGAAGTCAGACGCTCAACCGACTGAGCCACCCAGGCGCCCCTTTTTTTTAATTTTTTTTTTAACATTTATTTATTTTTGAGACAGAGAGAACTGATTTTAATATAGCACTTACATTTTAGTTATACTATCAATAATGTCAAGGAGTTACAGATATTGTGCTTTAATAAAAACGATGATAATATTGTCATTAGTATATGTCATTAATAATAATGACGATAATATTATTAGTAGAATAATGATGATAATAACATTATTATAAAGTGCCCCCCCCCCCATTTCCAGCAGGGATTTGCCACAAAAGCATATTTAGAAGGCATCACATAAAACAATGTGTTTAGAATTAGAGACCAGGTTTGGGTCTCAGCTTACTACTTACAGCTAAGTGATCTTTGCCAAGTTAAATGGAGATAATTTCTCTCTGCTCTGCTCTTAGGAGAATTGAATGAGATCGTACAGGTAAAGCACTTAGCTTAGGAGGAACTAATGTTTAATGCTTTATTCTTTTTATTTTTTATTGCTTTAAATTTTTTGATGCCTATTTATTTTTGAGTGAGAGAGAGAGAGAGAGAGAAAATGAGCGAGGGGCGGGGGTACAGAGAGGGGGAGACACAGAATCCAAAGTAGGCTCCAGGCTCTGAGCTGTCAGCACACAGCCTGATGCAGGGCTCAAACCCACGAACCACGAGATCATGATCTGAGCCGAAGTCAGATACTTAACCAAATGAGCCACCCAGGTGCCCCAGTGCTTCATTCTTTTTAAAGCTCTTTCTCACCAAAGCCACACTCTGACCTAGGCTAGGCAGAAACTATAATCATTTAATGATGGCAAAATGAGTTTCTGAAAACTGAACTGTGTTGCAAAGTCCAGATGACTGGAAGAGGTGGGGCAGCCACAAGTGTCAGAGCTTCTATTCTGTGGCCCAGTGGCCTTTTCACTACATGATGCTGCCTCTTAGCTCCAGCCCCAGCTCTGCCTCTTAGCAGCTACACCCACTGGGACAAGTCTCTTCCCCTATCTGTACTATTATTTCCTCCTTTCTAAATGACAGAGAAGACATGACCAAGTCTAAGGTCCCTTTCAGAGGTTTTTGAGAAAACAGGAGGGCAACCTCAGTGAAAGTTCTTACTCTTCTATTCACTCACTCGACTTTGTGCTGGCTGGCTTGACCTTCTTGGCCAAGTGCATGTCCAGGGGAGAGTGACTGTACAAGGGCTTTGAAACCATATCCTGTGAAAACATGGTCCAAATAAAAAAGCCTCAGGGATGTTTACTGGAGAAAGGATGAGATTTAGGTAGTCATGATGACTGTCTTCAAATATTCAAGGAAGTAGTGGTTATGTGACTTTTGCTGCACAAGAGGATTAATTCCATGAGTACCTATAAAGAAATAGGAGTGAGAGTTTCATTTAGAAGATGTCAGGAAGAGTTTTTCAGCAATTAGAGCTCTCTGAAATGGAACAGGTTGCCTGGAGAGGAAGCAGCTTCCCATTCTGATAGCTGTTCCAGCAGGGGCTGGTTGACCATTGGTGCTGAAGGGGGTGGAGCCGGGGGTACCAGGGAGGAAGATGAACTAGAGCCTGTAAGCCTAGCCCCAAGACTTTGAATCTGTACTTGACTAAGAGCAGTTGTATTATCTCAGCATCCACGTTCAAACACCCATTGATCCAGAAGTGCTGTTATGACGGAGCCTTTAAAAGCGAGGAGAGCTGTGAGCAGAGAGCTGCAAAGATTACCCTTGGCCCACGTTGTTCCAGAGCTTTCTCTCAGTGTTGTGAGCTGGCAAATCAACTGCGGGAGGAGTCGTCTTACATCTATGTAATGATCGGAAGGCATGGTATGTGTAAGCGCTCCTGTTTTGTGTGCAGTACAGTAAGAGGGTGCAAGCAGAGTCTGTGCTGCCATTGGAAGAAGTACTTCCAAATTTGGCTTAATGTAGAAAAGATGCAGTATGAACTCCTGCCAGTTTGGCTTGAAAAAAACAGAGTGGTCAGTGGCAATAATACTAGTTTGGATACCACTAGTCCCACTAGTCCCACTAGTCCCACTGACCAGCTTTCTCACTAACTCAGTGTGTAGCGTTGCAGGTCGTTATTTATCCTCTAAGAGCTAGTTTGTGAAATGGAAATATTTGACTGAATGATTCTGTGATACTCATTTTGTACACACATCATTGACCACACATGATACTTAAAATCTTGCAAAAAGACAATAGGAGACTTTGAAGAATCAAAATATCATTATTGATTCTGCCACAAAGCATAACCAATAAGAAATTTTAGAAGTAGAAGAAATCCCAGTAAGCATATACAGAAAAGAGTTTCCTTTACTTCAATTTCACATGGTTTCATGGAAAATCCTGATGAGTACAACTTTTATTACAATTTTGTTTAATTTTAATAACCTTTTCCACCTATTTTCCTTGGTTTCATCTGAATTCTACTTAACTGCCCTACTGTGCAGATCATGCAAGTTAAGGCATGATCATAATTAAGAAAAATATTGCAATGTTAGTTTAATCTGGTACTTTAAAAAGTCAGTAACTTTTAAATTATTTTTTAAATTTTTTATTTTTAGTTTTTTTTCCAATTTTATTGAGATATAATGGGCATGTAACATTGTGTAAGTTTAAGGTGCACAACATAATCATTTGGATTATGTATATATAGTGAAATACTGTTTACCACAGTAAGTTCAGTTAACATCTGTTACCTCTCATACTTACAATTTTTTTCCTTGTTAAATAACGTTTTTTAAAAAAAGGATTTAATAACTTCCTTGTGCCTTTCCATGAACTTATAAAAGTCTATAAACAAGCAAGCTCTGAAAAATATTTTAAAATATAAAACTTATCTTAAATCTTCAATAATAGTGATATTGCTGGGAAATCCTCCTAAACTTATGAATGCATATGATTGAAATATTTTTATTAGTTAAAAAATATATGAAAGTAATATAACCTATAGGCTTAAAAAAGCCAAACAATAAAATTTAGAGGAAAATCAACAAAATATTTAAGAATAAACATTAAAAAAACCTCTGTCAGTTGACTGTTTTCCTTATGCTCTGCCTTGTGTTCCCATGACTTATTCATTGCCTGTCTGGAGAGGCCTGTACCTCCCTCTCCCCTTCACCCATTTTTTTTCTAACTCCTTACTTCCTTTCCCTCTGGCAACCATCAGTTTGTTCTCTGTGTTTATAGGTCTGATCCTGCTTTTTGTTTGCTTACTGTTTTGTTTTTGTTTTGTTTAGATTTCATTCATGAGTGGAATCATATGATATTTGTCCTTCTTAGCCTGACTTATTTTACTTAGCATAATGCCTTCCATGTTAATTCATGTCCTCTTTTCTTCTCAAACTTGCCAGAGCTTTCTCTATTATATTGATCTTTTTAAAGAAACAATTTTTTAGTTTTGTTGATTACGTCTATAATTGTTTTCTGTTTTATATGGTCCATTAATCTCTACCTTCTACTTTTTTTTTGTTTTATTGTTCTTTTTCTAACTTTGTAAGTTAATTACATTTATTTTTCATATGAATTATTGATTCAGGTGTCTCCTTGTATTTTTTACAGTTTTTGCTGTATGTACTTCAAAGCTGTGTTCTTAAGTACATAGTTTATGCCTACCTCTTCTTTTTAGCAAAATATAACTCTATCCACATAAAATATTTTTTTACCCCATTTAAATTGTTCTGAATTCTGTTTTATCAGAAGTTATTATTTAACTACTAGCTTATCTTTTGTCAGTATTTGGCCTGTATATGGTTTTCTATCCCTTTATTTTAAACTTTTCTCTATCACTTGGTGCTGTTGTATAGCTTTTAAATCTGTTTCTAGATAAGTTTTCTTTTCTTAACCTGTTTTGAGAATGTCTAACTTTTAATGAGATATTTTAAGCCCACTCAAGTTTGTTGAGTTTATACTTATTCATGTTCTCTTATATTTTCTATTGAATATGCTTCCTTATTGTTTCTTTATATCCTTTCTTGCCTTTTGTTGATTTGCTTTGGCACATCCTTCTTTACACTTTTATTAAAAATTTGCACTAGTTTTCATTACAAAAACAATACTGTAATAGAAGAGTGTGAAGTACAAGGTAAAAATTCCTGACCCCTGTACTACCTGCTTTCTAAGTAAGACATTGCCATTGTTTAAAATTTTTTATCTTTCCAGAAATTTTCTCTGCCTATGTAAATATTTATGTCTACACCTGTAGCTGTATCTCTGTATAACATTTTGTTTTATACCTATGGGAGGTTACCATTCTGTATTTTGCTTTTTGCATGTAATGCATATTAGACACCTTAAATCGAGGATTTTTTTTTCCTATTTTGATATTACAAAAATTAAATGTTTGATCAAATTCATTAAAATATTTAATTTAAAGTTAGCCATCATGCTTTAACATGTAACTCTATTGTATGTTATGTTTACCCTGTGTTTTCATATTTTTAATTTAGATGCACCAAGCAGGTACCCAATAATGTTTGAAAGAAACACTTTTTTAGAAAATGGGTTATGGGAAGTACATCATGTCTCTAAAAGGTATTCTAAGATTTTATTGTCTTTTCCTTAGGAATTTTAAAAAATATTCAAATATGATATATAAGTGGTCTGTCAATCTTCAGAGGGTTTCTTTGATTATTAAAGATAGCACTGACATTTGATCAAGGTTAATTTGGTTGGCTATTGGGCTGGTTTTTCCCTCAGTAGCAGGGTTAACTGAGCACTGATCTTTGTAGAAGAATGCCATTTCACTTACCTTGAACTTATACTGAGCATGTAGTTTGGCGTGATATCTGGGCATTATACTTCTGTGTAGTTGTTTCAGTACTTCTAAACAGACTCTGGTGTGTAACAAACACACCAACAATGTATATCATCCATTTAGGTATGTATTTCCAATGCTATTTATCTACATAACAAATCAGAGAAGGCAATATTTTCCTTGTATTATAAACACATGCTGTAAATAACCGATTATCCATAAGGTTTGAGAAATGATCAGTTTCTCTTCAGTTATCATGACTTGCCTGATGTCCAACAGCCTCCTTTACTCTCCCTGATTCCAGCTCTATCCACTTCTCTGATTCACTCTCTAAGCACAGCCACCCATGTCATTATGTTAAAATCCAAATCTGATCATGCCATTTCCCCATCTAAAACCATTTCTCCATGACCCATCAGGCAAAATCAATGTAGATTAAGACCCTCTCATCCACTGCTCTTGCCAATGGCTCCAGCCCATCTCCCAGCAGCCCTTGCCACTATCCTTTATTGTGCCCTCTGTGCTCCAGCAGTACTTGGTCTGTGCAGTTTTCTTACCTTTTCCTGGAAATCCTCTTTCTTAACCCTCCACTCCTAACAAAAGGCATTTCACATTTGACAACCAACTCAGACACTGGGTTCACCAGAAAGTGGCCCCCAAAGAATTAAACACTTACCTCTCTGCGTTCTTACTGTAGTTTGTACATGCTTGTATTGAAGCCCTTATTATCTCTGTGATCATGTATTTGTTTACATATTTCTCTCCTCTTCTAGAATAAGTTATTTGAGGCAGACAGCTTGTTACTTATCCCTGTATTTAGTCTTAGGACTGTGCCATGCACATGATAGGCACTTAGGAAATGTACTGTTTAGACTAAATGGACTTTGATATTCTGAAAATTCCTTTTTGTTTCAATTGTTTTTGATTACTCTACTTTTCTTAAAAGTAGAGTTCACTGAAAATAATATAATTTTAATTTGATAACTTATCACAGCCCTTTCAGTTTATAAAAGTAGGGCAATGAAAACAAAACATGGGAGTATGTTGAACCATGTCTTAATCCATCTGGGCTGCTATAACAGAAAACCACTGACTGGGTGGCTTATAAACAAGACATTTATTTCTCATAGTTATGGAGGCTGAGAAGTCCAAGATCAAGGCACTGGCAGATTTAATGTTCAGTGAGAGCCCACTTTTTGGTTCACGGATAGCCATGACAGAAGGAATGAGGGAATTCCCCAGGACCTCTTCTGTAAGGACACTAATTCAGTTCTTGAGGGCTCCACCCTCATGACCTGAGCACTTCCCAAAGATCTCCCGTCTAAATGCCATCACACTGGGGATTATATTTCAACGTATGAATTTTGGGGGGGATGCAAACATTCAATCTATGCCAAACCATATGTATATGCCTGTAACCAAGCATTCTTGACCCACACAGCAATTTCATATATTTCAACTTAATTGGTGTATAGGCAATTATCCTGAGAATGTAGGAGTCCCTTGTTGTCCTTTGTTCTTTTCTTGACTTTCTCCCCACCTATGGTCACTGATTTAACTTTGTTTTCTTGTGATTTGCTTCAAGAGCCCATATGTGAAAACTGTAAACATTTCTGATTAATAGACCATGTTAAATTGGTTCCAGGTTAACTAAGGCTCACCTGTGTGTGATAGCTGTGAAATATTTTATTTTCTAGGCATCAGATAGAGTTGACGCTACCTGATTCTCTAACTACCTGGGAAATTCAAGGTGTTGGCATCTCAAATCAAGGTAAACAGCTAGTATGATATACTGAATTAAGGAGCAGTTTATTCATTGCAATATGTTTATCATTTTATCGACAGTTTATCCAGAACTTTGGCAATAGCATATTTTAGACTCTCATTGTAAGCTCGTATGAAAAAGATTTATCTATATGTTTTTGAACATATTTTGTTCATTTAATGTTTTTGTAACCATCATTATATGAGCCACAGTCTCAAGTTCCTACTTTCCTAAAACTGTTATGATTTGCTGGGAGGTTGAGGTGGAGGATAAAAACAGGACTCATTACTGAGTTTTCCCTCAAACTATGGGTAACAGTGCAAATCAACATCATTTGTAAATTATTTTTAAGGATATTTATTTGAAGGGTGCTTGGGTGGCTCAGTTGGTTGAGCATCTAACTCTTGATTTCAGCTCAGGTCATGATTCCAGGGTTGTGAGACCAAGCCCCACATCAGGCTCTGCCTGCCCATGGAGCCTACTTGGGATTTTTTTTTTCTCTCTCTCTCTCCCTTTCCCCAGCTCACACACCCCCATTTGTGCACACCTTCTCTCTCTCTCAAATTAAAAAAAAAATGTTATTTCATTTTTTATAATTCAATATTTCACCCATTAAATGGTTTCCATAATGTATTAATGTCTTTGGCTACACTGAAAAATAGGATGGAGACAGACTGCTAAAAAACAAAAAACAAAAAACAAAAAACTATGCCAATTTTGTAACCAGAGCACTAACAACAGCAACAAAAGAACAATAGTATGATAAAGTTCCAAAGATATTAAATTCTAACAGAAAATGTTATAGTACATACAGTACTTTAATCTTTAAAAAGAACACAAGTAAAGGTAGCTAAACAGAAGGTTGTGTGAGGGATGGCTGTGGTGGCTGAGTTATGGAGAAATGTGCAGACGTCTGGGGAAGCTGATGGCCAAATGGAGCCGATGAAAATATGTGGGGCAAATGGACGTTGCGTCATAGTACTCGGTTCCTCATTTGCTGGCTGCTTTCAGCTGAGTAATGTACTTGTGTTCAGCTCCTATCACATGGTGGCCAAAAATATTGAAGTGTTAGGGGAAAAAGTGCACATGAATCACCAGGATGCATTGCCATCATTCCCTGACTTAGCAGTCATTGCAAGCTAAGAACATTCAGGCCTATACCTGGAGCTGAACAGACTGTGCCTAAAAAAATGTTGTGCGTGTGTACTTAATATTTTTATCCAGTGCCTTAAGGAAATGATTCTCAGGCTAATGGAAGTTACTAATGTTTTGTTGTGGTGGTGGTGGCTGAAGTTCACAAACTAATGGTGCAAATGTGAACACTGAGTGGATATTTGATGATACTAAAAACTCTCATTGTTTTTGACAGTGAGGTTAAAAAAACGGAAGTTATTGTCTTTGAGAGATATATGCTGAAATATTGACAGAGAAAATAACGTGATACTGAGATTTGCCTCAAGATATTTCAGGAAGTTCAGGAGAGATGGGTACAGAGGAAACAAAACTGGCCATGAGTTGATAATAATCACTGAGCTGGGTAGTGGGAACGTGGAGGTTCATTATGCCATTCTTTCTACTGTTTATATAAGTTTGATTTTTCCTATAACCAAAAGGGTACTTTTTTAACTTTATAAATAATCATAATAAGGCCTCTTTGTTTATGGCCATTATTTGAATGTTGAAGACAAAGCCTGCCCGCCAGATAGTCCCGTGGCTCACTCTGCCACAGGTTCCGGGCTTCCCCTGACCACCTGTGTACCGGACCTTATCTTCTTTATATGTGTCACTGCCTCATAGTTTATCACATATTGTTTATGTCTTCGTGACTAGAGGGAAGATTTTGCCTGTCTTGTTCACTATTGTATCTGCATTAGCTAGAACAGTGGCCCATGGTGGTAGACTAAGTATTAATTGATTCGAGAAATAAGCATCACTAAGTAGAACTTTCAAGAAGAAGAGAGAAATATAGGGGGAAAAAAAGGAAACTCAATATCGTCTTTTTCTCTTCCTCCAAGTAAAATACAAGAATTTTGGAGAAGAAGAAGTACCCTGGGGGCCCCCTAATGTGCTTCTGTGCGCTGTCACCCCTCACAGGTCTGTGTGTTGCTGATGTGCTGCAGCTCCAGGTGCACAAAGACAGTTTCCTGGTCGGAGACAACAATGTGGCAATCGTCAATTAAGAGGGACAGTTTCCCACACTAAAGTTTCTAAGTAAGTAGGTAAATATGTGGCACCAGAGTCAAGGGCTGAGAAATCTAATGGTAAATCCACTACACACAATTCACTTTAATGTGGCACGAACACTGCCCTTAATGCAAAAGGATCTGACATCAGGGAGGATTGGGGTGAGGGGGAAGGAGTGAGAGACTCTCAAGTTGTATATAATTAACGTATCACCAGAGAAAAGGAATGGAAGTTTAGGTGAGAATAAGGTCATGTTTTTGTTGGGAATGGTGGGAGTTGAGGGAAGACTTCCTTAAATTAATCCACAGAAGCACAAGACTGGTGGTTGCCAGTGGTGGGGTTGGGGGCTGCGAGAGATGTGGAGTAACTGCCTGATGGGTAAGGGTTTTTTGTTTTTTGTTTTGTTTTGTTTTTTTGAGCAATGAAAATATTTTGGAATTAGATAAAGGTAGTAATTGCATAATATTGTGAATGTACTGAATACCACTGAATTGTTCACTTAAAAATGGTTAATTTTATGTTATATGAATTTCACCTCAAAACAAAGAAAAGTCTTCTTGTACTAGCTAATGTTGGGGAGGGCAGTGGAAGTCCCCTCCTCTGTAAAAGTAGGAGGATTGGCAGATAAAATCATCTCTGTCCCACCCCCACATCACTCTGGACATTTGGGATGGATCTCAGAGAATGGGTAGGATTTTCACAAGTAGAAATAACGACTGGAGTATTTTATGATGATAAAACAGCATACATATGGAAAGGGGAAACCATGGACAGTTTATTGCGGCCAGACCCTAGTAGGCTTGGAGGTAAACATTCTTTTGAACTTCTAAATTATTCCCAGAAGCAGACTAAAGGACCCTTCCCAGTCTTACAGTGAGTTGATGGCAGACCTAAACCTAGAACTTTGGTCTTTTGACTTTTAGGCTTGTGTTCTTTTCACTATAGAAAATAATCGATTCCATATGCTTTAGATCAACAAATTGGTCTTAAATAAATTGTACTAAGAGTTGCAGTATATTTAAAAATGAATATGTAATCCAGGAATTAAAACCCCAAATCTCAGCCTGGAATGACCATATAGTTAACACCAGTTTGTCTTTCAGAGTTCCAGTGAGAGCCATTTTCTTGGGGAACCTTCTATTAGCCCCAAGCCCTGATAGAACTGTTACTTTCCTTTCTATTTATCTCAAGTCTGTCATTACACTCATAAGCATGCTTATATAGCTAATGTCTGTCTCTCCTACTAATCCGACCTAACATTTACTGAGGACTTAATCAAGGTCAGATCCATCCTAAGCTTTTTGCAAGAATTCATTTACCTAATTTTCACCATAACCCTATGAAGTAGATATTTCATTTGTTCTCCCTTTACGGATAGAGAAACTGAGGCACACAGCGATTAATTTGTGCAAGTCAAACAGTGAGTAGCAGAACCAGGACCCAACCCCAGCAGACTCATTCACGAGTCCACACACTGAAGCTCCTCCCTGAGAGCAGCAGCGACTGTCTCTATGATTGCATCCTCGGCACCTGCCTGCCCAGAGCGTGTGCACGACTGTCAAACAAACGCATGGTCTCAATGCGAGCTCAGGAATGGCTCATACTTGGCTGTGTAGCCTGAGCAAGTCACCTGGCTTCTCTGAACTCAACATTTATCCTAACCACCATGTTTAGAGTTGTAAAGCCCAAATGAGATCATGGATGTGAAAACACCTTGGACAAGAATGAATGTTTAAATAAATATAAATGCACAGGATGACATAGTAAGGGTGCTTCATAAATTATATTCTTCTAAATATTTTAATTATTTGAGAGAATCATAGATTTGGATTCACTTTTGTTCAAAAAGCATTTGAAGAAAAGTTCAGATAGAAGTCTTTTTCAGTGGCACGATTTGCCTCAATGAGACGCATTATTTGGTAACAATTCTCAGTGGCTTGAGTAACCTGCCAGCAATGACAGCTAATTGCCTTTTGGACAGAGGCTTCACATAGATCTTAACTTCTTCCTTCATATATTGGAATAGGCTCAGTTTCATTTCCTTCAGAGTTCAGCATTCACAAGATTTATGTGTATTATTTATGCTTTTAATTAAGGCCTCAAGTAGAATAAAAGCACACTTAACCTTACTTGGGAATTGATTTCCATTTTAAAAACAGTAATGGGGTCACTCACTTTTGATTGGCTGTCCTAATTATAAACCCACTAAATAAATGGTTACCTAAAAAAAGAAAGAGGTTATTAAACAGATGAATCAAAAGCAGTGAACTGCTCTTATTTATGGTGCCCACTTTTATTTCTAATTTATTTCTAATGCTTTTATTAGAAGTGAGGGCCCTGGAGCAAGCCCTGTAGTAGAGATCCAAACCTAGACATCAACCCCAAATTCTGGCACCATAACTAAACCTTCAGGTTTGTACTCAGCTCCTTGACTCCTTTGAAATACTATGGCAACTTGAAGTTATGGATTTCAAGTCATTCTATATTAAAGCAAGTAAAAAGAGGGAATCTCTCAGAGACAAATTCATTGCCAGTGTTCATTCAGCCCACAGTTACTAGCATTGACTCAGGTGGCGGGCACTGAGATGGCAATAAGAAGTGACTGCTGAAGCAGAAAAACAGAAAAATTCCGAAACACCACCTACCACTATTGTCAATATAGAAATTTCCTTTTTTTCTGCAACTGAGATAATTTTGTAATAGCAAGGTATGCTTGACCAAACTTGACCTGATACCCTGATTTGTACTGTTTGGCCCCGGGTCCTTGCCCTTGCCTTGAGTATCTTCGTGGTGGTTTGCTCATCTCTGGTTACTGATGGCCAGAGAAAAGATCTCCTTAGTTGAGTACATTCCTGGCAGAAAAATTCACCTTCCCCCCCCCCCCATAAGCTCAAGGTCTTAAAATGAAATATTTAAATATATTTATGAATTCTGCCTTTCCTTACAAAAGAATACTCTGTATTGCCAAAAATAATAATCTTTGGGAGTTCTGCTAGAATTCAACATCATGTTTTGATATTCAGGAATATGGAACGCAAAAGATGAAAACACTTGTGTCAGCGAGTACTAACTAACCTGGAATTCATTCTTTCTTTCCTCCTTATTATCAAAACCTGAATTTTAGCTGGCCTTCATTTCCCTTGAAGTTGGGCACAGCCTATTCCCAAGTCTCTTCATGAAATGTATGTATGGGACTTTGGAGAAGGCTGCTCAAAGCAAGTGGATTCAACAGGGAGGGGTCTCTTTTCTGCCTTCCTTTTTGCAGCCCTCATCCTACAAACAATGGCTGGAGTTCCAGCAGCCAACATGGACCATGAGGTAACACTGAAGATGGAAGCTAGGTGATAGCATGGTGGAACAAAAAAATAATGGCCCCTGCCTCTGAGGACATATGGAAATGCCATTGCAGCTTTGGACTTCTTTTATGTGAGAAAGAAATAAACATATACCTCATTTGGGCAACAGTGATTTTGATTGCATGTTATATACAGCAGAACCTAATTCTGATTATTATAAACTCATTTTCTTTCTCTGGCCCTGCATAACTCCCCTGTCATAACGCTCATCACAGTTTGGTTTAACTGTTCATTTGATGGTCTGTCTTCAACACTAGACTCCAAGTTCCTTGAACATCCTGTCTAGTTCCCCATTGCTGCCCCAACCACTGTCTGGTACATTTTAGGTGCCCAGTGAACATTTGTTGAATGGTTGACTGCAGGCACACCTAAATCTCAATTCTCTCTTCTCTCTTTCTCTTCTCCATCCTTTATAGATTATTCCTGCTATCAGACTTCTCCATCTGATTAAGCCATCATTCATCTCTCTCCATCCCTAATGACAGCCCAGCCATCTCTCTATCTCATCCCAGCCTCTCGCCACCCCCTGCAACATTCCCATCCCTGTCCACCACATCCTTCATTCCTAAGCCAGGGATACCTGGGGTGCACTCCACCAATTTCACAAGGGTGAAGGACATTATTCTTAAAAGGGAGAGCTAGGATGCTAATACAGGCCTTCTTGCCAAGTGCACTTGAAGCTAGATCCCATGTGGCACCTGGGGCTGGGGTTCCAAGGACCCTTGGGGAATTCTGAGAGACAATCCCAAGCCCAAACCATGGTCTTAGCAGTTCTCAAGGTGCCCCTTACCCATGGCCTGTACCAGGGCTTGGTGCACAGGATCCCCCCCTTATGTGGCAGAATTAGCCCTCCCTCTTTCCCAGATCCCTATGGTCTCAGCCCCATGTTCTGTCCCACAGTAGCTGGCATAGTAGCTGCTCAGATGAGGAAACCTGTCCAAGCAAGTGAAGAGGCCACCAGAGATGTCCACACTGAACTGCCTTTCTTGCTCCCCTAACAGAGTAGGGAAAAGCTTTTAAGAGGCCCTACCCTCACCCCAGCCAGATCACATCCATCATCCCCCAAGATCTTATTTTCTTAAGGGAAAAGTGCAGAACTCCCAGAAGTGATTCTATGTGGTCTAGAGGCAAGATGTTATTAAATGCTGAGTACATGTGGTATAGGATTTGGCATCTACTTCTCCTTGCTCATATTATATATGCCTCAATTCTGATCTTTGAATGTCTGCCTCCTCCCTGGTCTATCTTTCTTTTTTCTTTGCAGCTTAAAAAAATTATAGTAAAATATATATAACATAATATTATTTTAACCACTCATAAGTATACAACCCAGTGGCATTAAATACATTCACAATGTTGTGTAACCTTCAATATCATTTATACCCCAAACCTTTTAATGATTTGTAACAAAAACTCTGTGCCCATTAAATGATGACTCCCCCTCCTGGTCTGTTTCTTGATCAGAGACCCTTCCTCCATCATGGCCATCCCCTGACCTCAGCCGTATAGTTAGGTAGGTCCTACCTAGTTGCCAATAGTCCATCTTAATGTGATTTTCTGCCTGGCCTCTTGAGGAACGCATCCCAACATGACCTACCTGTTAAGATATCACTTTCTTAGACCCCTGATACTGGCTGCCTCTCTTTTGCCTCGTTTTGAAAGTGCCCTGTAGATGCTGGCTGCCAAAAGGAATGCTTTCTAAGCATCTACAAGCTAGGACACTGTCTGTTCACCCTTGTGGGAGCTGGCTTGCTTCCAGGTCATATCTCCTAGCTCATGCCAGTCTGTACGTCTGCCTAAAGTAACTGAGCTATTGTGTCCTTTTGACAACCATCTTCCCATCCTTATCATTCTCCTCCCAGATTGCAATCCCTTTGCTACTTGCCCTGTGTTATTTGAAGAGACTCCATGTGATGTTAAGAGACTTTGGAGTCATATATGGCTCTGCTCCTGGCTTCGCTACTCCAGAGCTGGCTTCGTGGACATGCAGCTTGTGCAGTCACAGAGGGCCCAGCACTCAGAAGGGCCCACACTTCTAAATTTATTAATAGTTATATCTTTGAACCTGTGTCTTATAAGTCTGATGGGGAAATGGAGCATGTAGGTGAACAGAGGAGATATGTGCAAACACATGTGCCCACCATTCCTTTTCACCCCATTCACATAGAGCATTCACGATACCCCATGAACACAGAATACCAGTGGACCCACAATGCAGTTTAGGGAGACTCAAAGTGAATACAAAGTAAGTATGTCATGTCTATGACTCAACAAGCAGGGTGCTGACAGCCTTTAGAGGCCATATATTCCTTTGGAGCCAGAACTTGGTTTGAATGCAAAAACAAACAAACAACCACAATGGCATTCTAAGAAACACAAATGACAGAAGAAACTCATCATATTCTTTCTTGTTCATGTTATTAGCCAATGACTTAAACTAAATACGATGACACAGAAGGAAGGGGAAATGCAGGATAACCCATAGCTCCTTTTCCATTCAGGCTTTTCTTACTCTTCAGTAAGCAAAGGTAGAGAGTGTTGGTAGAATACACACATGTCAAAAAGTAAAATAACAATTGAGTTTGTTTTGCACTGCATTTCCAATGTTCTGATAAGAACAAAGTATACATGTATGTATGAGATCTGAAAAACAAACTGCGTGGTCTTGGTGATTCTACATATGAATTAAGTGCCCTTGTATTAGCATTTAAAACTAGCATCGCACTAAATGAAGATGAATGGTAAAATTCACGCCATTAATTTAAACCTTTGATTTTCCTTGACTTAGAATAACATTAAAAATAGCAAGTAAAAAACACCATTGCAAGTTGAGGAAGAGACCACAGAAGAAATGAAAAGGTTTTTATGTTTTAATACCGCACCTTTTCTTACTTTTTGAATAAGCAGTTCTACATTTTCATCTTACACTGGGACCCTCAAATTGTACAGGTGGCCTTGGCTACTTCTTTCTGTGTGATTCTAGGCCCCCTTCCTTCCTTTGAGCCCTTTCTGATCATCAGGGTCTTTGTGTGTAAAATGAGAACAATGCCAAATCATGCCAACCAACATCAAGTGGCCTCTGCTGCTGAGCAATCATTTTATTCATTCCTTATTTTCTTTCTAAATAAGTTCCATGAAGATATCTGTGCAGCAGTCTGGTGAGGGGGAGTCCATGGACAAATGGAGGAAAAGAAAATTCTAAAGAGGGAGCAGACTAAGCCTTTGAGAGGTTTAGCAGTGATTTTTGGAGAAAAATCCATTGAAAAGTTCTGTGATATTTGGCTTTTTTTTGTCCAATTAATGGAGACTTCTGCATGTTTGGAGGCAGAAAGAAAGAAGTTGATAAAGCAGGAGAGATAAGATGCTTAAAAAAATAATCATAAGAACTCCTTACATGTTTATATGATTTCCAATGCTCAGGGATATCACATTTCAGCATTCCTATAAGAAGGCAAGGTAGGCATTGCTCTCTCCAGGAACTGAAGAAACTAGTTCTCAGATGGGACGAGAAAAGGGAAGTCTAAGTCTACCTTGGAGAAGGTGTTATGTGTTAGCACTGGCCATCAGCACAGCACAAATTATTCCAGTCTGCTTTGGGATGCGGTTAAGTTACTACCAGCAGGTGGCGCTTTCAAGGAGCTGTCTGAACCTGCTGCTCTTTAAGAACTTAAAGTATGCTTGAGAATTTTTATTTTTTAATTTTTATTTATTTTTGAGACAGAGCATGAACGGGGTAGGGTCAGAGAGAGAGGGAGACACAGAATCCAAAGCAGGCTGCAGGCTGTCAGCACAGAGCCCGATGCGGGGCTCGAACTCACAGACCCCGAGATCATGACCTGAGCCGAAGTCGAAGGCTTAACCGACTGAGCCACCTAGGCACCCCAAGAGTATGCTTGGGAATTATTGACTGGTAAGCAAGTGCCCATTGGTGGTACTGAGCACAAGGAGCTTTCCCCAGCATTGTATCTTTAGAGAAACAGCTATTCTAGTGTACAAGTTTAGTGTTGCTAGGTAATGGCAGGGATTCAGGAATGCCTTAGCTGGGTCATTTTGACTTGGGTTCTCTCAAGGACCTAAATACAAGATCATCCATCCTTGGATTTGGATCGCCATGTTCCCTAGGGTGTGGCTTACCTGGTTGTTCTCTGGCTGTGCCTACCTCTAGCCTTGTCAGGTCATCTCCCCAGTCTACCATCTGCCTGGTTGTCTGATCAGCTAGTCTTACCTCAGCACCCCGTGAGGAAGAGAGAACCGGACAGAAGTCAGATTAGTCCTTCACTTAATGTCATACCTATTCCCATGTAGTACCTTTGAGCCTTTGTCTAGAATTTACAATGGTGTGTAAATAAAAATCAGAATGTGTGGATCAGGCTGTATAAAGTATTACAGAGTTTATAAAATGGAGAATCAATTACAAATAGCTGGAGGAGGGGTCAAAGAGAAGCTAAGACTGCAGCCTGGTTTGGTACGTCTCTCTTCTTTTTCCTACTGACCCTACCACAATCAAATCCCCATCTCTGCTAGTTATTAGATGTGTTCCCTGAGGCAAACCACTATATTTTTCTGAGCCTCAGTTTCTTCATTGGTGACCTGAAGGTTATAGCACCCTTCAGAGTGGTTGTGCAGATCAGAGACCATTTGTGTAACTTCATTATTGCAATAATGGATACACATTAGGAGCTAGTAATCGGTGGCTATTACATTGTCATTACTTGGATAAGCTCTTTAAAAGTTGAGAACATGTCCTCTATGTCTGGCTCTCACAAAGCACCTATTAAAATTCACTGAAGTTCAATAGGTCTTGTTGAGATGGTGAATTAACATTTATGCCCTTCCTTCCTTTTAAAAAAAATATTTACTTATTTTGAGAGAGAGAGAGAGAGAGTGTGTGCATGCTCACAGGTGAGGGAAGGGCAGAGAGAGAGGGAGAGAGAGACATGGAGCTCGATCTCATGAACCTGTTAGATCATGACCTGAGCCGATGAAATCAAGAGTTGGACACTTAACCAACTGAGCCACCCAGGTGCCCCTATGGCTTTCCTTCTTAATTACTAAACCTCCTCCTGCGAAATAAGAAAATGCTTCAAACAGTATCTTTCATAAGGGTCAGAGTGAGGAGGACCTTTTTGAGCAACGACTTCTTATGGTTTATAAGGAAAATAGTAGGGTACACATAATCTGCTAATGGAAATCAATGTCATAAACAAAAGAAAATTTTCTTTAAATGCCTTCTAAAAAGGTTCTGGTCCATGGAAACCTTTTTGTGCTCCTTTGCTAAGTTAGGCTATCAGACTCTCAGGATGTAGCAATTAGATAGACTCTTAAGATGTTAGTCATCTAATCCCAGACCTTTAATTGACAGTTGACAAACAAAAGAAGTGGGAAGCAAAATCTGCTGGGTTCGATGATAAAGATAACCTTTCATCCTGAGAGTCATGCTACCATTGGTGTTGTGGTCTGCCCAGCAGCGGCCAGGAAAATAAAACTGTATCAAATACAGATTGCCATGATGCTGTGCACATATTTCCAAAAAAAGAGTAGAAGGTCATAAGTCTGTCCTAGCCAATAAGAAGAACAGTGACCATTCTCAGATTCACGCTATGTGTCAAGAACTACATACATGTTTCATATCATTCTCCCATCGGCTCTATGAAGAATTATCATTTGATTTTATAGACAATGAAAGTGGATCTTAATTTGGCCAAGATCCCATCCCTAGATAGGCAGTCTGGATTTGAGGTCGAGCCTGCCTCACTTCAAACCATCCTTTCTTTTTTTTTCAATGAAATATTTCAAACTTTTAGAAAAGTACAGTGAGTGATGTATCAAACACCAGTATAACTACTGCGAAACTCCCCTGAATTATTTGTAAAATATTGCCATACTGACTTCAGATCTTCCTTTAAAACAAAACATAAGGGATACAGTCTGTGTACCCTTTTCCTACACCTTCCCCCATTCTCCTTCCCTTCCCAGACATTACCGTTTATCCTGATGCAGTATTTATCTTTCACAATCATGTTTATGTTATTACTACTGATGTAAATGTCTATAGGCCATAACATTGCTTTGCATTTTTTAAATTTATGTTCGTGTTATTATGGTCTTTGTGTCATTTTGCAGGTTGGTTTTATCAGCCAACATTGTTTTCCATTGCATGAAAATACAGTCATGTATTTACCGTTTTTTTATTGTTCTAGGTTGCTGCCAAATTTTGCTATGACAAATAATGCTACAAAGAGCATTCCCGTGCTAGTCTCTTTAGGCAAATGTGTGCACATTTTCTGGGGTATATACCTAGAGTTTCGACCTTTCCATTATCCTCTACCAGGCTTCTTGGAGCTTGTGGTGAATTGCTGAGCAATGTTGGGGTACTGGGGTCTTGGCTGTAGGATACAAGCACAGGATTGTGAAGGAACAAGGGACTTATAGAGGACTAGGTGTTGACAGCCCAAGTCACTTGGGAGAGGAATTTTAATTTGCAGCTAAAGTGTGGCTCTTGGGCACGAGATGAAAAAGAGATTAGTTTCTCCTTTGGCCTGATCAACTGAAAAACTAATTTCAAGCTGGACTTGGAGATGTTAGTAGAAGTAACGGGAAAGGACCAAGTGAAGCAAGAACGCTTGGAAGAGGTTGTTGGTACTTTAAGTCAACAATTTTTAAACCATGTGCCCAGGGACCCCAGAGTTCCCATTAAGCCTCCTCAAAGGCCACCTGGGGGTGCACCTGGGGGAGACAGGCAGACAGCCTGCACCCCACTGTGCTTCTCTCAAAGCACCTCTACTCCAACTATTTTACACATTGGAATTTTTGGCAAGACTTTGTTTCAGTAAACTATTGTAGCTAAGTGTTTTTTTTAATCCATTTAAATAGGAGCACCTGGATGGCTCAGTCAGTTAAGTGCCCAGCTCTTGGTTTCAGCTCAGGTCACGATCTCAGGGCTTGTGAGTTCGAGCCCCACATCTGCTTGGAATTCTCCCTCTCTTCCTCTCTGCCCCTTCCCCACTCATGCTCACTCTCTCTCTTTCTCAAAATAAATAAATAAACTTTTAAAAATCCATTTAAATATACAGGAAGACAAGTGACTAAGGAGGGATATTTGTATATGAGGTTCCCAATTAGTTGTAGTTTGTACCCCAATATTCCCTCTCACGCGGCTGTTATAAATAGACTGAGTGGGCTGCATTCTTCAGTGCTGGTAGCACTAACCCATATATATCCCATATTTCTGATGACACACCAACTTGAGGATATAAATAAGGTAAGAATAATAGTGATAGTATTGGGCTGACTATTTAGGTGGTAGGAACACCTTCATATCATGGTGACTTCCGAGAATAATAATAAGGAATTACGCTATTTGACTGGAGTGAAGAAGGGCAACACTGAGGCTGAAGAATCAAGTAGAATCCAGATCAGGAGGGGCCTTGTGAACTAAGTGAAGTCATGTGGGCTCTGTCCTGAGGGTAGAATCAACATGGCATTAGCAGGAAGGCCAGATGACCAGCAAAGTTTCTGCCAGACTTGGATTCTCCTCTTTTAGAGTTGCATATTTGTATAAAAGCTAAAAACTACCCCCGAAAGTCAACATTGTGAAGAAGAATCCACCTCTGAGCCATGTTTAAAAGGCAGTTAAAAAGTTTCAAACACACTTGAAAATCTGTGAATTGAATTTTGGTTTTAGTGGGGACCTCTGAGATCCATTATTTTAAAAAGTGTTTTCGGGGTGCCTGGGTGGCTCAGTCGGTTAAGCGTCTGACTTCGGCTCAGGTCATGATCTCGCGGTCCGTGGGTTCGAGCCCCGCGTCGGGCTCTGTGCCGACAGCTCGGAGCCTGGAGCCTGCTTCGGATTCTGTGTCTCCCTCTCTCTGACCCTCCCCCGTTCATGCTCTGTCTCTCTCTGTCTCAAAAATAAATAAAGGTTAAAAAAAATTTTTTTTTTAAATTAAAAAAAAAATAAAAAGTGTTTTCTTTCACAGAAATATGCCAATATGTTTGGAAATGCTTGCAAATGTTTGCAAATATCATTTATCACTATTGATTCTATAATACAAGCAAACTTCCTTGGGCTTAAAACACAGATATCTACGATGATTTGAGTATTCTTGCTTTCTCCTAAGTATCTTTTCCCGAAAATGATGGCAAAAGGACTTTGTTTGTTTTAACTTGACCCATCTTTCGTAACCCAGTTTAATCATTTCACAGATTCCCTTTTGAAATAAATGTACTAGATTGTCAGACAATCATGGAAGATTTTTTTTATCACCTCAATAACGTGCAAGAAATATCTTTAGTGAAATTTGTATATCAAATTCTCTTTTGTGTGACATTTTTCTAATGAGTTTAGTACTAAAATGTTGGTAAGGTTAAAACCTTATTTATTCAAAGCAAGGAATGCCAATGTGACCCTAAAACATCTGAATAATTGAAAAATGTCTAGAGAAATTGGTTCTGTTACTTTAGAATAAAGTACCTATTAGGTAATAAGGTAGATGAGTACAAATATAAGGAAGATTGTACATAAAATTTTTTCTAGCAAACATAAAACATACAAATCTCAAGGATAAAATTTTATTTCATTCTAAGTTAATAGACTTGTTTGTTATAGGAAGCTTTTTTTTTCTTCAGCTCTTCTATTAAAATTATTAAAATCTTCATTGAAAGGTATAAACATGAGTTTATTTTTTAAAAAAGATATTCTGCATCTGAATGAATGCAAATTTGGAATTTGTGTCATATGAATTAATAGATATTGGAGGATATCCATTCCCTGCTAAATAGAAAAGTATTTGATGGGTTATTTCCTAGAAAACAATGCCAGTGTCCTCAGCATGGCATTTTCATTGCCTATCACAATCTTTCGTCTACCTAATGTTCAGCATCTTCTGTAGACTGGGACAGACCAAGGAACAGTTCCATAGAGCTTCTCTGAAGATCTGTCTTATCCTTAGGCCATTTCCAGTGCCAATGACACGACCACTCAGGATTTCTCTAGAAAGATTACTTCATGAGCGTTGTCTAAACCAGACCTATCCTAAAATCATCTCATTTTGAAACTGAATCCTGGTGGGTCTCTGTCAGTATCAGAGCATATAGATTTATCAGAGGCATGCTCACAGACTGATACAACTTCAGAGCAGGTGTCCTGGTCAAAAGGGATAAGGCCAAAGGCAAAGAGATCTACTGGCTTCTAGCTTTGAGCCATTCATTCTACTGTCAAATTCCCATGTTAGAATCTCCTTATTTGTATTAATCAAAATAGATCTCTAGGTGTAAATCCCTTTCTAAGAGATCTCCTACCTCTGCATCTGGGCATTAAAGGGTGTTTTTCAGTTCTGATTTTAGTTTTCCGACTTAAAAGTCCCTCTTTCTGACGTTAATAATTAACCAGTAAACTAATGTACCCAAATTCTTCAATCTCAGTTTATTTAAAAGGAGAGTAGCTTCAAAAAGGTTATATCCATGGTTTACTGATACCTCCAGCCATGGGCCTTTGGGGCATACTTGTTTTTTTAATCTTCCTGGGTAAAAGTTGGGGACAGGAACAAACGTAAGTAAAAGAACCCATCTTCATTTATCAATGCATCTTAGTTGTGATGAGTGAAAAATAAATTCAGTAGATGGTGCTAATTTGAAAATAACTTTCTACTTCCTAGAGCACCTGGTGAATAGTCTCACCTCTGAATGAGAAAGTCATGGAAGCATTTTGATTTGAGGAGTGGCTTACAACACAGCAGCTTTATGGGATTGTTATTTATAAAAATCTACATAAGTGATTGTTTGAATTCCTCTTCAGAAGAGCAGAAAATAAACTCAAGATAACAAACTTTCTTGCCATTGATTGCTTATTTCTATTTGGTTCATAATTTTCTTTGTATATTCCATGTACTTATTGTACATAGTAAAGCACATGTTACTTTGAGGTCAATTCTAATACTGTGATTTGAAAACCTATTGTAACTGTTTCTAAATTTATGAATTAATTCTTCACAAATTTTGGTGTTATAGAAATATTGTGCATTTTAAAGTATTTCTTAAAAAATACTCGTTTGGGGGCGCCTGGGGGACTCATTCAGTAAAGCATCTGACTTCGGCTCAGGTCACAATCTCGAGGTTCATGCGTTCAAGCCCCATGTCGGGCTCTGTGCTGACAGCTCAGAGCCTGGAGCCTGCCTCAGATTCTGTGTCCCCCTCTCTTTTTTCCCCTCCCCTGCTCATGCTCTGTGTCACTCTGCCACTCAAAAATAAATAAATGTTTAAAAAAAATACTGATTTTGGGGGCACCTGGGTGGCTCAGTGAAGCGTCCAACTCTTGATTTCAACTCAGGTTATGGGTCAGGCTCTGCACTGACAGCGTGGAACCTGCTTGGGATTCTGTCTCCCTCTCTGTCCCTCTCCCGCTCGTGCTCACTCTCACTCCCTCTAAATAAATAAATAAATGAATAAATAAATAAATGATTTTGTATCTAGAAATAGCATTTTAGTAGTGAAAAGGAACTGGAAACTATCTAATTGAATCTACTTATTTCACATATAAGGATAAACCCAGACAGAGGGGAAAGTGACTTGCCAAAGATCATGCTGCTGGAGGGAGACAAAAGCAGGGCTTGTATTAAGGATTCTTTTTTTCCACTTTGGTTTGCTTTTTCTTTTTTTCATTTTGTCATAAATGTATACATAAATATTGAAAATATAAATATAAATGTATACTCAGGATGTCATAAATTTACAACACTCTCCCACCCCTATCTGATTTTCTCACATGGCCACAGTCTTACCCCCTTCCCTCGGTAGTTTTTATATACTTGCTTTTGAGAGGCAAGTGGCAAAAGTTCAGGGAGATTGAGATTAAGTGACTTCAAATTAGTAGTAGAATTAGGACTAGAACCTGGGTCTCATGATTCTGCATTCTTTCTACTACACCGTACTGGTCCTTAATAAGCATCTCCTTTCTTTCTCTGAAAAAATGACAGTGTGCTGTTTACAGCATAGCAAACAATATAATTAATTTGATTGATTGATTCAACAAAATTTATTGAGCACCTACCATGTGATAGGCACTGGGGATGTAATAGGTGGTATAAAGCTTGCATTCTAGTGGGAGAAGCAAATGATGGGTGGATGAATGAACCAATGAATGAATGAATAATATTAGGTGGCTATCAGTACAAGGAAGAAAAAAATAGAGTCAGAGGATAAAGAAATGATGGGGCTTTACCCCAAAGTTGTAGAAAGTGAGAGGAAGCAAATTATGCAAATATCTGGGGAAAGAGTATTCCAGGTAGAGGCCAAAATCATATTTTTGCCTCTCTGCAAGCTCAGTGGCCTGATCTTCTTTTCTTTTTAAAATATTTTTAATTAATTTATTTATTTTGAGAGAGACAGAGAGAGCGGGTAGCGGCAGGGGAAGAGAGAATACCAAGCAGGCTCTCCACTGTCAGTGGAGAGTCCAATGTGGTGCTCAAACTCATAAACCATGAGATCATGACCTGGGCCAAAACCAAGAGCCAGACACTTAACCAATTGAGCCACCCAGGCGTCCCTGGCCTGACCCTCTTAAACTGTTGAAAGAAAATAAGAAAAGTAGGATATATTTTTTTAAGAATGATTTTTTTATGTAAATAGATTGTGGTACTGATAAGCCAATAAAGACCAGAATCTGTATGAAGGGTGATTCCAAAGCCATCTTTTAGGGACTTCTAAATACTGAATACTTTATGTTTTATCATCACCACCACCACCACATGGACAATTCAAAATTAAAACAATATTAAACTGAAAAAGATAAAACGAGAATGCTGAAATTAAAATAGCGTATTTTTCTAGATTTTTCAGATTGCATAACTCTTGCTATCTAGTTTAGTATAGCAATTGAAATTGTTAACCTAGGAAACGGGCTGCTTGGGTTCAATTCCTAATTCTGTAACTTAACTGTGTGACCTTCGGCAAGTAAATTATCAGTTTCTTCATCTGTAAAATGGAAGTAATAATAAGATCTTCCTCACAGAGTGGTTGTAGCACAAAGTGAGTATATCTATCTACCTATCTATCTATCTAGTTGTTAAAACAGTACCTAGCACAGATTTCAGTAAATGTATCTTGTTATCAGCAAAACTTAACTTTTCTCATTTCCTCCTCTTCCTGGGTAAGCATTTGAGGAATTCAGATGATGTTTGGAAATCTGGAGATCTTTTCCCTCTTTTACAATTTGTTTGCTGCCAGATGCTTTAAAAGGACTTAATTGTTTCCAAATTAATTTCATTTGTTACCAAAGACTTCCTGACTTTTTAAACGTCATATTGTTGACAGGGGCCCGCAATAATTCTGCCAGGTGCCGTGGCAGGTGGCCTCCAGGCCTGTTCGGCCACTTGAATTAGTCCGTCACTGTGACCTTTTGGGTTGGAGCACACTTTTCTTTTCCTGTGTAATCACACATATGGCTCTCACTATCCAAATTAGCCACTTTCATGAAATATAACTAAGAGTTTATATTTGTAAGTGTTCTTTTAATAAACCAATGAAAATACACACATTTAAAAAATTTATTTCAAAAACCTATATAGACTCATTTGCATTCTTGTATAAACCATGTGAAAAACAATACTGGGAATAGCTTTTAACTCATTTTAGTCAAATTAAGGAAACTTAACATTTATCGAGTACTAAGCACGCTAAGTGTTTTCATATATATATTCTCATTTAGTCCTTACTGCAAGCTGGTAAAGAAGGTGATATTTTCACAGGTAAATTATTTTGGTCTTAGAAAGGGTTAGTGACTTTACCATGGTCACTCAACCAGTAGATGACAGACTGGAATTCAATCCCTGGTGCCTTTGTCGCCTTCTTCTTCATTGAGTAAATATATTGACCTTAGGTACATATTCCAGTCAACAGCATTCAAAGTCTCTCTTTGCTGCTGCGGCTCAGGGAAAGTGTTATTAGTACCTTTCTAAATGCTAACTAAATCTCCAGCTCTGTTTCTCAAGTCTTAATTCCAAGCTTCTTCTTCTTGGAAGCCATGCCGAAATTATCATAGATCACTAATAAACTTTGATTTAAAAATACCACTTTTGAGAAAATGTGCCTATTTGAATTTCTCAAGTGAGATGAAAAAATAAGAAACACGACGAAATGCAATCACCTAAAGATAACGGCCCTTTTTTTGTCCTGTTTCAACAGGTATGTCATTTCAGCGCCAAAAATATTCCGTGTTGGAGCATCTGAAAATATTGTAATTCAAGTTTATGGATACACCGAAGCATTTGATGCAACAATCTCTCTTAAAAGTTATCCTGATAAAAAATTTAGTTACTCTTCAGGCTATGTTACTTTATCCATGGAGAATAAATTCCAAAACTCTGCAGTCTTAACAGTATGTATTTATTCTTCATTTTCTTTATACATACAGAATATTCTCAACAAAATGTGTACCAACTTTGAATGTTGTAGAGATTTGGCCATTTATTATCACTCACCACTGTGTAATTATTAAATGATGTCAGTCACCCCTGATAATACAGATGAAACAGAAAACTCTAAATAGAAGAGTTGTATCTGCTTTTTGAGCAATGCATGTAAATTGTAATGATCGTATTGAAAAGTAAAATTGTACTAATGCAAAAATATTTGGAAATGAAGTGAAAATACTTGCTAACTGTGAAAATTGCCATTACAAAGAAATTGAAAAATATGAATATGCATCTTGATCTGTAATGCACTGCCTACAAAACCCCAACGATGCTATAGAACATTTGTTAGCTTGAACTCCAATATTCTGCAATTATAGCTTCCCAAACTAATAAAATTATTGGTTACCTGAGTGAACAGCTCCCATTGACAAACTGTATCATTCTGGATCAAATAACTTTTCCTTCTATGAAGATATTGTAGTGTACCTTGGTTAGAGTAGTGTTTGCAGCCATTTCTTATTTAAAATTCTAACTAAAAATTACTTCCTGCTCAAAATGCTGTTTTAAATTCTGATATAGATTCAAAAGTAAACAACCAGAAAATCAAAGACAACTAGACATGGAAGGGGCTCTGAAGCTCATTTAGACCAGTGTTTCTTTAAAATGAGCTCCTTAAAAAATAATCTATATTTGAAAGAGCTTAAGATTAGAGGGGTGCCTGGCTGGCTGGGTCACTAGATTGTGCACTTGTGATCTTGGGGTTATGAGTTCAAGCCCCACGCTGGGTGTGGAGATTACTTAAAAATAATAAAATTAAAAAAAAATAAAAATAAAAAACAAAAGAGCTTAAGATGAGAATTATATTGATATTCAGTATTTTGAATTTATTTCATAAATCTGTTTTGGTTTTATAATTATATAAAACTCATAAGCATAAGAAGATTACATTGGTCTGAGGTTTTACATATTTAAGTAACATTGTAATAAAAATAAATTTTTATTATATTATAAACAATAAAAAGTCAGCACTGAGAGTCCTCCAGAACATTTTATCCGTTATAAAATTTTTTAAGTTTATTTATTTATTTTTGAGAGACAGAGAGACAGAGAGAGTGAGAGGGGGAGGGACAGAGAGAGAGGGAAAGAGAGAATCTCAAGCAGGCTCCGCACTGTCAGCACGGAACCTGATGTGGGGCTTGAACTCACAAACCATGAGATAATGACCTGACCCAAAACAGAGTTGGATGCTTAACTGACTGAGCCACCCAGGCACCCCACATTTTATCCTTTAAATGGAGTCTGTATATTATTCAAGTTTGAGAAACACTGATCTAATTAAATTGTAACCAAATGTAGGAAGTTTTTCATTAATGTTCTTGATTGCAAATCCCCTAATCTCTTAAATACTTCCAGTTACTAGGTTTATTAAGAATTAAAATTAATTTCCCAATTAATTTCAGTAGACACTCTTATATCTGATGTCACTGGCCACACATGTGTGGCTGTTACCTTTAAATTTAAATCAATCAAATTTAACTGCAATTAAAAATTCAATTCATCAGTCACAATAACCACATTCCAAGTGCTCAAATAGCCACATGTGACTGGCGGCTACCATATCGAACAATGTAGATATTGAACATTTCCATCATCACAGAAAGTGCTCATGACTTGAGCAGACTTAGATAGTTAATTGAAAGAGTAGATTAAGTAGGCAATCATAAAACTTGATGCATATCTTCGGCATTTAATTTTACATTGTAATGTATCTTTGTTTGCCAATTGTTTGATGTTGTGCCAAGGTCTTTTCTTTAAGCATGGGCACCCTGGTTGGAGTGTCAAATCTTATTTATTATGCATTGCACCTTTAACAAATCATCTTTGTTTACAGTTTCTGTTTCTTTAAAACGGAGAAAGAATGTAAAGACACTTGTAAAGCAATCTGAGTGCAGAGTCTTTATAGGTTTCTACTGTCTTCCAAACTTTGACAGTGATCTCACAGATTTAATTCCACGGCTGTTGGTTTTAGGGATTAACTTTTACCCCATGTTTCCAAAGCCTGAGTTTTCATAGAAACACTTTTCTTTCTTGTATTACTCTTTATGTATTATATTTGCATATCATGCAAACGTATGTAAAGTAATTACAATTACATACACCAAATGAGAAAGCAGGCAGGTCAACCCGTGGGGGCAGAAGGATAGAGAGAGTACAAAGTATCCTGAACATCAGGCAGGATGTGGCACTGAGGGAGTGGAGAGCATGGGCTAATCCAGTGAGCTGATGAAATGAACGTTTGTTAAGAAGCTTCTATAGCAGCAGCTTTATTAAGGGTATATAAAATTTAGGAAACATGGAAACCAAAAGACTTTTAATTGCTTAAGGCTAAATCCTGACTATGATATTTGACAGTGACACACTTTGGGTAAAATTTATTCAGTTATTCTGGCTCCTCTACGACTTTTAAATGGTTAAATACTCATACCCATTTTTTTGTTCTATTGAAATGACAATAGGACTCAGAAAATCAAGTTTTTATAACCTAAAAACTATAGTCCATCAACATTTTCTTTAACAGGTACAACCCAAACAGTTGTCTGGAGGACAGAACCCAGTTTCACATGTGTATTTGGAAGTTGTATCGAAGCATTTTTCAAGATCAAAAAAAGTGCCAATAACCTACGACAATGGATTTCTCTTCATTCATACAGACAAGCCTGTTTACACTCCACAACAGTCAGGTAGGGTATAAGATGCCTCTTCCTCTGTGGTGGAGAGGGGGGGATTAACATTATACTGTAGAGTTTTTTTTTTACACTTGAAATTAAATGGACACAAGTTTCCCACTTGATCAAAAGAGTCTCAATTCCCAATGACTTCTATATTTATAAATAGCATTTTAATCTAAAATTTATATAGAAATTACTAAATACACCATTTAAGTATAAATTTTAAATTCGTATGGAAAGTACAAAATGAACCATTATATAATCTGCCCCATTAGTTGTTTCCATGGAGAAAAAAGCTTTTTTAAAAATTGCGAAATATTGTGTTATATTTTATTTATTAAACAAGTAGAAGATGTAATTGCAAATATAATTTTGGAAATGAGAAAATAATTTATTATGGAGCCATGTTCATTTTTTAAAAAGTTCCTTTGACTTTGGAGCTATTCCTCAAATTCAGAAAACAAATCCAACCCTAGGGAATCAGATGATTCAGCAAAGAATAAATTAGATAACAGATATATGGATATTAATTTTCTGAGGGACTCTACTTAAGAAAGTTTCTAATAGAATATTGCTTCATATTCGTGGTTCCTCTGTTAGTGGGAGAAAGGGCAGGATAGCAGGCAACATTCTATGACTGATGGATGACTGGATTTATTCCCAGTGAACCAAAAGTAAAACTCAAAAAAGTGTAGGGGTGCCTGAGTGGCTCAGTTGGTTGGGTGTCTGACTTTGGCTCAGGTCATGATCTCACAGCTCGTGAGTTCAAGCCCCATGTCAGGCTCTGTGCTGACAGCTCGGAGCCTGGAGCCTGCTTCAGATTCTGTGTCTCCCTCTCTCTCTGCCCCACCCCTGCTTGCGCTCTGTCTCTCAAAACTGAATAAAGGTCACATGTCTGCAGTCAGTTGACTCCTCTGTATCTTCTTCTCACCATCGTTAACTTTTGAGTACATCAAAGATAGCTTTATAAGAGCGCTACATGTGGGAGGGGAGTTTATGGACTTTCAATAATGTTATTGTCGGTGAAGGACAGGGGGAAGGGTAGAGGGACCAGCCAGCTTTGTGGAAACGCTTTTCACACAGTGCATACTTGCTAAATGTTGGTTGATGTTGGTGATGACAGTAGTAGGAAGGAACAGGCCTAACCATGGCCACTGCAGCAGGAGTTCCTGTTCAGACAAGCTCAGAAAGGAAAGGCCTAGAAAGGGTGGGATATTGCTGTCAGCTTGGACAGATTGTCATTGGCAGAGTAATAGCATCTCATGACTCCAGGAAGAGGACTTAGTATGTACATAGAGCCCATAAAGCTTGGGCCCTTTAAAACATAATCATACCTGGGGGTGCCTGGGTGGCTCAGTCGGTTAAGCGACCGACTTCAGCTCAGGTCATGATCTTGAAGTCCGTGAGATCGAGCCCCACATCTGGCTAGAAGCTCGGAGCCTGGAGCCTGCTTCGAATTCTGTGTCTCCCTCTCTCTCTGCCCCTCATCCGCTCACACTCTGTCTCTCTCTCTCTCTCAAAAACAAACTTTAAAACATAATCATACCTAGAAACAGACATATCTTTGCCCTTGTCCTCCTCTTATATCAAAGGACTAATTTAGGAGATTAGCACTCTGGAGCCAGATTGTCTGGGTTCAAACCCCAGCTTGGGCTGTTGTGAGCTCTATGACCCTGCACGTGTTACTCAACCTCTCTGAGCCCCACTTTCTTCATCTGTAGAATAGAGATAATACTAGAACTTACCTCACAGAATCGTTGTAAGAGATAAGTGAATTCATATGGATAAAGCACTTAAGACAATGCCTAGCTCAGAGTAAGCACTAGGGAAGTGTTTTCCATTACCATTTGATCTGTGGAATAGCACAAAGCCTCATTTACACAGAAGAAAAAAAATTACTTAAAAGTCATTCTCTTAGAACTGATTAAATCTTGTTATTTCTAGCTCTCATGTATTGATCCACACATTTAATCTGAAGATCCTTGAGGGATTTAGTGGAACCATCTTTAAGGCTAAAGGCTTAAGTCTTCAAGGCTTTGTAGGTTAAGGACTTCAGAATATTAGGCAAAATCCTTCAATTCCATACAACCTGTGTCCTGCCTTCCCCTCCAGCTTTATCACCCACCATGCTCCCCCTCATCTGTGGAAACCAGTCAAACTGACCTCTTTCTAGCTGCTTTCTCACACTACGTTCCTGCCCATATTAAAGCCTGTATATCTCTGCCTGGTACATGCATGCCCCCCCCCCGCCCCCGCCTGACTTATTAACACCCACTCGATTCCCACATGTCATCCATAGAGCACAGCCTTCTCTGACCTCTATGACTGCTTCAGATCTCCCTCTTCTATGCTCTGAGAAAGCCAGGCAGTGTCTTTGTATGCTTCTTAGCCTGGATTGCACATACACTTGTGATATCACGGGTTCGCTCTCTCCTCCACTCCGTGTCTGATTTGCTTACCGCCCTATCTCCAAGTCTAGCATCGTGTCGACACATAGAAGGCATTCAATACGCTTTTTTCAAAACCTAAGAAGCCATTATATTTGGTACTAAAGAATTATATTGATCTTGCCTCCAAATACACTGTTGCCGTGAAGACAAGATTAATTTTCTAATCTAGACTCCAACTGGGTAAAAAGTAGATATGTAGCAGTTGTAGAAATAACAATACTAAAATAAAAGTAATAAGCACTCATTGAGTAGTTATGATGCGCCAGGCTGTGTAACAGCTTTGTCTCATTTGGCCCTCACAATGCTACAGAATGGATACCAGCAGTTCTGTTTTACAGATGAGGGAACTAAGATTTAGAGGGATTAAGTCTCTCACTCCGGGACATGCTAGGAAGCGACCTTCCCAGGAATGAAACCAAAGTTTTGACCTCCAGAGTCTCCAGGGCCTGAGCTCTTAGCTCTTAACTTTTTGTGACATACAGCATCTGGCACATCCCAGTGACACTCAGTCTGAACTGGGTATGTCCCTAATGCAGAAGGGAGGACGCGAGGCGGAAGGGGGATGAGGGCAAGGGGGACAGCAGAGTGTGCATGGCGGGGGGGGGGGGGGGCAGATTTACTGAACATTTTGCTTTGACCTCATTGAAACCAATTTTAGAGAGCTTAATGTGGCTTCTTTATGTAGAGCTTTGCATAATACTAACCCTTTAAAAGGATTATGGCTCCACTTCAATTTTATTTTGTGGCTAAAGTTTTGGCCATGAAATGATTTGAGCATCAGTAAATGAACATCAGGGAAATTACAATATGTCGTATGGGAAGGAACTAGATCAGCAGGTCTCAAGCAGTTAAGAGTTCAATTCTAAGCAGATGCATTTGCTTAAAAGGCAGGGAGGGATCTATTAGCTGGCGGAAACAAATGAAGAGAACTAATTGTTCCTGAGCCCTTGCCATTACACATTCAACAATGACAGAACAATGGTAGGATCTGGCTCAATGAATCTAATAATACCACACAATTCAAAGCTGCCATTAGCAACAATAAGGGATACTTTGGGGGCCTTGCTGGTTTTTATAAGTGCAAAAGTGTATAATGTTGAAATCAAACTACCTAATTTTCCACTGAAATCTTCAACTCTTATACGAGACATTATATTCCCATATAACCATATGGTAGAGATCACTATGAAATTCTTTTTTTATTTACCATGAAATTCTTGATAAACAGTGGCCTGATGTGTGTTCCCCAAAAAGTTGTATGGATATACATTTTAACAAAATGACCTGTACTTTACTTTCACTAGGAAAAGTAGCTCTTTAAAGACATCCAAGAGAATTCTCTTTAAAAGAAAATAATCTTCAGTAATGTATATGTCTGTAAACTAACTTTTTCTTTCTTCTAAATATGGATTTTTTCTGTGTAGATTTTTGTGATTGAGTTTTTTTTTAATTATACTCATCTCTTTTAAGGATGATTATCGTAAAAAAATCAAAATACTCTTGTGTTTAATGGAGGTTTTGATAATATCAATTATTCTTACAGTAAAGGTTAGAGTTTATTCACTGAATGATGACCTGAAACCAGCCAAAAGAGAAACTGTCTTAACTTACATCGTAAGTATGTTATTTATTTAAATAATAATTTAGCTCATCTTCAGGATTAGGTATGTGGTTCCAAAACTCTGTCCTAACCCCACACTAACTCATTCAATGTTTGGTAAACGGTTATTGAACATCTTCTGTAAGTATAACATTGTAAGTCTATACCTCGACAATAGATATATGTAAAAAAAACTCATGAAAATTAACTTTCAGCAGTTATGACTTTGAGCTAAATGCTTTAAATATATCCTTCATGATTTCTTTCTTAAAAAGCATCAATCAACCACCAAGAGTTGGTTGACTATTAATTGAATATTACATCTGAGATTTTTTATTTGTACCATTCAAGATAAAGAATTATAATCTGGGCCACTTACACTTAAGAAACTTAGAGTTTAGGGGCGCGTGGGTGGCTCAGTCAGTTCAGCATTCAACTCTGGATTTCAGCTCAGGTCATGATCTCTCGTGGTTCGTGAGATCGAGCCCCGCATCAGGCTCTGCGCTGGTAGTGGGGAGGCTGCTTGGGATCCTCCCTCTCACTCTCTCTTTGCCTCTCCACAACTTGCTCTCTCTCTCTCAAAATAGGTAAACATTAAAAAAAAAAAAAACACCTTAGAGTTTAGTAACATACTAACACATGCAAAAAATAGTGTTAAAACATGAGATAAGTAAGGATCAGTAGTTATCAACCCTTTATCAGCCATAACATGCATAATAGAAGACATGCCTCCTGTGGTCTTACCAGTTTGTGTCACAGCCCTATAAAACTTTTGTGAGGAAGTAACACTCACCCATTAACAGCAGGTATATTAGTCATGGTCTTTCACAATAGGCTGCAGCCCCTTTTCTCCTACTAAAAAACCCTGTAAGATGAAAACCTTACCAGAACACAAGAAGGAGTGAACTACAGGGATAACTTGGAATGCTGTATAGCTCACAAAAATCATAAACCTTTAACAAACTTTAACCTCTGACTATGTTATAATGATTTACTTGTGAAACATCAGAGTGTGCCAAGAATGTGGCTGATAACTATTGATATAGACTGTAAACTCCAGCAGTCCAGAAAAGAGTTTAGGATGGCCAAGGGATGGGTCTAGGAAGAAGTGAGATTTGGACTAGGCCTGTAACAATTGAGCCAAATTGAGAGTGGTGGAGAAGACATGGGCAGGTTGCTAGAAAGGAACAACCGAGAACAGAATCAGAGGTGAAAGGAATTGGACAGGAAGAAAGCAATCTGATTCCAGAGCAGAGGCATCCCTGGGAAGAGAGGGGTCAATAAGATCTGAAAGTTAGAACAGGGCACCAGAGGCTTGAATAACCAGACCTGGAAGTTGAGAGTTGATGTAGCAGGTTGTAGGGAGGAACCCCTGCGGATTTACTGAAGAGACCAGGGAAAAGAATGGAGGGCAAATGTGTAGTCATGAGCACCACTATAGCAGAAGTGAAGGGATGTGCAGTAAGGGAATCCCATGCTGGGCTGCTGCAGAAACCTAGGTGCAGGGAGAGGTGTGGTAGCAGCAGCAGAAGAAATGCAGAGAGAGGCCCCTCAGACTGCCTGAATGAGGGTGAGGAGAGGAAGCCAGTGAGAGTGGCATTGACAGCCACTAGGAAGCCGATGTGAATTTACCAGTTTATAATGGGTCTGTGTGGGCTGGCTTGTCCTAAAACTATGAGCCTTTTCCTCTGAAACCAAGACTTGAGTTGAGGAATAGCTATACATACTGGAGTAGATACTACAGGACAAAACCACGCTGGAGTATAAACCAAACAAATTATACAGTAGGGCCAATGGCACATGAGATCAGAGGGAAGGCTAAATGGAGGTGAGAGGGAGGGCTGAAGCGATCCTTTTCTGGAATGGAACAGGTTTCAATTAAAAAAGTAGACACAGATTTGTAAAAGTAGTGGAGAACTTCCTATGTAGGGAACAGGATGAATTTTCCAATGGCAGCAGGAGGGAGTAAGAAAGGAGATCGCAAATAAACTGGCCAAGTGGTATTGGGAGTCTGGGAGGGGACAGAGTGAGGAGAGGCAGTGTCAGCTCAAATGCCCTTTTTCTGTCAGAAAACAGAAGAGGATGTGGACAGGTGCTTTTTATTTTATTTCTCCCAGTCGAGCTTCAGTGCTGAAAAATCCTGGCACAAGGGACACTGGATGCCAGTCATCCCATGTATGAGCTGCCCCAAGAAGAGAGGATTGAGGAATCTGATTCCAGAGCCACAGAGAATCTGTATACAGGAAGTGTCCCGAAAATAGTGCTCAAGAGAGATCACATGGAAGCACTGGGTGGGACGAACTCCAGGGATAAAGAACAGCACAGAAGATATTTAGCTGCCATCCTGATTCTTGTTCAGAATAGGCCTTTGTACCTCGAGGGAAAAACACCTTAAAATCCTGGCCGTGAATTTCACAGTCATGGCACATGGTGGTAAATTTCTGGATTAAGGTCAAAATGGACCTCTACATGTAGTCCAAAGAAAATTAAAAAAAAAAAAACCTCCTTTCAATAATTTTCAAACCCCCACATAGAAGGAAATTTATGGGGGAAGCTTTACGAAAACTTTCAAGTTTGATTAACCATTTTGGGTGTTTAATCAAGTTCAAAATGTCCATAGGGCACAATTCTAAAATGTCTTGCTAATAAAAGCATTTTATAGCATGTTTGCTTTGGAAAACTTCACATGAACAGATATGGAATTTGGGTTGTGGTACCTATAAAACCTGTAAGTTCACATTTGGTTAGTTATAACATCAGTTATTGTTACACTTTTTTTAGTTATACAACAGAAAGTTGAGTCTCTTCCAGATAATTGAGACTAGGATATGCCGAACACCAATATAAACCTCTCTCTCTCTCTCTCACTGTCTCTCTCTGTCCTCCCTCCCTCTTCTTTCCCTCCTTTCCTCTCTCTCTTTGACTCTCTCTCCCTCTCTCTCCCTCCCTCTCCCTGTGGCAGGGCATGGAGGAGAGGTTAAAAAGAGGGAGCTTAAATGAACCATATTTGCCGTTCACAACATGTAAGTGATCTTCCTCCTTCATATTTAATTTGGAGACATAGATATTCGTTAGTAAATATTTCCATAAGTCAAAGATAATATAAATCGATTGACTTGTTTTTGTGGCTTATGTGATTTGAGTTTGTTTTTTATTCAAAGGATCCTGAAGGATCAGAAGTGGACATTATGGAAGAAAATGATTATACCGGAATCATCTCTTTTCCTGACTTCAAGATTCCATCCAATCCTAAGTACTTTAAAGTATTTGTTAATATAAGTTTTCTCTAAAAAGCACATCTGGAACTTTTGGTTGTGAGGCAGATAACCAATCAAATGGAGCCACCTAGTGCTAACAACAAGTGGTGTAAGCGTGAAAGAAAGGAGGCTGTGCAAAACAGTGCCCTTGTGATGAGCACCGGGTGATGCATGGAAGTGTTGAATCACTATATTATACACTGAAACTACTATAACGCTGCATGTTAACTAACTGGAATTAAAATAAAATAAATAATGAAAAAGTAGAAAGACCCTAAAAAATGTTCTTCAACAAAAAGGGCACAACGTAAGTTTGAAACAAAATGTAAGTCTAATGAGAAGTGAGGCTCAGTTTCTGGCAAACAAAAACCTCCCACTTCTCATCAATCCTCTTTATATATAGAAATAAAAATTTGGGAGAGACAAAAATAGTCCCCAGGATTTTTTTTTTCATTAAAACCATCAACCCTCTACCCTTCAAGGAACCTAAGAGACTATCAGTCTAAAAGGCTGGTATGGTCCCATGCCTTGCTCTGAGAGTTATAAAAATATTGGTCCTCAGTAGTCTTTGTCTGTGTAGACTACCAGAAGACAGATTTCAAGAGGGAGAGTGTTCTCAGAGCCATTTCTTTTCTTTTTTCTTTTCTTTCTTTATTTATTTAGGCCTCATGTGAAAAGGATTTAAGGTGGCACCTAGGTGGCTCGGGCGGTTAAGCATCTGACTCTTGATTTCAGCTCAGGTCATGATCTCATGTTCATGGGTTCAAACCCCATGTGCAGAGCCTACTTGGAATTCTCTGTTTCTCCTTCTCTCTCTCTGCTTCTCCTCCCATGCTCCCTCTCTCTCTTTCTCTTTCTCAAAATAAATAAGTAAACATTTTAAAAATGGATGTAAGAACAGTTTAAACTGCTCAATGTAATAAAATGAATTCAATGTAATAAATATTTAGTGAGCATCTTCCTGATATGTGCAAAGCACATAAGGAATGAATACACAAAATGGAAATGAATAATCCACAGTCCGTGTCTTCATGGAAATTATAATAGAGTAAGACAAATAAGTGTACTTATATCTACCCTATGACCCAGCAATAGCACTGCTAGGAATTTACCCAAGGAATACAGGAGTGCTGATGCATAGGGGCACTTGTACCCCAATGTGTATAGCAGCCCTTTCAACAGTAGCCGAATTATGGAAAGAGCCTAAATGTCCATCAACTGATGAATGGATAAATAAGTTGTGGTTTATATATACAATGGAATACTACTTGGCAATGAGAAAGAATGAAATATGGCCTTTTGTAGCAACGTGGATGGAACTGGAGAGTGTTATGCTAAGTGAAATAAGTCATACAGAGAAAGACAGATACCCTATGTTTTCACTCTTATGTGGATCCTGAGAAACTTGACAGAAGACCATGGGGGAGGGGAAGGGGGGAAAAAAGTTAGAGAGGGAGGGAGTCAAACCATAAGAGACTCTTAAAAACTGAGAATAAACTGAGGGTTGATGGGGGGGAGGGAGGGAGGGGAGGGTGAGTGATGGGCATTGAGGAGGGCACCTGTTGGGAGGAGCACTGGGTGTTGTATGGAAACCAATTTGACAATAAATTTCATATTAAAAAAAAATAAAATCAATTTGAAAGTTAAAAAAAATAAGTGGCTAAATATAACTTTAAAGCAAAATCTCCTTGTAGTCATTTTTCTGACCTCTGGAAGGGAGTTTGCAGTTAATTTGCTGTTTGCAATTAATTCACTGAAGATGTTCTAGAAATGTGAGTGAAGTTGGGGATTTAATTTTTATAATGCATACTTCCTTGAAAATATTACATGCTCTATCACACGGAACTGATCTTATTATTTTATAACTATTATCATTTCTCCAACTTCATCTTGTGCCATTTGCTCCCTAACAGATTTTATTTATATCAGACATGGTAGCCCCTCACGATCACTACTTTTCTACCCCAGTACCTTTGCACATGGTGTTCCCTCTGCTTAGAATGTGCTTCACCTTCCTCTTCACAAGGCTGGCTTCCTCTCATTCTTTGGGACACAAAGTAAATGCTCCCTTTTCAAAGAGGCTATTACTGGATGCACCATCTAATGTAGTCCCTCTCTCTTTCCCTTTTTTTTTTACTCTCTTATTTATTTACTTCATGGTACTTACCTCAATGTTACATTTATTTATTTGCCTCTTTATTGTCTGTTTTTGCCCACTGTTGCATCGTTAACACTTCAACATAACAGGCACTTGGCAAATATTCATTGAATCGATGATGATGATGATGATGATGATAGTCACAATATTAAGTATATTGATTGCATAACCAACATGCAAGATAAATAGCATTTTTCTTATTTCACAAATGAGGTTAAGCAACTTGCCCAAATCCAATTTGCCAGTAAATGGAAAAGTGGGAATTACAAATCTCTTAGACTGTAGCTCTATGAAGACAAATTCTTCCATTTTGTTCATTTTTATCTCCAGTTGTTTCTCCAGTGCTCAGTAAATATTTTTAAATAGAGGTTGTTAATTAAACCCAGGTCATTTTCCTCTTTAAATGAACCATGCTTTGTCTCTAACCATAACTTCTTTTATGTGAGGTGTGCGCTGTATCATCTGGGTAAGCTCGACTTGTATCTTTCTACAAACATTGTCCTACTATAGTGCGGATTTTAGTATTATGTTAGTATAATTATGGTTTAGATTAATTAAGTTAATCCTCAAGTTTCACAAGCTCTTCAAATCAAAGCCATTGACTAGATTAAGACAAAATTCCTGAAAAAAATAACAATATATGAAGAACTAATTACCAAACAATTTCTATTGTCCTGAAAATGCTCAGTTATTTGTTTGTTACTTAAAGTTCTACACAAATAAAATACATTACATAGGCTAAATGCATCTCTACTTACTTTCTCCTCTTTATTTTTTTTTAACATTTATTTTATTTTTGAGACAGAGAGAGACAGAGCATGAGCGGGGGAGGGTCAGAGAGAGAGGGAGACACAGCATCTGAGGCAGGCTCCATGCTCTGAGCTGTCAGCACAGAGCCCCACGCAGGGCTCAAACTCACAAACCGTGAGATCATGACCTGAGCCAAAGTCGGACACTTAACTGACTGAGCCACCCAGGCGCCCCATTTTCTCCTCTTTAAAACACGAATCGATTGGATTTCCTCTGGGCAAATTAAAACTACTTGATGACTTCCATAATTTTAAATATTTTGCTTCCACAGATACGGTGTGTGGACAATCCGAGCTAAATATAAAGAGGACTTTTCAACAACTGCAACCGCATATTTTGAGATTAAAGAATATGGTAATTTGTGATAATTAAAAGCTTACCTGTAAAAAAATTAGTGTTTGTGCACTAATGCTTTCCATTAGTGAACTTACGGCAGAATCAGTCCCAGATGAAGAGGCAGCCCAGCTGGCATGGTTGTAAACAGTGGCTGGGGGGGGAGGGGGTGTGTGCTCATTGTTGGAAGGCCTAGGCTCTGGCTCTAGCATGCCTTTGTTACCCTCCAATAAGCTCACAAACCTCTCTGGACTTGTGTTCCTCATCAGAGAGCCAGAAGAGACCTAGTCCCCCAGGGAGCTTGACTAATGGCAGTCAAAAATTATGATTTTAGGAGAAACTTAAGTAGGCTGAGATGAAGTGAGCAGAACCCAGTAAGACGAATGATTTACTCAAGTCATTGAAACGAACTGGTGCAAGAACGAGAGCAATTGGGTTTGCATCCCCCAAGTTCAGTGCTATTTTCCTTCTGGCTCACTAATCCCTAATATATTTATCTGAAAACTTAAGATATTCTTATTTCGGAATCAATCGTATTAATGGACTAATAATTAACATATAAATAGCTTATCTTTCCATTCTTATAGTTGTTTACTAGAGTATTTATGTGCTTTGATATCAAATTTAACTTTGTTTTGCTTGAAGTCATTTTGTATTCCTCCAGGAGACTCATAATAATATGGAGAATAAATCCACAGATGTTAACGATTGGCAAACAAAACAGTGACAAAAAATAACTTGTTATGCTGAAACAATTTCAAAGGTTCTAGCCTCTCAATAACCTATAAGCCTACCTGATCCCACTCCCTCCAAGTATGTTTGCTGCTTCTCGTGTATATCTAGAATTCATCCACCTCTTACCATCTGAGGCCATCCTCATCCATTCATCACCAGGCTCCTCCCACCCCCCACCCCCACCCCCCCCCCCGGACTACTGCAAAAGTCTCCTAATTGCTGTCCCTTCTTCCAAGCTATTCTCACTTGGTATTGGCCAAAATAATCTTGAAATGCAAATCTCATCATGTTATTTCTCTATTGAAAAGTCCCCAATAGCTCCTCGTTCCTTTGCTAATCGAAATCAAAATCCTTATTTTGAGCTGGCCCCTGCCTACCTCCTCTGCAGCCTCATTTTATACCATCCATCCTCTTATTTCCCTCCAACAATGGTGACTTTGGACACAATGTTCCACCTGCCCAGAACACTCTTCCCCTCCCCCACTACCTAGCCAACTCCTACTCATGTTTCAAGTCTCAGCTGAAAAGCCATTTATTCAGCAAATCTGTTCCTAACTTCTCTTTCCTGGGAAGGATTCTCTGTAATGTATATTGGTTTTCATAACTGTGGTATAGGTGTTTTTCTGTGTAATTATTTGCTTACCACTGTCTTTACTGCTTGACTAATGAGCTCATTAAGGACAAGGTTTGTATCTTTCTGTTCACTGGGATATCCTTGTCAGTAGGAGCATGCCTGCCACATAGCAAATAGGTATTAGATGAAAGGATGAAATGTTTTCCTCCATGTCATATCAGAGAGAACACACCTGCCTTCATCTTTGGTAAAATAGGGAATGCACCCTAGAGCAACAAAGTGCATTCCTCTTTATTTCCATGTTGTCAGCACAGAGCCCAACGTCAGGCTCAATCCCATGAACCATGAGATCATGATCTGAGCCGAAGCCAAGAGTTGAACACTTAACTGACTGAGCCACGCAGGCGCCCCAATTACCCAATTTTCTATTAACAGTTTCGCTGGTTAATAGAACTAGAATCTATGGGACCCCTGGGTGGCTCAGTTGGCTGAGCGTTGAACTCTTGATTTTAGCTCAGGTCATTATCTCATGGTCATGGGATCAAGCCCCACATTGGGCTCTGCACTGGGCATAGAGCCTACTTGGGGTTCTCTCTCTCTCTCTCTCTCTCTCTCTCTCTCTCTCTCTCTCTGCCCCTCCCCCACTCAAGCACTCTCTCTCTCTCTCTCCCTCAAGAAAAAATTAATAAAGAATCCATAAGCCCTGGTACACAGCTTTAGTATAAAGAGAAGGCAGTGCTCTTTTGACAGGTGAAATTCTTTTTTCTTGAGCAATCAAGATACCAGAGAGAGACAGAGAGAGACAGAGAGAGGGAAAGAACTCCTTCCTGTCTACCCTAATTTTAAATTTTGCATGAATGTTCTTTCTTTTAGCTAATTATAAGCTTTCTCTTCTTGACTAAAGTCAAAGTTTTATGTTGGAATTTGGAGACTGGATGGGTTTATCTATAAGACAAAAAAGGGAACTGTTAAATCAGCCAGAATTTTCCTCTTCTATTTTAAACTTAGCAAAACTCATGGAGCATATACTATGTTTAAGACTCATGAGAAGCGTGGGAGGGGGAGAGATACAAAGATACATAGAGTATAGCCTTTTTGGTTTTCAAGGAGCTTATACTTTAGTGAATAAATGCTGTAATCAAAGTATAAGCAAAGTGCTTCTGGTACACAGAGCTGGATAAACCTCTGATGGGTAGAGTAGGAGGTGTCCCAGAGATATTGCTGACAGTGATGAGAAGGAGGATGACAATGGCAAGGTGGATGTTGTATTGATGTCACAGCTTGTCTAACTATACCGGAAAGAAGGCTACTCTAATTTAAATGGTAAAATTGCCTCTTTGTTTTTATTTTCAGTGTTGCCACATTTTTCTGTCTCAATAGAACCAGAAAATAGTTTCATTGGCTATAAGGACTTCAATGATTTTGAAATTACTATCAAAGCAAGGTAAGAAAGTTTTCTTTTTTCTTTCTTTTTTTTTTTTTTTTTCAGATTATCCAATTAAATTGAGTGCTAACTCTTGCTGGTGATAGTTGCCCAAAGTGAGAAGTGTGATTCCTCCATCCACTTTATTGAGATATTGTTGACATGTAACATTGTGCAAGTTTAAGGTGTACAATGTGTTGATCTAATTTGCATATATGTTGCAGAGATCTGTGATTTACTGGCAGTGTTTTTCGTGACTTTGGGATTGACTGAGGAAACATCGGGCTTATAGTTTATTTGTTTTGATTTTTTGCTCATTGTGATTTTAGTTTTGTTGGTTACTCAACAGCAAAAACTCCTGAAGTTTTAAGTTCAATGTGTGTGTTTAGGAACCAGTGTGACATAAGGATATTGAGGTTGAATGTGAAGACTTTATTTCTCGTCATTTTTTAATGGCTTAATCAACCAGCTAATGCCGCATGACCTCTTCAAGACCCAATGCTTTAAAACCACAACCATTTACAACACAGCTGGGCAGTTCTGCTGATCTGGGCCAGGCTAAATGTAAGCGGTACTCACCCGTGTGCCTGGGGTCAGTTGGCAGCTCACCTGGGGGCTGGCTGGTCTAGGGAGGTCTTATTTTCATGCCTGGCAGTTGACTTAGATTGGCTGAAGGTACAAAGATAATTGGACTATGTGTATCTTTCATCATCCAGCAGATTGGTCTGTAGTAGCAGCAATGCTCAGAGAAAGAATATAGAAGCATAAAAGTCCATCACTTCTACCACGTTCTTTTGTCCAAAGCAAGTTACAAGACCAGCCCAAAGGAAACATTTCTTTTATACCTTTTACCCACGAGGAGCTCCAAAGGTGGTAGATATATGGGGCAGTGGAGAACTGGAGTTAGTTTTGCAAGCAATCTCCCACAAAAGCTCAGGTCATTTAAAAATGACAATATAATATCATTAACCAATTTGCGTAACTATATGTGTTGGGCATCTTTCTAAGTACTCTGTATATATTAGCTTACTTAATCTTTATGAAATCTCTATGAGATAGTTACTATTTCTGTCCCCATATTACAAATGAAGAAACAGAGGTACATAACTGTTAAGTAATTTGCCCAAGATCTCACAGCTAGGAAGTCACATGGTCTGTCTGGTTTCAGGGTTCAGGCCTTTCAACACTATCCTACACTGCCTTTCTTGGTAGCATTTATTCCTAAAATAGAGTGTTACTTAGTCTAAACCAACATAAAGACTCATTTGACAGAGAATTAACAAAGTGACTTCTTGTAGTTTATTTTTTTAATGTTTTATTTATTTTTGAGGGACAGAGAGACAGGGTACGAGCTGGGAAGGGGCAGAGAGAGAGGGAAATGTGGAATCCACAGCAGGCTGCAGGCTCCGAGCTGTTAGCACAGAACCCTATGTGGGGCTTGAACCCATGAACTGCGATATCATGACCTGAGCTGATGTCAGACGCTTAACTGACTCAGCCACCCAGGCGCCCCAACAAACTGACTTCTTTTAATGGAGGAACTTACTTTATGTGTGCAGACCACAGATAAGGGAGGTTAGCTCTAGCTATAGTATTGTTTTCTATGCAGCAAGTTTCCTTTAGCCTCTCTTTAGTTCTAAACTAAAAAAAGGAAATACAAAGTTAGAATGTTAAAAAAGAACTTATCTCCTCTAACAATGAGATTGAGCGTGCTGCTTCTAAAGGTGTAAAAGAAGGTAGGGCACAGTGCTTCACTGATACCAAAATCATCAAGGAAGCAGTGTTTCCTGATCCCGGACCTGAGGTCTTTTGATCTCCTCAAGCAAGATCTGTTTTTTTTTCATCTAGCACAGAGTCATAAAAATCCGCACTTCGGCTTTATTATTATAGCTTTATGAGGATGAGATATAATAGGGGATGGAAGACACTTTAAAGTGTATCGAGTGCTTTATGTAATTTCGAGTTGTTACATTTGATCTGAATTTTATTATTGTAACCATGTTAGCAAAACAATTTTATGGCATTATTGTTTGGCAGATATTTTTATAATAAAGTTGTCACTGAGGCTGAAGTTTATATCACTTTCGGAATAAGAGACGACTTAAAAGATGATCAAAAAGAAATGATGCAAAAAGCCTTGCAAAACACAATGGTAAGACGTTAAGACACGTGCGTTCACTCGTACCTAAAGATGCATCACAAAGGCTGGAGAAAAGTCACTTCCAAATCATCTAGTCCAACCCCCCATTTTACACAGGTGTGCAAGTCGAAGCTAAAATGCTCTCTTGGCTTCTCCTGGGCCTCAGGATGAAGTCCACTTTGTGTGACATCAGCCTCCCTCACCAGCCTGTCTCCTGCTCTTTCCCCTTTCCCTCTCTCCTGTTCTGGTCACTAGTTCCTGGAACTCTCACTAGTCTCTCTTGCCTCCAGGTGTTTGCAGTGCCACTCCTGCCTGGGAATGCTCTGTCCCTTTGTGGCTTCTGCCTCTTTGTGGCCTGGCTAATCCCTTCCTACTCTTTAAATCTCAGTGTTAACACCCTTTCTCTGAGAAGTCTTCCCTGACTCCCGTCAATTAGGTTGGCTGCCCCTGCCAGCTCTCGAGCCTCCCTTACTGGAGTATGTTTTGTACTTTATTACAGTGTTCTCAACCAGAGACGTTGTTTACCCCCAAGGGCACATTTGGCAATGTCCAGAAAACATTTGTGGTTGTCACAGCTGGGAAGGAGGGGGGTACTACTGGCATTTAGTGAATAGAGGCCAGCATGTTGCCAAATTCCCGCAATGTGCAGAGCAGCCCTAACAACAAGTTATCCTGTCCAAAATGTCAACAGGGCTGAGATTGAGAAGCCCTTCTTTACTGCAATGGTTTAGTTGCTTCTCTCTCATCCTCTACACTGAACACTTTGTGGGTCTGAATTGTTCCCATTATATGCCCAAAGCCAACCTGGTTCCTGGCAAATAGCAGGTGCTCTATGAATATTTCTGAGTGAATGAACTCATTGGGAAGTTATTTGTTCATGGTCAAGAGCTAGTGGTTGCCAGAGCTCAGATTAGAGCCCTGGTCCCCTTATCCCTTGTTCAGTGTTCTTGACACTATACCTCAGATGATAAGGGCTCATGTCATTCTACTGATTCTTGTATATTCTTGTATACATTCTACTCATTCTTGTATATTCTTGTGGTTTGTATCATCTTGTGGTTTGTATTTAGCCTATGTTTTTCCAAAGAGTTCTATTTATTCAAGTTATAAATCAGACACCTCTTTTTAATATAAGATTTTATGCTGGACACGGAGATTTGAAGGTAAATAAGACAAAAGTCCCTGGCCTCAAGCTACTGGATTTTAGAAGAAAAATAAGGCAACATCTATTTCACTGTTGTGGTTAATAATTAAATAATATGATATGACTTAACTCTATGTCCCTTTACCCATTGGGTGTTTTTAAGTTAGTGTTTCCATGTGTACGCAGTGAAGTCCAAATTAAATATCATAGAACCCAACAAACTCTCAGGAGCAAAAGTGAACTAAAAGCAGGCCCAGAAACATGGGTGACAACTCAAAGATTAGAAGAAGGAATCTGTGTCAGCTAGTATAAAAAACAAAAAACCAACAACAACCAACCTTGTTGAACCATATAGTGTTTAAGACTCTTCCTATACGTCTACCCAAATTAAGTTAGAAAATAGTATTCTGGGCTCAACTGTAGGCTCAATCATTCACTCTACTGGTGACAATAAACTACTCCTCTGATAGTTGCCTTCTATTTAGAAGCTAATAAAGGCAGATTTTGTTAATTTTTCCCTTCTCTGATGTCGGATGCTTAACTGACTGAGCCACCCAGGTGCCCCACCAAACTGAAATACCTCTTTCTGAAAATACCTCTTTCATTTTCTCTGAAATACCTCTTTCTTCTCTGAAATACCTCTTTCATTTTCCCTTTTCAAAAAGTTGATCAATGGAATTGCTCAAGTCACATTTAACTCTGAAATGGCAACTAAGGAACTGTCCTATGAAAGTCTGGAAGATTTAAACAACAAGTACCTTTATATTGGTGTCACAGTCATAGAGTCTACAGGTAAGTTTTCTTTTTCCTTGAATAATATTTAGACAGCATATTAAAAGTATAAATAATTTCTAAAATTCTTTCATATTTTATTTTCTTCCATAGATAAATATTCCTTTTCATATCATTAAAAAGATTAGAGTAGAGCTCTGCCACTCTATCATTAGGTCTCTATCACCCCATGTGCAAAAATGGGATAGCACTGCCCAGGTGACATCTTGAGTAGCCTAGCAGGCTATGTGACTTGAACATGTAGCACCCCAATGTTCTCACCTGGTAAGAATAAAAATCTAAATGACATTAGGTATGTACAAATGTTTGATAAAATGCTATGCAAATGGAAGATACTGCATTATCATTTAGTCTCCTTATCCGTACAACGATGGTGTTGAAATATATACAACCTAAAGCCCCTCTCAGCTGTAATATTCAGGAATTCTATCTAAAATCAGAGATAATGGTTTTAAAATGGGTACAATAATAGCATACATATAGGGTTGTGGTGAGGATCAGAGAGTCAATATATGCAAAGCACTTAAAATAATACCTGTCAGCTAGTGAATACCATATAAGGTGTTAGCCCCCCTCCTTCCCCTTCCCCTCTATCTTCTTTTCTCCTCCCTCCCTCCTTCTTCCTCTCCTGCTCCCTCTTCTCCTTTTCCTCCTCCTCCTCCTTCTTTCCACTTATTACTTTCTTAGCATCCTTAAAACTATCTTAGTGCTCTCAACCCCGACTCCAGTGGTTTGTAATAGTCATTAATTATTACTCCAAATTCGGTCAATTTGTCTTACTTCTGGTGTCTTGATTACTGATGTTCTTTATATTTTCAGGTTTGTATTAAACCCCCAAACTAACTTGAACAAGTTATGTAACAGCACTAGCCCCTCCTTTTTGTGATGAAATGAGAGTTAGACCACATGATCCCTAAGGCCCCTTCCACCTCTTTGTATTTGTCCTTGAAGGGTAGTAGAATGAAGAATGGCAATAATTATCCAGTTATTGAGTACCTTGTATTTATCAAATGGTTGATAGATGTTGGAGAATGATACTCCTTGCCCAGGATATTACTTTTGACATTATTTTAATGTTTGTTTTTTACTTTTATTCTTTCTCAATTTATTTCAAATAAATTCAGTTTAAGCTACATTTATGAGATATTCAAAGAGTGTTGCTAAACATACAGGCTTACAAATATGAATGTGTGTAATCCCAGCATTCAAGTGGCTTACAAACTAGCATCGGCTGTAAGACAGGTAAACGAAGAATTCTGTTATAAGCAGGAATTCTATTTGACCTCTAGGCAAAGTTCTTAATGCTACTGACCTTCAGAGGTAGGTGAGCTCCTAGATGATTGCTGAGCAACCAAGTATAGCACCCTGAATGTAATCAATCTTGAAGGATAAGTAGGGTTTTGAGACAGGGATGGTAGATGGGGAGAAGTGGGACACCATCCATAGAGAGGACATGCCACAGGTAGCAGGCAAGACTTGATCTTTGAGATTATCTGGCTGATTGTCCAGTTGGCCGAAGTATAGGATATGCATATGGATGTTACGGATGTAATATTGGAAAGGACTTTGGGGATACTGGAGCTTTGTATGTTATTGGGCCCCTGCCAGTGGACTCTCAGGACTCCCTCTACCTCAGGCACTCTTTTTCTGTTTTCCTCTCCATATCTCTCCATATCCCTGTGCTCTACAGGTGAATCCCTGCAAAGCTTAGTGCCTAGTCCTTTCCCTCTCTCCATAATCCCTTGTACATATTCAACTGAAACTCAGGCCACTGACAAAAAGTGGTGGCCCTTCCTCACCTTCCTCCCCAGTCCAACCCTGTAGCTTTCCTTGCACAAGCCTTGGATATAAGGCTTTGGAAAACACCTGAGGTCTAAACTTTTCTCTGCACTACCCCCTTTGAACCAAGACTACTGATAAATGAATGAGTGCAGGAATGGAGCAAGTAAGTGACTAAGTCTGTGGAGACATACACAGGTCAAACAGATCCCCGTAGGGATTGGCATATTCTTAAAAAAGGTCAACGTGATGCATGTCATTTCTTTAGGTGGATTTTCTGAAGAGGCAGAAATTCCTGGCATCAAATATGTCCTCTCTCCCTACAAACTGAATTTGGTTGCTACTCCTCTTTTCATGAAGCCCGGGATTCCATATTCTATCAAGGTAGATGAAGGAGGGAAGGTTGCTGAATATGGTTCTCTTTTTCTGTTTACAGAGAGCATGGGGATGGCAAACAGGGGAGGGAAGCTGGAGAAGGGAATCACAGAGGGAATTCATTTGTAAAACCTGCTCCTTAAGATGCACAAGGAGGTGGGAAACTGCTGGCCTGTAGGGCAAGTGCCGGTATTTAGCAAGTAGTCAGGTAGCCTGTGCTAGGCATTCCCTTAAAAAGCATTGCATTAAGTTATATGTAAATAAAACACCGTAAGTTTATAGTTAAAAAAAAAATGCCAACATTTGGGGCGCCTGGGTGACTCAGTAGGTTAAGTGTCTGACTTTAGCTCAGGTCATGATCTCAGAGTCCGTGAGTTCAAAACCCACGTCAGGCTCTGTACTGACAGCTCAGAGCCTGGAACCTGGAGCCTGCTTCACATTCTGTGTCTTCCTCTCTCTGCTCCTCCCCTGCTCATGTCCTCTCCCTCTCTCTCTCCCTCTCTCTCTCTCTCTCTCTCTCTCTAAAATAAATAAAAAGTAAAAATTTTAAAAAAGTAAAAATAATGCTAACATTTAAAATTATTTGGTGGCATGTTCTTCAAAAGCTTTAAAACAGAAATATCATTCTTTGAAAATAAAACCCCTTTCTCTCCCCATTTTCTACTTCCCATGTGTCTTATCTGAGTTTGCATTTCTGTGCTTTTCAGTCTGCCCCTGTGGTCTTTGTATACACTTGTCTCACCTCTCTCTGTGTTATTCGCCATCCTTTCCATTTTGGCTCTTTCTGTCCTTCTCTGTTTCTCTCTTTCTCTCTCTCTCTCTCTGTTTGCTTCCTCCTTCCTTTTTACTATTTTCTCTCCTCCCTCTACTTTTCCTTTTTAAAATATTGGTAGTATAGCGTTAATGTGTTCATTTGACTTTCTAATTATATTTTATTTAGTGTTTTATATTTCACTATATATAGTACATGTTATAATTTATAATATAAAAAATATAATCACTTTTAAGATGAAAATTTTTGTTCCCTGTTCTTAGCTTAGAAAGCTAGAACAGAGTGTTTTACTTTTTTATTCTTTGAAAATGTGTTGCTATTAAAAATCAACTTTAGTATAATTAAAATGTGTTACTTAATATTCACTGTGGGTCACTGGCTTTTAAGAGAGAAAGAGTTACCAAGCTAAAGCAAGTTTTGTATGTGCTTGAAGTATCTAAATAGAATTAGGCCGTTCTATAATCTAAGGCCATGCCTCTCTCTACTGAGTTAAATGTGAATAATTTATACTTTGGTGGGGAAGAAGAAAAATTATTTCAGAATTGTTCCGCTTTAAAAAAAAAAAAGTGATGAGCTGCTGAAATGGATCTGGACTGTTCTGGCAAACAGGTGCAGGTTAAGAATTCATTTGACCAATTGGTAGGAGGGGTCCCGGTGACCCTGAGCGCACAAACGGTCGATGTAAACCAAGAGATGTCTAACTTGGAGTCGAAGAAAAGTGTAACACGTTCCAGTGATGGAGTAGCTTCGTTTATGGTTAATCTTCCATCTGGAGCAAGGATGTTGGAGTTTAACGTGAGCTGAATTCTCCTGTTGGACTTTCTGGGACAATGTGTGCTTTTTGACTGTGTGTTTTGGCTAGTGTGCAGAACAGATGCAGCAGATTTTAAACATGAGTCCAGGGAACAGATCCGCAATTTTGCATTCAAAGGCGGGGTGGGGGGAAGGCACCAGAGGCAATATACTAATCCATTGCCTGGTTCTTGAGGAAGATAAATCTATCATTTTCTATTTGGGAATTAATGATTTTCTCTTACATTAGCAAGACTTTATTAGAATAGGTATAGCTTCGGAATAAGTATAGCAGTGGAAGTCAGCGGTAGAAACATTCTCTCCCTCACCCCCACTTCTTATCTTTTTTCAGGGACACAAAGGGGTCACACATGGAAGTCTCCCTTTTTCCTAGCTGCATAAACCACTCTACTTTAGAGCTCAGTTAACAGGCTTCTCTCTCAGCAACTAATGTTTAAGTTCCCAATCCGCCCCCGCCCCATAAATGATTAGTTAATGCACATTAATGACAGTGACATGCATACATTCACTATCATCTACTAAGCACTTAGGAAATGCTAAGAGCTTTCTGTTGAACACATTTAATACCCAGTTAGTCAGCTCTATGAATTAGAGAATATTTTTGCCATTTTGCAGCTGTGGAAATATAGGCTTCTAACCTCTCTTGTGATTAACTTATCCAGAGTTAATAAATGGTGGCTCTGGGATGCAAACCAATGCATAGCTCACTCCAGAGTGTGAGCTAATAACCCCTTTGATAGCAAAGGGGTTATTAGCCATGATATCATTTCTGCCCCATTCCATATTTATAAGTACACTTCCGTGATGCTACTTTACAATGAAACTGGACCAGAAAGTCTGTGCGATGTTCACTCCTGTCCCCAGTCCTCAAGGCCTCCTCTTGCCACCCTTCTCTTACCCCCAATCCCTGCCAACCCATGGGAAGAGGAGTCCCCAACTTGCCAGGACATTTCAGGAAAGGTGCCAATATTTGTTCCGGAAGCATCTTTGCCTCTCCCCTTCACCAGACTTTCCCACCATGGCTCATAACCCCATATTATTCCAATTATTGTCCATAGTCTTTGTGAAGTTACTTGATATCACAGCTGTACAAACATTGGAGTAGTGGAGGGTTTTTTTTTTTTTTTCCTCTTTAGCTTCTGGTGTTGTGAAAGTTAGAAATTTATAAAGCAAAGAAAGAAATTTACAAGGTATGTTTCATAAAAAATATTTCATCACAGTCCACATATCTTTTTTGAAATTTCCCTTTTCAGGTCAAGACTGATGACCCAGATCTTCCAGAAGAAAATCAAGCCGGCAAAGTTTACCAAGCAATAGCATATTCATCTCTCAGCCAAAGTTACCTTTATATTGACTGGACTGGAAACTATAAACCTTTGCTTGTGGGAGAATATCTGAATATTATTGTTACCCCCAGAAGTCCATATATTAACAAAATAACTCACTATAATTACTTGGTAAGTACAGTAATGATAGATTTAAAACTATCTATTCCCCCACCTTGAACATTTCTCTTTGCTTACAGAGGAACATTAGAATGACCCCTTATATTTGTTTTTACAAGGTACTTTCAAGGACATAATTCAATTTGATAATCAGTTTTTTCAAAAACCTTTGAGATGGGTCATGATTTTCATGACCATTTCCCAGATGAGGAAACTGAGGAACGGAGAGGTTAAAACGCTCACCATGGTCACTCAGCTTGGAAGAGGAATATTTTTTTATTTGAACTGGGAACCTCTGACTCCTTATCTGATACGCCCTTTGCCTAAGAGAGCCTGATTACTCCACAGAGACTGATTAATTTTTCACATTACCTCTGCTCTATTTCATGGCCAAAGATTACAGGCCTAAACCTATTTCAAGTATGTGCATTTCATTGGCATAAAAGGGAGACTCAAATCCTGCTCTTAAGAGTTGAGTCATATGATATCTACCCCAATTCTACCCTTTAGCAACAGCCCTATTACATCCCTTATATTAAACAAAGGTGGCCAATCAAGCCTATAGGTGAAACCTAGGGCAGAAGGTGGGGGAGATCTTAAGGGCTTCCTGACATTGCCAAAGAAATGGAATGAATTATTCCAGTGGCCAGGCCAAACAGGTGGTGATAGCTCTTTCAACATTTTTGAGAAAGAAGTTTAAAAAAATAAATGAGGAACACAGATCATATTGATGGATGAAGAATTATGGGACCTGTTTAGGAACTATGTACCAAAACCACATATGCAGTCTATTTAAGTTTGAGGACAATTTAAGTTTGAGAACATTTTGGGTTCATGTGATTTGTAACTTGTTTTTTAGCCATATGCCTCCAATACAGAACCTAATCTCTGGCTTTAAAACTTAATTCCCAGGGGTGCCTGGGTGGTTCAGTTGATTAAGCATTCGACTTTGGCTCAGGTCATGATCTCACGGCTTATGGGTTCGGACCCCGCATCAGGCTCTGTGCTGACAGCTCAGAGCTTGGAGTCGGCTTGGGATTCTGTGTTTCCCTCTCTCTCTGCCCCTCCTCCGCTGCTTGCACTCTGTCTGTCTCTCTCTCTCAAAAATAAATAACATTAAAAAATTTTTAAAAAGGGCGCCTGAGTGGCTCAGTTGGTTAAGCATCCAATTTCGGCCTAGGTCATGATCTCACCGTTCCCGAGTTCCAGCCCAGCATCAGGCTCTGTGTTGATAGCTCAGAGCCTGGTGCCTGTTTCAAATTCTGTCTCCCTCCCTTTGCCCCTCCCCTACTTGCACTGTCTCTCTCTTTTTCTCAAAAATAAATAAACATTAAAAGAAAAAATTTTTTAATTAAAAACAAAACCTTAATTCCCAAATAAGATGCACTCTATTCATGCATCTATTTTGTTTTAATCAATAAAACAAAAGAGATTTTAGTGACAGCATGATGACTTTAAATAGATTTGGGGTCAACTCTTAGCTCTCTGATTTCCTAGTTATGTGATTTTGAGCTAAAATCAGTATGACATTTAGTTAATTCCCAAGCCCCAGTTCCTTTATCTATCTACACAGTGGGCGTAATATTCCTATCCAACTGACTTGTGAGAAAGAAAAGAATTAAGTAAACGGAAAGGTTCCTGACCTTTCCTGGTTCCTGTTAACCAGGAACCTTTCTTTCTCTTTAACATACTTTCTACTCCATCTCCAAGCTCCATATTGAAAGCAAAACTTTTGTTTTTTAACATGGTCACTACTGCTGTTTATTTTTAGATTTTATCTAAGGGCAAAATTGTCCACTTTGGCACAAGAGAGAAACTTCCAGATTCATCCTATCAAAACATAAACATTCCAGTGACACAAAACATGGTTCCTTCAGCCCGTCTCCTGGTCTATTACATCGTCACAGGAGAGCAGACAGCAGAGTTGGTGTCTGATTCAGTCTGGTTAAATATCGAAGAAAAGTGTGGCAATCAGCTCCAGGTAAGCCACAAATTATGTGTCACAATCAAATTTTCTTCTGAATAAAGGAGACTATAAATATAACTACTTGTGAAGTTTTGTCTCATGCAAATAACCTTGTCTTTTCTTTTTCAAATGATCTTTTAGGTTCATCTGTCTCCAAGTGCAGATGCGTCGTATTCTCCAAGCCAACATGTATCTCTTAATATGGCAACTGAGTCAAATTCCTGGGTGGCTTTATCAGCAGTGGACAGTGCTATATATGGAGTCCAGAGAAGAGCCAAGAAACCTCTGGAAAGAGTTAAGTGGTGCATGGCCTTGGTTGCTGGGTCTTGGGGTGGCTCTGTATAATGCTTCACAAAGTGTGGCCCCAAGGGTAGGTTGTGGGGAAGAATTAGGGAAGACTGGATCTGCTCTTCTGTAAATATACTCAAAACAATGGCTCTTAGGAAGGTAAGCTATCCTCATGTTAGTCTCTAAAACATTGATTCATCCTTTTTTGTTTTTCCAAGTGTAGCATATGACCATAATGGCAATTATATTCCTGGGGCAAAAGTGCCATCAATTTGGACGATTTTGAGATTGAACCTGGAGGTGGGGGGCTTTATAAAGTGACAGCATAATGGAAGACTGGATAGGCAGCCTATGGAGACTTTTCTGTTTTTTGTTTTCTTTTTTACTCTCATTAAAATCTGGAACAAAAGAATGTGAGAATTATTCACTTCCCCTAAGTTCCCATTTATCTCCCCTATGCCCTGCTAACTATTTTGTAGGCTTGAATTTCTTTGAACAAAAAACAAAGATAACTATACAGTTAACACCATTCAGAAAAGAAAAAAAAAAAACATTTGGGATCAAAATTAAAACTGGAATAAGCTTCCCCAAACAAGTTCTCACCCACTTAGAACCTAGAGCCTTCTTCCTCTAAACATAAGAGGTTGTGCTCATTTCTTTTTAGCAACTTAAAAATTAATTTGTCTGTTAATTTAGTCATTCATGCATTTATTTATTTGTTTGTTTGTTTGGATCTTATACTGACCACAGCATTCATTCTATGTCCAACACACCATGGGTTAGTTCCTAAGAATCTTCTCACCAAAGCGTAAAACTTAGTTCTTGTTTTAATATTGAATGTGTGTGTATTTATAAATATAAAAGGACACACTAAAATAATGAAGTTGGGAAATCTGGTCTTTGGCCATTTGACAGATGAACGATGGCCTGATTTGTTCTACCCATGTGACAGCCAGTACCTTTAATTCTTCAGGGAAACAATTTATACATCTAAGTAGACTCCACATTTTGCCTTGAGTTAATTCCTAAGAATTATTAAATTAGCTAACCACCTCTGGACAGGTATTTCAAGTCTTAGAGACGAGCGACCTGGGCTGTGGGGCAGGTGGTGGCCGCAACAATGCAGATGTATTCCATCTGGCTGGACTCCTCTTTCTCACCAACGCAAATGTAGATGACACCCGAGAAGATGGTAAAATGTTCAGCTTTTTTTTTGGTTTATTCTTCAAAATGATTACTGAAATTTACATTGATCAATTCACATTGATACCATTTTTGTAATTGTCTTCCACAAATTCTCTACACTGATCTTAGAGAGACATGACTACATAATGCCCCAGTACAAAATGTTTTACTGGCCATCAAGATAAAGTACAAAATCTTTAGTGTAGTCCTCAGGGATCTTCCACGGTCTTCTCCCCAGCTCTCTCCAATTATCTTTTGTCTTGCTCTATCTTACCTGAGGTTTAAGCTGTGCAGACCCAAGTGTAGTTCTAGGGGTGGCTCTCTGCTATTTTATTTTATACCTCTAGGCCTTTCCCCATCAGGACTGCTTTCCCTTGTATTAGCCTGGAGAAGCCGATAAAAGAATCCCCTCCTCAATAAGGTTTCTTCCCCATACAGAATTGATCATTCCTTCCTCCTTTCACAGAGAGAATACTGTGGGGACTAGCTCTATTTATAAGTAACACAGTAGCAGGGCATCACTGAATATTCTTCCATTTCGTTATGTATTTTGCCTCAGCCAATGCACTGTGAGCTCTTGAAGGACAAGGACCACATCTTAATCATATTCTTTCTGTGGCTATAAAACTGTTCATAATTATATTTGACCTGTTATTCATAATAACAGAGCACAAAGAGCAAATAATAAAAGTAGCATACCCAACAAAAACTTTGCTCACTTTAAATGCTTAGATATTTCTCTGTAATCAGTGGGTCAAAGAGGTTGCAGGATTCAAAGCCAAACTTGGATCAAACAAGTCAAACTAGAGGACACTAGATCATGAGCTCCTCTAAGGTAAGATAAATGTTAAGATGTGTTGTGCACGGTGCCTAGTCAAACACAGGCTCTCAGAATTTGTGGAATACATGAATGACTTATGAATGTTTTAAGTACTTAAATAATTTCATGGAATTTTCTTTTTTGTCATTTTAACTCTTTTTTCCTTCTTCTTCTTCCCCTCCTCCTTCTCTTCCTCCTCCTTCTCCTTTTCCTTCTTCCTCCTCCTCCTCCTCCTCCCCTTCTTCTTCTTCTTCTTCTTCTTCTTCTTCTTCTTCTTTTTCTTCTTCTTTTTCTTCTCCTCCTTCTCCTTCTCCTTCTCCTTCTTCTTCTTCCTTTAACAGATAAGCCCTGCAAAGAAATTCTCAGGCCAAAGAGAATGCTACAAAAGAAAATACAGGAGGAAGGTACTCTAAAAGTTTGATGCAATTATAAAAAGGTTATGATCCTATTATTCAAAAGCTGGAGAGAACGAACCATTATCTAATTATTCCTAATCCAAATGGAATGGATGAAAAGAAAGATATGTACAGATGTCTTAGCTTACCTCTCTCAGAAATATTAATCCAAATAACTCTACAACTTCATTTGGCATAACCTCAGTCTGAGGAAAATAAGTATTATTTCTATCTCTAAAGTTAAAAGGTTAACTTTTTACTTGTTACAAATATTTCCTCTGCATAGACTTCATTTGGCAATTAAAATTATATTCTTCCATTTTCTTCTGACCAAAATCATGATTTGATTAACTTTGGAGTGTACCTAGAAACCTATTTCTTCTATTCCGTGTATTTAACAGCTGATAGTATTTTGGATTATTCTTTGGGAAATCAGTCTAACAGAAATTATTTTTGAACAATTATTTAAATGGAAATATGATCACTGGTGATATTAAAAGAGGAAGAATGTTGAACTGAAAGTCGGTGGCCAGAGTTCAACTAATAATCATGCTTAGGGTAAGATAAGAATTCCTTCCATCTATATAGGAGTTATTTTAATTCCAACCCTAGTTCTAAGTTCTAACAATATGAAAGACACTGAGTAGTTTGGGCACTTATGATAAAATATGAGCACTTATTGGGACGCCTGTGTGGCTCAGTTGGTTAAGTGTCCAACTTCGGCTCAGGTCACGATCTCATGGTGAGTTCAAGCCCCAAGGCGAGCTCTGTGCTGACAGCTCAGAGCCTGGAGCCTGCTTCAGATTCTGTGTCTCCCTCTCCCTCTGCACCGCCACCCCCCACCTCATGCTCTGTCTCTCTCTTTCAAAAATAAATAAACATTAAAAAATTTTTATTCATATTCATTTTTATACATTCAAATTTATATTTGTTAAAAATATTTTTTAAAATATTAGCTCTTACGATGCCACCAGTGGAGTTCCACAAACCACATCCTATAAGAAAAGTTTTAAAAAGCAGGGTATGTGGCTTAAAGAAGGAAGCACTTATACAGTGCTGATAGCCATCTTCAAATATTTGAAGGCTTCTCCATTAACTTATTTCACTCAAAGGGTGCTGAACCCAAGATGCCAGTGTCAAAAGTTAGTATTTAGCTTAATTGCAAGAAGCTCTTTAAACATTTAATATGAATGAGAATGATCTGCCTTATGAGACCACATTCTCCCCATTCCTGGAGTACCCAGCTGAATGTGGGGGATCACTCACCTAGCCTTGGCTGTTGCTAGGGGCCCGGGGGTGGGGGCAGGGTCATGTGGCCGCAGACCCAAGGATCCCTCAGGATCCCTTCTGAACCTGGAATGCTACGACTCTGTGCATAATCAAGGACATTTGCATCGTTACTATTTCAGTTGCTAAATACAAACACACAGTATTGAAGAAATGTTGCTACGACGGAGCCTACCGTAACGAAGATGAGGACTGTGAGCAGCGTGCTGCCCGCATTACAATAGGTCCCAGATGCGTCAGGATCTTCAAGGAATGTTGTCTTATCGCAAAGAAGCACCGTGATGAGGATCCTCTTAAAAACATCCAGCTGGGAAGGCTGCGTGAGTTTGACATTTTCTATCAGAATTCTGCTCAGTATGGGGAATCTTGTGTGATCCTGTTCTGCTAAAAAAGGACAGTTTTCATGTTTTATTTAAAATTGAAATTAGACTGGGGCTCCTGGGTGGCTCAGTCAGTTAAGCGGCCAACTTTGGCTCAAGTCACTATCTCACAGTTCATGAGTTTGAGCCCCACGTTGGGCTCTGTGCTGACATCTGGGAGCCTGGAGCGTGTTTTAGATTCTGGGTCTCCCTGTCTCTCTAACCCCTCCCCTGCTCATGCTCTCTCTCTCTCTCTCTCTGCCCCTCCCCTGCTCATGTTCTCTCTCTCTCTCTCTCCCTCTCCCTCTCTCTCAAAAATAAATAAACATAAAAAAAGAACAAAATTTTTAATTGAAATTAGGAAAAAAAATGCCCATTAGAAGAAAATCAGTTATTGTTTTGGGGAATCAAAGGAGGCATATGTAGTAGAGAACAGAGCGCACAGGGCCACAGTCAAGACCCAAGGGCAAGTGTAAGGCCAGCTCTTTCTATAAACTTGAATCATTATGTATCTCCTCTGAGCCTCAACCTCCTCATTTTTAAAGCAAGAAGTGTAGGCTTAGATGATCTCCAACATGCCTTTGAGTTCTAGAATTCTAGGGTTCTGTGATATTACAACCATTAAAAATTTTGTTGATGCCTATGTTGACCAAATATAGCAAACAATTTCTAAACCTAGCATGAGGTTAAGTGTACTTACACAAAAGATTAAATCTTCCATTTCAATAAAATATATTTTCAGGATTTAGAAAACTCTCATTGATATGTTTCCAGAACTTTCAGGACTTTCATTGCATCTATATCTAATCAAAACAAAAGGAACAAAAGCAGAATGACAGCTCCTGTTTTCAGAATCTGTTTCTCTTAACAGTGTGTCTTCAACAGTGTCCATCCGAATGGATATATTTCTGCAAACGTAAATTTTTGTGGTCATTTCTTAAAAACCGTGTTATTAGATATATTTAGGTTGTTTTCAGATGTTTGCTTATTTCAAGGAGCATTTTCACAAGCCACCTAGTACATATATTTTTCATTGTCCGGTTTTTCAACTATAATCATCTGGTTTGGCTTCCACTGCATGGAACTGAGTTTCTGCTGTTGCCCCCAATCCACCCCACCTCTCTGGTGCTCCGCTCTGCCCCTCATTCTAGACAGGTTGGCCTCCCAAAACTCCTATGGGTTTTGCAACTCTGCAAAGGTCTACATGGGTTTCTTTCCCTGCTCTGCAGCCTGAAAACTGCCTGCAGACAGTAAACCTGAACAATTTCAGGGTTCACCAACCCAGTGTCCCTTCTCTTAGGAATCATGGCCCTGGGTCACTTATGCTCTAATGTCTGAAAACTGTTGTTTTACATAACGTGCCTGGTGTTTTTAGTTCCTGGGGTTTTTTTCTTTCTTGATTTTTTTTTTTTTTTAAGGCAAAAGAGTAACTCTTATCAGTGCATCTTGGACAGAAGCAGAAATTCTGTCCATTTTATTAAGGGAAGTAGAAATAAATTTCCCTTAGGTAAACCTTCTTTATTTTATAATATAAACACAATTACTGTAATAGTAAAAATGCAAATAACTTTATAGATTGATGAGTATCTTCTATAATCTCAGGAACACTAAACATTTAGCAATTTAAGAAACAAATCATTGAAGATATTTTTGTGCTTTATTTGTTCTCTCAGTACTATTAGTGGAGAAATTCCAAGACCTTTAAAGTTCTATTTTGTGGGGCGCCCGGATGGCTCAGCCCATTAAACGTCCAACTTCAGCTCAGGTCACGATCTCACGGTTCATGAGTTCAAGCCTTGCATTGGGCTCTGTGCTGACAGTGCAGAGCCTGCTTGGGATTCTCTCTCTCCTCTGTCTCTCTGCGCCTACCCTGCTTGCACCCTCTCTTTCTCAAAATAAATGAATGAACTTTATTAAAAAATAAATAAAGTTCTATTTTGGGGGGCACCTGGGTGGCTCACTTGGTTAAGCGTCTGGCTCAGGTCATGATCTCACGGTTTGTGGGTTCAAGCCCTGTGTTGGGCTCTGGGCTGACAGCTCAGAGCCTGGGGCCTGCTTCAGATTCTGTGTCTCCCTCTTTCTCTGTCCCTTCCCCGCTTGCTTTCTGTCTGTCTGTCTCTCTCTCTCTCAAAAATAAATAAGCATTAAAAAAAATTAATAAAGCTCTATTTGAAAATCACTAAACAAAATGTTTCATTGACCTTTCAGAAAGTATTTAAGTTATAGATTAATGTCTGTCCACGTTTTAAAATTTGGCTCTAAATAAAATGCATGTTGTTTTTTCATAATCACATATACTTTTTCCCCCCAGATATAAAGACCCTGTTACCAGTGAGCAAGCCAGAAATAAGGAGCTATTTTCCAGAAAGCTGGTTATGGGAAGTTCATCATGTCCCCAGAAGGTATTATACTTCTTTGACTTTCCTCCGAAAAATGCAAATATTATGGCCAAAAATCTGGAAACTACCCATTTCCCAATAGTTTATTTAAGAGTTAAGGCAATATTACCATTTGGTTAAATTTTGTTTTATTTGCTTTACCTTTTTTTTTTTTTTTTTTTTTTTAACTGTGTGCTTTGCTCTAGTCATTACTTCCAGGACAAAATTAACTCTTGGTAAGGAAGGGTACTATTCTATTTAATTTCATCCTGCTTCAGTAAGCCTTTGCTCAAATGTGTGCTATATGCTGCAGTGAGCAGCCATCATCTTGTCTTGTCTTTTCTTTTCTTTTCTGTTCTTTCTTTCTTCTTTTTCTTCTTCTTCTTCTCCCTCTTCTTTTTTTTGGGGGGGCGGGGAGAGAGCAGGGAAGAGACAGATAGAGAAAGAGAGAGAGAATCCCAAGCAGGCTCCATGCTGACAGTGCAGAGCCCAACACGGGGCTCAAACTCACAAACCCTGAGATCATGACCTGAGCTGAAATCAAGAGTCAGATGCTTAACTAACTGAGCCACCCAGGTGCCCCATTTTATTTATTTATTTATTTATTTATTTATTTATTTATTTATTTATTTATTTATATTTATTTTTGTGACAGAGAGAGAGAGAGAGAGAACAGAGGAGAGGCAGAGAGAGAATTAAGCAGGCATTTTCATTCTGAAATATCTATATTAGAAAATAAATACTGATTAATAAGAAGAAAGATTCTCTTCTTGTTTTTCAACACACTCTTAGGGAATGCCTACTCTATCCCAGGCACTGGAAACAGTGATGAACAGTGCTGAGTCCCTAAGCATCACTGTTCCTTGGGGGCTCAAAGCATCGACTTTTCAAGCCCCAAGGCCCAACACTGGCATCAGTCTTAAAATGGGTCTCCTCGTCTCTACCCTCGTCTTCTCTAATTTTCCCTCCACAGTGTCACCCATTGCAGCTGACATTCCCCCGGGGCTAGCACTTCCTCTGGTAAGCCTTCCCACCAATCTCCCCCACCCTATCAGTGACTGGGGTAATTACCCCTCCCAATCAACCCTGTTGCCTATATCATACAGTGTTATAATGGCCTGTCTACCTGCTGTCTCCCACATGAGAAGGATTCTTTCAGGGCAAAGACTAAATTCAGATTACTGTTTTATATTCCAGACCTGGCATAGGGTCCAGCTTGTTAGAGGCACTCAAATAAATGTGTTGAATCAATGCACACTGGCTCTGAACTTTTTAAATGATTTATTGGTACAGTTATTACAATGAACTACAATATATTTACTTAACTGTTTCTTCTACTAGACTATAAACTATTTGAGAATAGGTTTTTATCTCGTAAGTGCTGCATATTCAGTATTTAGTGCTATGCCTGACTCAAAGTTGGTGGACAACAGCTGTTTGTTGGATCAAAGAAATAAATGTATAAGCTTAATCTTAATCAGAATTTTTTCATTATGGGGGCACCTGGGTGGCTCAGTCGGTGGGGCATCTGACTCTTGAGTTCAGCTCAGGTCATGCACGGTTCAGGATTGGGCCCTAGTCGAGCTCCATGTTGACACAGCAGAGCCTGTTTGGGATTCTCTCTACCTCCCGCCCCCACCCCTCCCTCTCTCCCTAAATATATATTAAAAAAAGAAATTCTTAGTTATGTTGACTTTGTTATGAGCACCGTTAAGATGCATTACCTTTCTTCCCTATTTTAGAACATAGCACACGATAAATATTTTTTCTGTATGTTTTGAGTTTGCGGTGTTTCCAAGGCATCTTTCTGAATTTGAATTCTCATACAAGTGAAATATTTAAAAACAAGCAACAAGTAGGAGAGTTAATGAATCTATTTTTCTGGTTTGATTTTTCCTTAACACCTGATGTCATTTTGCTTTATTGTGAATTTTTTCTTTCTTCTAAAATAGTAGGCAGCAAACATTCTGTTTAGCGAATGGGGGCAAATTGGGCTACTCAATGTTTCACTGTGTTTGAATATTAACACATTAATTTTCAGAAGCCAATTGCAATTTGTGCTACCTGATTCTCTAACTACCTGGGAAATTCAAGGTGTTGGCATTTCAAATAGTGGTAAGCAAACTTAAGTTGTATGCTCATTTAAGGAGTGATTTTGTTAGCAAAATGTGGTTTTTTTGTTACAATTTATAAACTCACCCAGGACTTCAGTGGTGTCATTTGTTAAATATCTTTTTAATATACTACAAAAAGACTTGGATATGCCCATATCTCTGACCATATTGACGAGCATTTTATAAATGCTAATGTCCATTTCCCATTTCCTTTGTTTTTCTCAGTGACTGGGAGCTTGAGTAGAGTTAGAAGCAAATGTATTACTTTTCCCTTGGGCTAATTCCCTTTTGTGGTGATTTAGTGGAGGTACTTTATAAATCACTTCAGGGTTGGTTTCATCTGTTTGTATTTTTTATTTCTTTAAAATCGTGGTTTCCACAATCAAAATTTTATACCCATTAAATACAGCCAATAATGCATATCCAAAAAGAGATTTGGTACTTGAGTTGATAAACATCCTCATGCCTTAAATAGAATTAAATATTTGTTGGAGAAATGAAGTTTTCTGTTAATACCAACAATTATTGAAATAAAGATCAATGAGTGGAAAATTCAAGGACATGACAGTACAGAGAAAAATATGATACAGTATTCCTTTTTCCTTGAAGGAAAGCAATTCTTAGACGTAGTAGTACTAATAAGGCATTAATAGGAATTCCCTAATATGCCTCTACTTTGCTTTCCCTTTGGACCAAAGGTATATGTGTTGCTGATACTCTCAAGGCACAGGTGTTCAAAGATGTCTTCCTGGAAATGAATATACCATATTCTGTTGTACGAGGGGAGCAGATCCAGTTGAAAGGAACTGTTTACAACTATAGAATGTCTGGTATGCGGGTGAGTAGGTATTTATGGTATGTTCAGATAAATGGAAAAAGGAAGAATTCTCTGATTTTATATGAATTCTATTCATGGAATGATCACATACACACACAAAAACACAAAAATTCAGCTCAGTGAAGGGATGAAGAAAGGCAGACTTAAGACACGTATTCTTATAACTCCAATTTAAAGAAGAATACAAGTCTGTAAGATAATCAGTATACTGTGGAGGCTCAGAGAAAGGGCTTCACAGGCAGTTCATTTATGTCCCTGGATTCTGAGTTTCTTCATCGTCTTGCATCTAACAGCCCTTTCCTTCTCTCTGTCTTTACCAGTCATGCTCATCTTTGCTTTGTAGATGTCCGGGTCCCCTCTGAAAGTTATTTCAGACATCGCACCGTTACTTTGTAGCTACAGGTCTGCACATCACTGAAACCTCCAATCCCTTGACTTCGTCACTCCTCTGTTATCCATTAGCCCTCTGCTGTCTTTACTTCGCTCCTTGTTCAGGTTAGAATCCATAAACTACCACTATAATCATAAACCACACTAGTTAAAGTCATGTTAATTCCCTTAATTCTCTCTCACTCCTGGGTACACTCCCTGAAAAACTCCAACCATGGTTGGACCTACCATTTCTCTTCTTTTTGCCGCACACAGCTAAATAGAGAATTACGCAATAGGGTGACTGATTTCATTTGAAAATCACAGTCACAAAACTTTATATGGGAACTCAGTGTGTCCAAAAATTTAACTATAGTTTTTATTTATTTTTTTCAATTTATGTATTATTTAATTTACATCCAAGTTAGTTAGCATATGGTGCAACAGTGATTACAGGAGTAGATTCCTGAATGCCCCTTACCCATTTAGCCCATCCCCCCTCCCCAAACCCCTCCAGTAACCCTGTTTGTTCTCTATATTTAAGAGTCTTTTATGTTTTGTCCCCTTCCCTGTTTTTATATCATTTTTGTTTCCTTTCTCTTATGTTCATCTGTTTTGTATTTTAAATTCCTCATATGAGTGAAGTCATATATTTGTCTTTCTCTGACTAATTTTGCTTAGCATGATACCCTCCAGTTCCATCCACATAATAACTATATTTTTTAAAAAGCTCTAATTTCATTCTCAGCGGTTTCCAAAAAGTTTGCTTACATGCTCTCTAAATGCTGAGGGGAAAGCTATGTACCCCATTGACATATTTTGAATTAGCTTCTAAAATTTTTTATCATAAGTTCAAAAAATATGCTAATCTATAACTTTTGGAATATTTAAATATTAATATTTTAATGAAATGGTTATCTCAGATTTCTAAATGCATATAGCAGAATCTAAATGCCATAAAATTCCATTTTAATATACCCAAATAAACTGTAATTACTAACAGATTAAATACCAATTCCTCTTTGTGAACACATATTTCCATTTCACTCTCCTAATGTTGTATATGCTATGCTTGAATGTTTTCTATTGATCACCCTCATACTATGATGCAAAAAAAGTAGATATTTGAAATCAAAATATTTTTTTAAGTTTATTTATTTATTTTGAGGGAGAGAGAGCATGAGCAGGGTAGGGGCAGAGGCAGAGAAAGAGAGACAGTGAGCACAAGCTGTGCGGGAGCAGAGAGAGGGAGAGAGAGACAATCCCAAGCAGGCTCCACACCGTCAGCATGGAGCCCAATGGGGGCTAGAACTCATGAGCCATGAGATCAAGACCCAAGCCGAAACCAAGATTAACCAACTGAGCCACCCAGGTGCCGCTGACATTGAAATATATTTAAATTCTATGATTATAAGACCCCAATGTCAAGTAATTGCTTGAGGATTTAGTTTAAATTGTATAAGGATTTTGATACACATTTCTCCTCTGCCTTAGAATCTAAGGGATTATTTAACACTGTAAAAATATCAGGGAGAGTTTGTATCCAGACAAACATGGTCCAGGCATACTTTCCTTATCATAAAGTGTTTTAATGTAACTGTTTACTGGTGATATTTCAGTTCTGTGTTAAAATGTCTACCGTGGAGGGAATCTGTACATCCGGAAGCCAAGCCATTGGCCACCAGGGCATAAATCCCTCCAAATGTCTATCCCAGAGAGTAGAAGGTTCCTCCAGTCATTTGGTGACCTTCAGCGTGCTTCCCCTGGAAATCGGCCTCCACAACATCAACTTTTCACTGGAGACTTCACTTGGAAAAGAAATCTTAGTAAAAACATTACGAGTGGTGGTAAGAAAAATACGCTTTTTCTGATTCTTTTTAAAAACACTTTTTTCATAGAAAGGGAATTAAGAGTACATTTAACCGTGATGAGCACTGAGTAATGTATAGAATTGTTGAATCACTATATTGTACACCTGGAACTAATATAATGATGTATGTTGATTACACTGGAATTAAAATTTTTAAAAAGAAAGGAAAAGAACAATAACAACAAAAAAACCCAACTTTTTCCAGTCTGAAAAAAAATGTCAGCAACTTATCACTAAGTGGTTCAGAAAGAACACAGAGAAGAATAATGTAAATGTAATAAAATGGTAACATTTGTGGGAAACTGGGGGGGAAGGTTATCTCAGATTTTTTTTTTTACTATTATCATAACTTTTCCTTAAGTCTGACATAGTGTTTTAAAATTTAAATAAAACAATGATACTTGCTTATTGTAGAAAATATAGAATACTGAAAAACCACAGAGAAGAAAATTATATCACTGATAACTACCACACCCAGAGATATACAGCTTTAACAATTTGGTATATAGCCTTTCAAGCTTTTTCCCCCTAGCACATTCAGAAGGTCTTAAAATCTATGTGCCAGACATTATGCCAGGTATTGGAGATATAACAGTAGATAAGATACAGCCCATGCATTTACAGTTTAGGATTTATAGTCTACAGAAATTTTCCATTTACAAATGAGTAAACAGGGTAAAAAAGAAAACTATCATTTATTAAAGTACTATTTACCCACATAGTCTGTTGAGTGTTTTCATGTTATTTTACTAAGATTAAGATTCTCACCAAGAGTCACATGGCTAGTTAATGACAGAACTGGGCCTTCTTGGGTCTTCATTCTCTGATTTCTGTTTTAAGCCATGAAATCACTTCAGTAAACATGTACTGACCTATTTTGTCCAAGGCATGCTCTATGCATCCTTGCATGGTGTTTCCATGCGCAGACTCTGAAGACAGGCTCTCTGGGTTTGAATCCTGGCTCCACTGCTTACAAGCGGTGTGCATTGGATAAGTTTCTTGATTTCTCTATGTGTCATTTTCCTCATCTATCAAATGGGAGTAATAATATCATCTACTTCATAGAGTATTTTTTGAGGTTAAATGAGCTAATACATACAAAGCACTTAGATCAATTACCTGGCTTATAATAACTTCTATTTAAGTATTTGCTCTATTATGAAAATAGCCAGAAAATCTTATCCTTGCATGTATTAATGTAAATATTTAAACATATTTGACCTTTAAAAAAATGATTTTTCAATCAGAAAGTGGTCAAGTGGATCCAAGAATTCAGGTCATAATAAATTTAATTATGTTCTTTTGTCATTTGAAGGGGGCATCCAAAATCCAGTGAACAAGTTAAGTTACAGTTAAATGAGGAACAAGTTAACTGAGGGAGTTAAGTTTAATTATATTCTTGACTGAATGTTTTCTGCCTTTTTAGCCAGAAGGTGTCAAAAAGGAAAGTTATGCTGGTGTTACTCTGGACCCAAGGGGTATTTATGGTAGGCAAAATGATTTTGTATTTTATACGTTATCTTTTGCCCTAGAAATTCAAGTGTATAGGTAACCTGAAACACTGTTTTTTAAAATGTTAATTGTCTGGGGATGCCTGGGTGGCTCAGTTGGTTGAGCAACCGACTTCGGCTCAGGTCACGATCTCACGATCTCACAATTTGTGAGTTCAAGCCCCATGTCGGGCTCTGTGCTGCCAGATCAGAGCCTGGAGCCTGCTTCAGATTCTGTGTCTCCCTCTCTCTCTGCCCCTCTCCTGCTTGCACTCTGTCTCTCAAAAATAAACATTAAAAAAAATTTTTAATGTTAATTGTCTGGGGTCAGAAATACCACTTCTTAGTTCATTGACATTCTTGATTACATGTGTTATACTGTAATCTGAACGTGTTTAGAACAAAGAAAAATAATTCCATTAGTTTTAGTGCAAAGCATTGAAATAGTAATAATTGCATGATTTCTCTTTATATATTAGTCATTTTGTATCTATCACAATAATAATTTACAATACCTTCTTATAGAGCCATCAACCCAAAGAACACCTAAGAAAAAGTCATCTATGTGCTAATTTAACATGCATGATTTGAAAACACAAAAATGCTGATTAATCACTTAACTAACCCATTCCTCATTTTTCCTGCTTCCCTGATTTTACCCATCAATAAAGATATTCTGAATCTTCTCGCAGTTAGAATTTTGCAAACATTTGAGCATCTAATCAAGGCCTAAATATATACATATATGAAATAAATATGTAAATATAAATATTTATATTTATAATATATATATGAAATTTAGAATGTGTTCAGCTAACAATTCTTTTCAACAACAAAGAAGACAGCCTTCCATAGTCCTTAGTAAATGGTTAAAATTTACCTTATTATTGCATCCAATCATTTTCCTTTTCTTTCAGTGATATAGCAATGAGAAAAAAAGTTTACTTACACATCAAGAAAGCCATTTCCTCTGAGAAAGCAAAGAATTCAGACGTTTACATTTAAATCAGCTGAGAATCATAAGCATACTAAGGATGACTTCAACAGAGTAACAAAAAGAAAAATTCATCCTACATGCACATGCTAATTTTTTTCTTTAATTTTAGCTTCCCACAGACCTTCTTCCAGCCTGTCCATTGTGAAGGATCTGTGGGTAGAGATATTTCAAATCCTGAGGTTTGGGGCCTCGTGCAGTTAAATCAAGCCTCAGAGCCACTGTGTCCTTTGGCTTTCCTTCCTTTGTACCTTTAATGCCTCCTGTACCCAAAATGGCCCTGTCTTACACATCCCAGGCGTGGACATCAGGGCCACAAGATGGGAATGATCTTTTATCTGGAGATAAATCTCTCCATCAAAAATCTTGATCAAATAAATAATATGCCTATGTCTCTTTCCAATCTTGCCATCTGATTTTTTCCCTTATTGTTTGAGACAATTTAGATTTAAGCAGCTTTGTTACTTTCTGGAGAGCTAAATAGGGTAAAGATGACAAGTAATTCTGTCCAGTTGAGTTTGGAGATTTTATTAAATACTTCCAATATTTATATATTGGAATTTCTATACCAGTATGATACTTTATAGAATTCCATTTTTTAAGTGTTTGTTTGTTTGTTTATTTATTTATTTATTTATTTTTGAGAGAGAAAGAGAGACAGTGTGAGCTGGGGAGGGGCAGAGAGAAAGAGAAAGAAAATCCTAAGCAGGCTCTGCGCTGACAGAGGCAGGGCTCCAACTCACAAACCTTAAGATCATGACCTGGGCCAAAGTCTGACGCTTAACTGACTGAGCCACCCAGATGCCCCTAAAATTCCATTAAAAAAAAAAAAGGCTAAGATGTATTTGGAAAAGTAAATGGACAATAACATCGCTGAAAATTTGAAAAACTATATGTCAGTGAGGGAGAAGGAAGTGTCAGAGCAAATTGTAATTAAAATTGCATGACATCAGCTTAAAATGAGAACTAAATTTGGAAACTCAGTCCCACGAGCCCTCATCTTGACTTCCTGCTTCCTCTCCCCAACGAGCCCTTTGCCTCCAAATCCTTTCTTCCCTCGGCTGCAGGGAGCCCGTCTCGCCCTCCTCTCTTCCTGGCACACCACATCGTTGGCGGTCAGGGCAGGCCCCTCTCGTGTTTTCTCCCTGCATTGCTGACCCCTACTCTTAGTTCCATTCTCTTCCTGGCATGCACTCAAATCCTCGTCTACATTCTATTCTATGTCGCAAGTTTGTAAACGCAACACTCTGTCTTAAAGAAATAGTCACTGCTTCTTACATAGTGTCTCCGAGTCTATTCCACCACAGTTTTTCTTAGCGACAGATTTTCCACCACCATAAACCATGCTGAACATCCTTACACGTCTCCCTTTACAAATCCGCATCAGCCTCTAGCTGGACTGTATATCCAGAAGTGTGACCCCTGGGTCAAAGGGCATACATATCCTGAATATTATTTACGGCTGTCATATCGGTCTTCAGAACCACTGTGCTGCTTTCAGATCCACCAGCATTGCATAAAGCTTGTCATCTGCCTATATCCTTACCAACACTTGGTATTATTACCTGCATCTATAAAATGTGCCGCTTGGGCATACAATATCTCGTTGTTTTAATGTGGAGTCTTCTGATTACAAATGATTTTTAACCTTTCTCCATATGTTTATGGGCCATTTGCGCTTCCTATTCTGTGAATTACCTATTCTTATCTTTTGCCCTATTTCCTATTTGCCATTTGGGTTTTCTTGTCTATTGATTTTTGTCTCTGATGTGCTTGCTTTGGTAGCACATATACTAAGATTTTTGTCCCTGGTGTACTTTTTTGAGCAATAATTTTAACAGGAATCCTTTACTCTGATACGGTCAAATTCATTATAATTTTACCTTAAGGCTGTTATATATTTGGGGGGTAATCTTTAAGAAGTCTTTCCCCACCCTTAGTTCACAAAGATAATGTTGTATCCTATTGGTTTTACAGATTTAACTCGTAAATGTTTTAATCTCTCTGGCATCTACCTTTTTTTTTTTTTTTTTTTACAATTTTTCTAATGTTTATTTAGTTTTGAGAGAGACAGAGCACAAGTGGGGGAGGTGCAGAGAGAAAGGGAGACACAGAATCCAAAGCAGCTCCAGGCTCTGAGCTGTCAGCACAGAGCCTGATGCAGGGCTCGAACTCAGGAACTGTGATCCCTATCTGAGCTGAAGTAGGATGCTTAACCGACTGTGCCTCCCAGGGGCCCCACCTCTGGCATCCAGCTTCTTATGTAATGTCTTGATGAGTCTTCTATCATGCTTTCTGACAAAGAGTAAAATTGACTTCTCTTAGTTTTAGTTTTCTCTTCTGTACCTTTTCCATCTGGGAGCACAGTTGCTAATGAGAATTGAGATAGTCAAGGGTGGGCATCAGTGGAAAAATAGTGGGGGATAGAATCTAGATAATTTCAGAGAGCCTACTGTCATTAAGTACAATGTATTGAGCATGAACTGTTTGCCAGGCTCTTTGTCTGTATTACTTTCGCCCTCATAAAAACCCTTGGAGGAAAATGTGATTGCCTCTGTTGAACTGAGGAGCACAGTGAGGCATAGAAAGCTGAAGTGTCCTGCCCGGTGCCACGTATAGAGTGAGCTCCTTCTGAACCCCATGCTCTTTCAACCACACCGCAAACCTCTTAAATGTCTTCACTGAGTTTTATTTCAATATTATATCCTCGGCATTTATTAAAGGTTAGTGAAGAAAGAAGTTACCTGAGGAACATTCCTGTCTCTTCTGCAAAGTCCTCTGGCTTGTCCATTGAATGGCAAAAGGTCACTATTGTCTGTTAACATCTGCCCTGTGCCAGGGACTGTGCTAAATGCTGGGATTACAACATTTAATAAGAGATGGTTCCTGCCCTCAGAGCTTTCTTGGAAAGACAATAGTGTGTGTGTGGGGGGGGGGGGGGGTCTCTTTGTGGTGACTGCTGTGGGCTCTGCAGTAAAACTTCCTGAGCTCAGATCCAAGCCCCATCTGCACAGCTCTGTGACCTTGAGCAAGTTGCTTTCCAAACCTCAGTTTCCTCATCTATAAAATAAAAATAATGACAATAGACTTGGCATACAGGATTGTTGTAAGATCCAGTATAACAATGCATTTAAGAGCTCGGCAGAGTGCTTGTTCTACCAATAGAATGATAAATGTCATTTTTGTGAAATAAACCAATGATTAAAGTAGAAAAATGCTCTGATACAGGTATGCTAAAACTCTGTTATTGCACATAGAGCAAAAGTGTCTAAGTTAAATCAAGAGAGATTGGAAAGAATTTCAGGGCATGTTTCCCAAAGGAGATAATCTCATGTACCCTTGACTAAGGAATTACTTTAGTTATTTTTAGCTTTCAGTTCTGAGAATAATTTTCTCTCTTTGGACAAAACGGCATGCTCCTTTTTTCTGGTGGATAAAATTTATATATCCTATTTATTTCCTATCTTGTAATGACCAGGAAGCTTACAGTTAAATTGAATGCTCTATTTAAAGAGATTATATAAGCCTAGGGTTTGATAAAAATCCTTGATTATTTTTAATTTCCTTTTTAGACTTTAATGTTATTATAAAAGAGTCTTTTAAAACAATTCCTCGGAAGCTGGTATATTATAAATAATCTGCTACTGGTGCTCCCTCAAGAATTCTGTGTAAATCCAATAATTTTTTTTAAATGTTTATTTATTTATTTTGAGAGAGGGAGGGAGGGAGGGGCAGAGAGAGAGCCCAATGCAGAACTCAATGTCATGAACCATGGGATCACAAACTAAGCCAAAATCAAGAGTCAGATGCTTAACTAGCTGATCCGCCCAACCACCCCAATCTAATTTTTTTTTTTTTTAATTTTCAGGTGTCGTTAGTAGACGAAAAGAGTTCCCATACAGGATACCATTAGATTTGGTCCCCAAAACAAAAGTCAAAAGGATCGTGAGCGTAAAAGGTAAATTGACATATGCCATTTTTATTTCTCATTTCACTTTATGCTTCGCACTACCATCAAATATCCTCGTGATTATTCTGTTTCTCCTCCTCTCTCCTCAGCAGCATATACAAATCCATCTCTACCCCTTCCACCTTCAAACCTCCAACCACTTTTCCAACCGTCTTCTTCCACTGGCCTGATTTAAATAGAGGTTCATGCTCCCATGATGGAGGGTGGGCGGCTGTCATTGACCCAAAGACTTCTCTAAAACTTTCCATGATCTTAGCGACCACTCTTGCACCAGACAAGGCTCTTCGACATACACGTGGCCTCACCAGGGGTGCACTGCTCTACTGAAACACAACATCAGTCCCAAAGGGGTTCTCTTCCTTCTGGTACATTGGCGGAAGGGGAAGCTTTGGTGGGCTTTCCCTCGTCCCTAGCCTTTATAAGTCAATAACAGATCATTAAAATAATAGAATGTCCTGACTACATTTTAGCTCAGAGAGAGCCCTGGACTCACAGAATGTTAGTACTGGAGAAAACTTAAGTTTATTTATTTATTTTGAGAGAGAGAGAGCGTGCAAGTGAGTGTGAGGGTGGGAAGGGCAGAGAGAGAGAGAGAGAGAGAGAATCCCAAGCAGGCTCCACGCTATCAGCACCGACACAGGGCTCAATCTCACAAAACTTGAGATCATGACCTGAGCTGAAATCAAGAGTCAGATGTTTAGGGGCACATGGGTGGCTCAGTCGGTTAAGCTTCCAACTTCGGCTCAGGTCATGATCTTGTAGTACATGAGTTCAAGCCCCGCATCGGGCTCTGTGCTGACAGCTCAGAGCCTAGAGCCTGCTTTGGATTCTGTCTGTCTGTATGTCTGTCTTTCTCTCTCTTTATTTATCTCAAAAATAAATAAACATTAAAAGAAAAAAAAAAGTCAGATGTTTAACAGACTGAGCTACCCAGGCACCCCAGGGAACAACTTTTCTAATCATGTGCGATCCTATTGGATGTGTAAATACTGGTTTGCCCAACATTGCATGGTGAGTTATGGACAAAGCCCTCACAGTCCAGGCTTTTGCTTTCCTTTGTGGGAGCAATTGATTAATAGGGTCTACAATGTCTAAAGCTATCAGGTTGAACGACAACTAATTTTCCATGTCCTCTATGCAGTAATCTGCCCACTACATTATACCATCTTACCACCATATTTGAGTGGTTATTTTTAAGGCTATTCTTCATGTTTCTTTCTTTTTTGTTTTAATTTTTTTAATGTATTTTATTTTAAAGAGAGAGCAGAGGAGGGGCAGAGAGAGAATCTTAAGCAGGCTCTATGTTCAGTGCAGAGCCCCAGGTGGGGCTCAATCCCATGACCCTGGGATCATGACCTGAGACAAAATCAAGAGTCTGACACTCAATCACCTGAGCCACCCAGGTGCTCCTTGGTGTTTCTTTTAAATCCATATTCCTGACCAGATCTTTTTTGTCTCTCCCCAGCTAAGAAGGAATTCAATTGCTTAGATAAAAAGGAAAGAACAGAGAGAGTTGCTCTTCTCTGTATTTAAAAAAAAATTTTTTTTAATTTTAGTGTTTATTTTTGAGAGAGAGAGAGAGACAGAGTGTGTGGGGGGAGGGGGAGAGAAAGAGAGAGGGAGACACAGATCCTAAAGCAGGCTCCAGGCTCTGAACTGTCAGCACAGAGCTCGACATGGGGCTCAAATTCATGAATCATGAAATCATGACCTGAGCCGAAGTTGGACGCTTAACCTACTGAGCCACCCAGACACCCCAAGTCTGCTCTCTGTTTAAAATATACCATTACTCAGAAGTTGATAGCAATTGATTTCGTCTACCTTGAGTTTTTGTTTGTTTGTCTATTACAGGACTGCTTATAGGAGAGGTCATGTCTACAGTTCTGAGTCAGGAAGGCATTGACATTCTTACCCACCTCCCCAAGGGGAATGCAGAAGCAGAACTGATGAGCATTGTCCCAGTATTCTATGTTTTTCACTACCTGGAAGCAGGAAAAAATTGGAACATTTTTTCTACTAATTCACTTATTCAAAACCAGAACCTGAGGAAAAAATTAAAAGAAGGTAAAAAAAAAAATCCATTTTACACACTATACCTAAAGATCTTGTGGTTCTTAAACCAATGGTGCCATTAAACCAATATATAATTTTATGAATTATACAAACACATGATTGTAAAAGCATTTCTACAAAAAGAGAATCGTGAGGTAGATGCAACTACATAAATAAACACTATTTTCTGTAGCATTTTGGCTTAACTTACCAAAATGCCTGGACGAGAGACAAGACATCTGCCTTCCAACCTCTACAGAGCACTTCCTTACTTCTTGAATGAGCTCAGAATGTTCTACTTGATAATTCCCCATTCAAGCAGTTCACATACTTCTTTTGAGAAATTTAACGTTGGCCACAGAGCACATGCGTGCTGCCCAACACCGAAGGAAGTTTACCATTCCCAGGAGCTAATAAAGCACTCTGTGAGTAGAGATAGAGGTCAGTGAAGCACTGTGTTCTTTCTCTGGTGCCTCATAGGGATGGTGAGCATCATGTCCTACAGAAATGCTGACTCTTCTTACAGCATGTGGAAGGGTGGCAGTGCTAGCACTTGGTGAGTATAAAGGTTTTGATTTGCATTTTCATAAAATGGTTGCCTAACTAACTAAAGAATAACGGTCTTAATGGAAAGTCCATTCATCCAGTTGCTCAGGCTAAAAGTCTAGTAATTTCTCATTGCCCTCTTTCTCTTACAAGCCACATCCGATCCAGCAAATACTTTTGGCTGTACCTTCAAAACATATCCTGAAGTTGGCTGCTTCTCACCAACCCCATCACACCATCCTGGTCCAAGCCACTCTTGTTTGTTTGTTTGTTTCTTTCTTTCTTTCTTTCTTTCTTTCTTTCTTTCTTTCTTTCTTTTTCTAACTTTATTTAAATCCAAGTTAGTTAACATGTAGTGTAATAATGGTTTCAGGAGTAGAATTTAGTGATTCATCACTTATGTATGACCCCCAGTGCTCATCCCAACAAGTGCCCTCCTTAATGCCCATCCCCTCACCCACCTCCCCTCCAACAACCCTCAGTTTGTTCTCTGTATTCAAGTGTCTCTCATGGTTTGCCTCCCTCTCTGTTTTTATCTGAATTTTCCTTCCCTTCCCCTATGTTCATCTGTTGTGTTTCTTAAATTCCACATATGAGTGAAATCATACAATATTTACTCTTCTCTGACTGACTTAATTTGCTTAGCATGATACACTCTAGTTCCATCCATGTTGTTGCAAATGGCAAGATTTCATTCTTTTTGATGACCAAGTAATATATCATTTCTTACCTGGGTTATTGCACTAGCCTCCCCTTGTCTTTTGTCTTCAGCCCTTGCCCTTCTTTGTCTATGCTGAACACAGCTGCTGGAGTGACCCTGTTAAAACATAAGTTAGGTCACATCACTCGAAATGGTTCAGGAGCTTCCCAACTTACCGTGGGTAAAAACCAGACTTCTTACTGTGAACTACCCTACCTGGTCTGGCCTCGCCTCACCTCTCCAACTGCATCCCTCACTTCTCTCTTTTATTCCACGCAAGCCCTACTGGCCTCTTCGATGTTCCTTGAACCTAGCGGGATGCTTCCACTTTAGGGCCTTTGCACTGACTGTTCCCTCTGTCTGAGATGCTCCTCCCCAGGCATCAGTGCCTAGTTCCCTTACCTCCCTCAGGTCTTTACCAAAAGTCACCTTCTCAGCGAGGCCTCTGCTAATCATTCTAATCTCATTCTCATCCCAACATTTCATCCCAAGCTTTCCTTTTCTCCTTAAAATTTGTCACTAACATTCTTACTTATCTCACGTGTAGTCTATCTTGCCACTAGAATGTACTCTCCACATGGGCAGTTCCAAGTGTTCTTCGTGCCTGGTACATGCCTGACACATAGCAGGTGCTCACGAAGTGCTTATTTAGTGAAGCATGATAACCTCCTTATTTCTGATGATTTGAAGGAAAGACCATTGAAATTAATTGAAAGGCTATAAGGCAATCTGCTTTCAAAAAAATGCTATCATGTGCTGACGAAATATTTAATGAAAACATGGTGTTCCAGGTGCCTTGTAGATTCAACTGTGTGAAACACTTTTAAGGATCTGACAATCTACGGGGCGCCTGGGTGGCTCAGTCTGTCGAGTGTCCAACTTTTGCTCAGGTCATGATCTCACGGTTCATGGGTTCTGTGCTGACAGCTTGGAGCCTGGAGCCTGCTTCCAATTCTGTGTCTCCTTCCCTCTCTGCCCCTCCCCTGCTCACACTCTGTCCTCTCTCTCTCAAAAATAAATAAACATTAAAAATTTAAAAAAAAAGAACTTTACAATCTGGAATAACTGACTTTTATATTATGCCCTTTTAACTACTGACAGTCCCCAGGATTTCATTCTTGACCCTCTTATTTTCTGTAGTTTCTCATTGTGCAATCTCATCCTAACCCATGATTTCCATAATTTCTACACAGGTGATTCCCTAATTAATGTCTCAAGGCCTAACTTTTTTCCTAAGCTCCAGATCCATATTTCTAGGGATCTGGGAATCAAAGCCCTTCAAACATAATCCATGCCAAATTCATTCTTTTGTTTTTGTTTCCTTAATATGTGGGCAGCAATACTCTATACTAAAGCTTGAATCTTCCCTTTCCTTTTTGTTCTATATCCAATCAGTGATCAAGTCCCATGGATTGTACCTTAGAAGTGGGTCTAACCATGTGTGGGTGGCACATTTTAAAAGACACATAGACCCCTGGAACACGCCGACTGGAGGATACCAACCAGGATGCAAGGGGTTGGTGTTGGTGAGACTGGAAACCAGCACAGCAGCAGCTGGGGACTAAATGCCTGGAGAACAGAAAATCCCCTTTCCCCCCAGAAGATACAATAACCTCTCAGTAGACACCTCTCAGTAAATACCTCTCAAGAGTTCTAGGCAAGCCTGAGTTCAGCCAGAAACACAGAAATATTTGGGTACTTTCCCAGACCCAACTCTACAAGTTCCTTGAGAGAAACATATACACAGAATAAAATGGTCAGTACCTGAATACTTTCAAAATATTTTTTTGAGAAATATAAGGAAGATACAAAAAAAAGTACGTAGAATAATGCATCATTCCTTGTAGAAAGAAAAATGAAAATAAATTTCTTAAGTGAGGGTGAAAGTCAAGTGGGCTGACTTTCAAAAGCACCTGAGGGGCCAAAGAGTGGGCAGCTCTTGGCAGCTCAGAGAGAGAGAACGGGAGCGGGAGGAGGGAGTAGAGGCGTTGTGGGCTTATGAATTAGATACTCTTACGTATTCTTTGAGAGAATTGCTTCAAAAAGCAAAAACAAAACAAAACAAAAAAACCAAAACACCTCAGTAATCATGATAGCTCAAGCTTCCTTGTGAGGTGGTGAGTTCTGCATCAATGGCATGGCTCAAGGAGAAGCAAGGCAAACACTCCCATGAATGTTGGGGAGGAAAATTCAGGCTTTGGACAAGACTTTAGATTAGACGGCTTTACCCATTTTACAATCTAGAGTTTTAGGATTTTGCTCCTCAATGTCTCAAGTTCATGTGTCCATGCCCTGACTCAAAACTATTTGCTTCACCACTATTGTCTTTAACTTTAGAGTAATTTTGTTTTTAATCATCAGGCACCACTTTTTAGTTTGTGTGCTGGCCAACAATACTGCAATCACAAAAGATGTGCTGTTCACATTTGTTGACTGAATGCTTTTGGAGATCTTCCTAAAATCTTCTCTTCCTCTGTGCAATGGTGACAACTTACTTCAGAACTGTATGATTAAAAATATTATTTTCTTTTAAAGAATAAATATTGTATTAACTAAAACACACTATAAATTGGGAGCCCATAGGGATTGAACATCTAAATATTCGTCATGTGATTTTGTCTTAAAGGTTAACAGCCTTTGCTTTAAGAGTGCTTGGACAATTAAATAAATACATAGAACAGAACCAAAATTCAATTTGTAATACTTTATTATGGCTGGTGGAGAATTGTCAACTAGAAAATGGATCTTTCAAGGAGAATTCAGACTATCAACCAATAAAATTACAGGTAAGGAAACCAAGTATACAGATTAGCAACAGTTTAATTTACAAGTTTGAGTTTTGTTCTCATCCTATTTTAGGAGTTTCAAGAAGAGAAAACATACATAACCGTTTAAGAAACTCCTGTCATGTACAAGCAAAGAATATGAAAGTTCAGAAAATTCAGTATAGGTTACATGAGTGATGTCTTTGACATCATCTTGTGTAACAGGCATTGGTGGCTCATGGGGTGTAAGTGCTAGAGATCTCAGAACAGGTAAAATGTACTAATATGTCCCCACACCCTTGGTAGAGAACCTGTATGTGAAGTTTAGAGCCCTCTTACAGGTCAAGGCTGCAAGGTGTTGTCTTGAAAGGCGAGACTCTATTTACATCCTGTTAGTAAGAGAGATTGGGGTCAGTTTGTTAAACTGCAACAAAGTGTTGTTTAAGGTTAGAATCTACTTATAAACTTGAATTACAAAGCAATTATAGTATCTCTCCAAAATGTCATTACAGTATCTTCTGCTCCTTAGAATGTTCCTTTAAGATTCAACAGCCTTTATTTTATTTTATTTTATTTTATTTTATTTTATTTTATTTTATTTTATTTTATTTTATTTTATTTTATTTTATTTTATTTTATTTTTTGCCTGCCCTAACCCAATCCCTCCCTGGCTAACATGGGGCTCATAATGGTACTCTGCTGCACCAATAGCAGATTAGGACTCCCACAAGAAATGGAGGGCAACTGACACCATGCAGGTGCTATTTGAAGAGTAAAATACTACAACAATGTTTCACTTAAGATGCCCACCTATCCATCCATCCATCCATCCATCTATCCTTATTTATTCGACAACCATTCACTGAGCACCTAATACAGGCAAGGGTCTATTTTGAGTACAATCTGGGAGGAGGTGCGGGAAGGATGGCCTGCCACAGAGAAGCTCACACACTGGTAAGGAAAGTAGGCTCTACATACTCACAACACTAATCTACATATAACTGTGTGTGTTCATTTATTCATACGAGAAACACTTACTGAATGGGAACTAAGGGCTGCATGGTAGAGGCACAACAGTGAACTAAACTAATGTAGTCACTGAGGCCATAAAGCTTATGGTCTAGCAGAGAAGTCAGACACAAGCAAGTTATTTCAAGTGTGCGATACATGTTAAGAAAAGGGAAATACAGTTTCACTGAAAGCAGGGGATCTAATCTGGTGTGGGGGAATTGAAGAAAATGACTTGGCCAGGACCCTGGGAAATACGTAGGAGGGAGGCAGGAAGAATGTTCCATCTTACGCAAACAGTGTGCCTGGCATTTTGAGGTGGAGAGGGAGGGAGGTTCACTCAAATAACTGGGGCTGAGAGAGCTAGGGGGTGAGTGGCGTGAAATAACGCTGGAGAGGTAAATAGAGGGCACTTTAGAAGGTCTTATAAGCATCGCATTGGAATGTTACTGCCCTAAGAGGAAATAGCATGGGAGAACAGAGGCTGGATAGTGCTGCAGAGAGGAGATGGCATTTTCACAGGGTCTTTTTTTTTAAAATAGTTTTTAAAATTTTCCTAATGTTTATTTATTTTTGAGACAGAGAGAGAGAAACAGAGTGTAAGCAGGGGAAGGGCAGAGAGGGAGACACAGAATCTGAAGCAGGCTCCAGGCTCTGAGCTGTCCGCACACAGCTAGACATGGGGCTCAAACTCACCAACCATGAAATCATGACCTGAGCCGAAGCCGATGCTTACTCGACTGAGCCACCCAGGCGCCCCATTAACTTTTTTTCAATGTTTATTGTTTTGAGAGAGAGAGAGACACACACACACAGAGTGCGAGCGGGGCAGGGAGGGGGCAGAAAGAGAGAGACACAGAATCCAAAGCAGGCTCCAGGCTCTGAGCTGTCAGCACAGAGCCCAACGCTGGGCTCAAACCCATGAATCGCAAGATCATGACCTGAGCTCAAGTCGGTCACTCAAGCAACCAAGCCACCCAGGTGTCCCTCACAGAGTTTTGAAGGAGGGGGAGAGTTTGTGGTGAAGAGGTATGAATTGGAGCTTCAGAGGGGGGAGATGAGGAGGAGAAAGTCACGTGAACATATGCAAGTAAGAAAGACCCAGATCTTGCTGCGAAATGGCAAGCAGTCCTGCAGGACTGATGATGAAGGGAGAGGGCGAGATCAGGCTCAAAACGGAGATTAGACCCAGGTCATTTTACTGTGAGGACGCCATTTCATTCTGTTTTTAAAACATTGCTTACATGTAGGGTACCTTGCCTGTCGAAGCCCGAGAGAACACCTTATATCTGACAGCCTTTGCTGTGATTGGAATTAGAAAGGCTTTTGATATATGCTCCCTGGTGGTAAGTAAGAGTTTCCTTTCTCCAACACCCATCCTCTGTTTCCTAACCATTTAGTGGGAGGGGCCACCTTGAAAATAAATTTAGTTTCAGGATCAAAGGATTTCAGAATTATGATAGGTATTAGAGACCCTGGGTAAGGTGAATTCAGTTGTCCAGTGTCACAGGCCAGCAAACTGTGGAGCTGACAGTAGAACCAGTAACTTGTGGCTGACATGGGAAAATGGCGGCGTCTCCTCTGCCTCCTGCCTGCATCTCTGGTAATGTTCTGATGCGGATGTGACTGTTACCCTACACCCAAGGCATCTCGTATTGTGGAACCTCTGAGAACACACGATAGCCTGTCTGCTTCTTTGGGCTGTGCCATTTCATTTGCTTGGAAGTTGTGGGGAGAGAGGAGAGGATTCGCCTGCGTGGATCAATGTGAAGGACTCCAAGGGAGCAGGAGCTTCCCTGATCGGGGGAGAGACCATCCCACACTGAGGTCAAACGTGCCTGCTTACAAATCGGAAGCGAATGAGACATGTCCTTCAAACCAGCATAGAGAACAGGCATGGAAAATCCCAAAGGGGGTTATAGGGTCTCAGCCACAGAACAAAATAGTGTTTGTAGTTTTTTCCAAGAGAATTGTTATTTATACTTAACGAGGCAAAACAGTCAACAAGGACAAGTTCCCAGGGGCCTAGAGGACAAGCTGACACCCACTGGTGCGTAAGGGAGGGGCAGTGGAGCTGGGACGGGAGGAGCCAGGAGAGCTGACCACAACATCACTCCGGCTTCCTCCTCACGCGCTTAAGTCGGGACCGAGTAATAGAGATGATGTTCCCAGGAATTCTTAGGATCAAAAAGCACTTTGGTAGCTTTTGGTTCTTTTCCTGCTATTTATGGTTTTCTTTAGTAAAACTCTGTTTGAAAATGTGAGTCTGTCCCAGCTCTGCCGAGGCGGAGTGGTGAAAGTCTAGGCCTGGCTTCTCCTTCCCAGGGGCTGCATCTGCTGCGGGAAGCAGAAACTAAAGGCGAAAACGTCTCCAGAGATGCCCTTTGCCAGGGGCAAAAGGCCTAACCCAGTTTGGACGAGCACGTTTTCCCTTCTGAGATTAGGCTCTGCTCCTTCTCCCAGAGGGATTTGTTCCAGTGAGACACCATCCACTTCTATGAGGACAGTCTTCTTTCCACCCTTCGCCTTGCCTGCCCCAGGATGGTGCCCTCCCGGGGGTGGTTCGCATCAGTTGACAGGTTGAGGCTTGACAAACTTAGGTACCCTCTGCTCTTGTTTCCAGAAAATCAACACGGCTATCACTAAAGCTGACACCTTTCTGCTTGAAAATACCCTCTCAGCCCAGAGCACCTTTACACTGGCCATTGCTGCTTACGCTCTTTCCCTGGGAGATAAAACCCACCCGCAGTTTCGTTCAATTGTCTCAGCCCTGAAGAAGAAAGCTTTGGTTAAAGGTATGACTTATTTCACACAATTTTTTCAGCAAGCGTTTAAGCATGTAGATTTTCAGCAAGCGTTTAAGCATGCTAATTCTGTGAAGGAGGTTAGGGCAGGCAAAGTTGAGTAAGGCACGGTGTCTGCCCTCGAGAAACCAACCGTCACAATACGATATATTAAGTGCTGTTATTCATTCACGCAGCTTATGTACTGAGTACCTCCTATGTACCAGATACTGTTCCAGGTTCTGGGGATAAAGCAACAGACCAAAATAAAACAAAACAAAGCAAAAAAAAAAAATCCAGGTCCTTGTGAAACTTACATTCTAGTTATGGAGAGACAGACAAACATGGTAAGTAAAATACTGCATACAGTGAATAGGTTGGATGATTGATAGGAAGCAAAATAAGGCAGGGAAAGGAGACAAGGAGAAGGGGTAGGTTGTAATTTTAGATACAGTGGTCAGGCTTGAGCCTCACTGAGAAGGTGGTACTTGAGTAGAGACCTGAAGGAGGTGAGGAAGCAAGCTGGTGGATATCTTGAGGAATGTTCCTGATGGAGAAGCCGCATGTGCAAATGCCTGAGGCAGGAGGGTGCCTGGAGCTCCATGAATGACAAGGAAGGTCATATACAGCCTTGGAGGTCATCACACGAGCTCTGCAAGACCCCTGTATACAGTTGTGCAATGTAGACAGCCCCCACCCAAGCCAGTGAACTGAGGCTGAAATCCAGCCCGTGCATCCCCCTAGCCATGCATCCTAGTTTGGGTCTGCTTCTGCCCAGAGCAAAAGGTGCCTGTGTCTCATTCACATCAAGGTACTGGGTGGGTGGAGGGGAGGGGGGCAGTGGAAGCACTAAACCTTTAACTTCTGCTTTGAGTGAAAAGGGAAGGCATTGGAGGATTTTTTATCAGAGGTGTACTGATTACCAGTTTATTGCACTTTCCACTCTGGCTTATATTGTACTGAGTTGTCTATATATGTGTTTCATTTTGAAACATAAAGATACCACTTCCTATAGGTCAAGAGTAAAGAAATGGAAAGAGGGTAGCAGTGATCATTGGCCAGTGTGCCCGTACCAGCATGGATATGGTTGGGTACTTCTGAGCCCTCTTCTGGCTGAGGTTTTCTGAAAGCTTAATAAATCTAACACGAGGTGTGTCACTATTTACAAGATTTTATTTCTGTCATCGTTTAAAAATGACTGAATCATAAAATATACCTCGAAACCACTTGTACAGTGCTTTTAAAATAACACAAAAGAAATGTCTTGGGTCTTGTAAGATAGGGATCATAAAATCATAGAATTGAAGAGCTAGAAGAGATCTTAATAATTCAAATAATGTTTGAGCTGCAAGTATCCTTAAAAACCAAATCTTTTATTCTGAATACAGCAAATCTGAGTCTCTGAGAGGGAGGGGAAGCATTACCCAAAGTCATGTAAATAATGTAATTATGAATTGTAAACAGATACTTCAAAATTTTGACTAATCTTCAAAAATAATTTCCAAATATGCCTCACTGTTTTTTAAAATATAATTTGCGCAAAAAAGGACTTAAAGTAACAGTTTAAATTACTACAGTAATAACAAATATAATTTAGAACCTAATTTATGAAAAGTGCTACATATATGAAATTATCTTTAGTGCTTTAAACTCGAAGAGATTAAAAAAGAATGAACTAAGATTTTGGGTGTGATCTCAATTTCTAGGGTGTAGATTTTTTTTCTGTCAGGGAGAAAAGTTCTCCAATTTATCTCACCGTGTCAATAATAACAATAAAGCTTTCTATGTGTATGGTGCTCTCTGGTTGATAAAAGTTACATTTGGTATCTCATCTGAGTTTCACTGCAAGGAAATAAGTACTATGTACACTTTAAGGTATTAGAAAATGAGTCCCACAGAACAAAACAGAATTCTTCCAAAATGACATGGTCATTTCCTAGTAGAGCAGAGACTAGAACCTGGGTGTACCGGTTACCAGTTGGTTACACGTCTCCCTTTACAGTACTGCTTCTCCCCAGTACATGCGGACTTTGCATGATGACCTTTTTGAGTAAAGACAGAGAGCACTGTATTAAGAGATCTTATTATGTACTGGTCACCTTGAAGAAGTTCTTCTTACAAAAGAGTAAGAAACTTCTAGAAATCAGAAGGCCACTACCAGTAAAAACGTCTAGAAACCTGTTAGAAGTATATCAAATTCACATGTATTTTTTAAAATTTATTTATTTATTTTGAGAGAGGGAGAGAGAGCGAGAGAGCACAAGCATGAGTAGGAGAGGGGCAGAGAGAGAGAGGGAGAGAGAGAATCCCAAGCAGGCTCCACACTGTCAGCACAAAGCCCGACATGGGGCTTCATCTCACAAACTGTGAGATCATGACCTGAGCTAAAATCAAGAGTCAGACACTTAACTAACTGAGCCACCCAGGCGCCCCTCAAATTCACATTTTTAATCACATTAATGAATGTGATTTGTTGATGTTCAGGCGATCCAGTCATTTATCGCTTTTGGAAAGATGATCTTCAACAGGAAAGCACATCCACACCTAACCCCAGTACAGCACACGTGGTAGAAACCACTGCCTACGCTTTACTCACCAGTCTGAGCTTGAAAGACATAAATTACGTTAACCCAATCATCAGATGGCTATCTGAAGAGCAGAGGTACGGAGGCGGCTTTTATTCAACCCAGGTAACATTTCTCTGTCTGGTTTTACTCTCCTGAAGACATTTGCCCTCCTCCTGCACGACATGTGCCACATTCATTCTGTCGCCCATGCTTTCGTCCTCCCGCCAAGATCTGAATAAATGACTAGAGTCAAAAGACCCTTAGAGATTATCTGCAGTGACACCCTTCTCCTACAGCGGAGGAAGTCAGCCCCAAGAGGTTCGTTCATGGAGTTAGTGGCACAGCCAAAATCAAAACTCCCATCTCCTGACTCTAAATCCAGTACTTCCTCTATGATTCTTAATGATCACGAAGGGCTAGTAAGGTTATCAGTGATTCCATCACATCCTATGTAATGAACAGAGGCCACCGTGTGGACCAAAGTACTGATATTCCCTCCCCCCCCAAAATGAGTAAAAAGTGAGAGAAACACTGACTGTTACGGTTTGCCTAGCTACCAGTGTAAACTCATTTATGTATGTATGTTTTGTAGTTATTATGTAGTTGTATAATATGCTCTGTTTTCAAAGATGAGCTCAAACGTTAGCATCTTCTCTGTTCCTTGAATGTTTGGATGATCGTAGAATGTGTTTCTATGTGTTTATAAAATTTAGAGCTAGAGGGGTCCTTTAAGGTTACTTTAGTGATTATCTAATCTGAGGAGGCAAGTGAATTTCATCTTGGAGACAAGTGTAGGCTTAGCAGGGAAGGGTGTCCCATTGATTGTCATGCCATGTCACAGGCAGACGGGGTAGCCACGTGTTTGACGCCTCTGATCTAGTCAGCCACATTTCCCAATCTTGCACATGAGGAAGATGAGACCTAGAAAAATAAGGTTCACCCATTCATTCCTTCAACAAATACTTGTTCAGTAGCTACTAAATGTAATGGATGCCAAGAAATCTTACATTACAGTGGTAGAAGCAGAAAATGAAAAGGGAATAATAGAGAGGGAGAACGTATTTATGGCCTCACTGTGGAGTTATCTAAGGTGAGACTTCAGGATAAAAAGGAGACAGTCATGCAAGGATTAGGAGGCATTCTGCAAAGAGTGACTGGCCTGAGGTCATGCACCCAGGACACCTGGAGAGCTTGGAACTGAGGCCACACTTCCTTCCTCTCCCTGCCAACAGCAGCATCCTTACTGGGGAGGGAGAGACCTCCACCTAGGAGCCCTTCACCAATTTCACTCAGCCAGCTGGAGTTTCCCCACTGGTCAGTGCATCCTCACTCTCTCATAAGAAAGCGGATTTGTAAATACAGGGAACGTATAAATGAGCTAAACCTGTTTTTGTGCCTTGCTGATTGCTGACAGGATACGATTAATGCCATCGAGGGCCTGACGGAATATTCACTCCTGATAAAACAACTCCACTTGAACATGGACATCAATGTCTCTTACAAGCATAAAGGTGACCTCCACCGTTATAAGATGACAGAGACGAATTTCCTTGGGAGGCCAATAGAGGTAAATTAAGGCCTTTTTATAAAATTTTATAACTGGATGGGCCCTTTGAAGTCATGTGTTCCCCCTCTTACTTTACAAATGTATCTATTTACTACTTAAAAATACATTGAGTACCTGCTATGTCCCGGGCACTGGGAATTCAAAAGCAAAGTGTATGAAGAAACTGGGTACTCGGGGAGACTGCTGTTTTAACAGACAGAAAAAAAATAAGAGCCTTGGTAGGGACATGGAAGGACAGAGCAGGGTCTCCTGACCCAAGGTGAGAGGTAGGAATTTGTCAAGTGCGTCCAGATGCGCAGGTCAAATCTGGAAGAATCAGGATGAGTTAGCAAGGTGAAGAAAAGGGGGAAAACATTGTAGTCAAAGAGAACAGTATGCACGAAGGCGCAGTGGTAGGAGTGAGAGGGAAGACACGTGTGGACATCCACCAGTGGTTCCACGTGGGCCTGTCATACACACAAAGTATGGCCAAACTGACGGATTGGCCTTTGGGTCCCCTGACAGCTTACCCCATGTACCGCTGCTGGATTTTTTTTTTGATGAAAACCTCAATGGCCTGTGAAAATTTCCCAAAGTAAAGGACACGTTGGAAGAACTAGTTTCTGTGTCAATAAGAGTAGCTGCTAGTAAACGGCTGCTAACGTATATTTTTCTAATTACCACATTTCAGATTATTTTAGGTCATATTTAAATACACAGATGACTGGAAATAGTTTTTAACTGTCTCCATGCTCTACAAATCCATGTTTGGGAGAAGTAAGTAGGCATGAGAAATAAAATTGAACGCGAAAATTAAAAACAATTGGCCCACAGATAAAAAAAAAAGATAGGTATGGATATGGATATATAGACAGAGATATAGACATATTCCAACATTTGAAAGTCCAGAGACCTCAAATAAAAATCTGCCTCCAAACTCTTAAAAAACCGGACGATCAGGCAACAGGGTGTTGGCCACAGCAAGCACTCTTCAGTCGGTCCCAGTTTCTGGCAGTCACGTGACGTGTGTGTGTGTGTGTGTGTGTGTTTGTGTGTGTGTGTGTGTGTGTGTGCGCGCGCACGCGCGCGCGCCCTTTGTGTGCCCTTGCTTGGTGCCTGGGCCTCTGCAGGCACGTGTGCTTATGGCCCCCAGGGTTGGTAACGTGTCTCCTTTCTCTGGGAGCGTGTAGACTTCACCAGAGGTTCACATTCCAAGCCGATGGTCTAAGATCTCATGAGGAGCTCTTGACCTGAGCGGCAAGGTAGGCCCACCGGAGATGTAATTGCAGTTAATTCTTCTCTACAGGGCTAATGCTGTAAGGGCCTCTTGCCATTTTTAAATAACTAAAACTCAGCCCATGACGCTGTCTTTGTATAAAACTCAGGCTATGAGTATCTAGTCTGGAATATCTCTATGCCAGCATTTCCTGAAATGCATCACCTAACAAAGGTTTGGTGGTCAAGTTAGTGTGGGACACTCTAGTTTAAATGAAGTTAATCAAGTTTGTTCATAGAGGATTCCTACCCCACCCTTCATATGTATATGAGTAATTGTGGTGACCCTGGGGAAGAATGGGCAATGGAGGGACATGGGGACAGGGGCAGGGCAACAGTATTCATTTCCCAAACCTCTCTGTCACTCAAGTTCATAGAACCCATTCCTCATGCAGCATCTTGATGCACTGGCTTTTCAGTAAACGCTATCTTCCATCAGGGAGAACAAGAGAATTGGCCTTGTTATCTACATTTACTAAAATCTAAAGGAAGGGCTGACAACTCTTCACGCACACCGAATCCCCTTTGCACTAGTGTGCTAAGTGAGGGAAGGGGCAGCCCGCAGCCTTGGAGCGAGCAAGAAACCAACTCTTTGGGCCTCTTGCTCACAATGGCCTCTCCCACGCCTTCCACACATCAGGGGGCATTTGTACAATAGAGCTTCTCCGGAGGGGAGGCTTTCTTAACCCAGTCCTGACCTTCGCTCTCCTCCTGGAAGGACGGAAGAAGAGTGTCAGCACCTAAGGATCTGGCAGGCTTAAGTGAGGTGCCGGATGGGGCAACGGGGTTTGAATAAAAGACCAGTGGAAGTGGAGGAGATGAGCCTCCTCCTGAGGCACTGAAAGGGATTTATTCCATTGGCAAAAGGAGATGAAGATCCAGTTCTATCATAACCATATATAAATGAAAACATAACCCAAAGTGGCTTCTGCTGTGTTGGTTTTGCGGGCTTGCTCAGGAGAGCTCAAGACGTGGTATTCATACGGACAAGGGAAAAGGAATTTCCAGCACTTCTAGCGTCTGTGTGCACAGGATCTCCACCGTCTTACCCATTGAATCTCACAGAAGCCCAGAGAGAGGAAGCTGGCAGGTGTCAGGCTACTTTTCATTGTTCTGTCCTCCCTCCCTATTGAAGAAGAAAACAAAGCACAGTTTCTCATCCACCTTTCCAGGTGCCCCTCGATGATGACCTCGTCGTCAGTACTGGGTATAGCAATGGTGTGGCTACGGTGCACGTAAGTATTTCACTGAGAGCCGATTTCAACCATATGTCTGCTTGTACTAAGTAACATGAAAGAAAGTTAGGGACTTTGCCACAAAGTTACAGAGATCTAGGCTTGGGCAACCAGGACTAAAGTAGGATTCATTTACTCATTCTTTTTAGCTGTCTCAGTAGCAATCCTCACAATTTCTTTTTGCAGATGGCTACATTAATCCTTGTACGTATATAGTCTTTGTATTTGTGGAAATTATATATATATATAATTATACATATATATATAATTTTATGGTTCTGTAGTTGTATGTGCGTATGACGCATGTGTGTGATTATACACACATACATATCCCTGCTTTCTATGGTTAGTAACATAGTCACATCGCAATTCTCCAGCATCATTGCAGATTGATGAATATATGTAAGGACTTAAGTTTCTATTATTTTAACTGTAGACTGCATGCACATACACAAACAGCTTAAAGAAATGTGTGACTGACTGCCGAATGGCTAAGATGAACTACATATTCTAAGCATCAATTAACACTCTACTGATGATTTCAGTTACGCTCTTATCTTTGGCATGTCCATTCCGTCTAAGACTTTATGAGATTGCATGGTTGGGTTGGTGGGGGAGACAGACTGTGCATTTCTCTGTCACTTCTAGTTGCTCTCATTATATCTACTTCTGGAAGCACCTCTGTCCTTGCCTGCACACCTGTAATTTGTCATTTACTACGGTGGCATGGGGGTTAGGAGAAAACCATACTTCCTGGCCTTGAAGTGTTTTGCATGAAATTAGAGTAAACAGGTTCCAGGACAAGAAGCTTAGGAACTTTTCTATAGTAAACTACACAGATTTGACCACATGGGATTTGGCAAGATTCTGCCTGGCTAGATGTCATCTTTTTTTTTTTTTTTTTTTTTTTTTTTTTTTTTTTTTTGCCTACTTGGGCTTCTCAGGTATGTTTCAAATTATAGAGTTCGCTGAAAGTCCAGCTGTTGGGAAATGAGTCTTTGCTGCACCCCATTTGTACTGGATTGTGGAATCAATACTTTGGGCATTTCACCTGCAGCAACAGTACAGCCATGATGCCTTCCCCACTGTCCTGTTTTTTGTTTTTTATTCTTGAGTTAGTTAACATACAGTGTAGTCTTGGCTTCAGGAGTAGAACCCAGTGATCCCACTTACATACGACACAAGTGTCCTCCTTAATGCCCATCACCTGTTTAGCCCATCCCCATCAACCCTCAGTTTGTTCTCTGTATTTAAGAGTCTCTCTTATGGTTTGCCTCCCTCTCTGTTTTTATCTTATTTTTCCTTCCCTTTCCCCCATGGTCATCTGTTAAGTTTCTCAAATTCCACATAGGAGTGAAGTCATGTGTTATATGTCTTTCTCTGACTTATTTCACTTAGCATAATATCCTCCAGTTCCATCCATGTTGTTGCAAATGGCAAGATTTCATTCTTTTTCATCACCAAGTAGTATTCCATTATATATGTGTGTGTGTGTGTGTGTGTGTGTGTGTGTGTATACATACCACATCTTCTTTATCAGTTGATAGACATTTGGGCCCTTTCCGTACTTTGGCTATTGTTGATAGTGCTTCTATAAACATTGGGGTGCATATGCCCCTTTGAATCAGCACTCCTGTATCCTTTGGATGAATTCCTAGTAGTGCAATTGCTGGGGCATAGGGTAGTTCTCGTTTTAATTTTTGGAAGAACCTCTACACTGTTTTCCAGAGTGGCTGCCCTGCCCTGTTTTAAATAGACTGTTGTTCACACGTCCCAACGTAGGTAACAACTGTGGTTCAGAAAACCAGTACTTCTGAGGAAATCTGCAGCTTTCATTTGAAAATTGAAGCCCAAGACATAGAAGGTAAAACAGAACGATACACGCTGTAATTGTGTGCCTTTTTTTTTCTACCTGTGGCCTTCACATCCCTCTTCTGGTGGGTTGGTTCTCTCCTCCACTCCAAAAGCAAGCCCCCTTGCACCCTGAAGTACCCCTCTAACCTTGGCTCTGGGGTCAGGGTACATGCTCTCCTCTGCCCTGATAGCTTCCATTTGCGGCTCAAAGGCCTGTTCCTCCAGGAAACTTTCCGGCCACCAGTGAATCCAAGCATCGGCCCTTTCTCCCTCCAACCTTCTGCAAACACGTTACCTTCAATAACTCCTTCCTTAAATCATAACTTCTTTGAGAGCAGGGAACTGTTACAGCTATTGGTATTGTCAGCAGCCATGAATTGCCATTAAACTCACCAGCAGCGCCAGCTTCCAAATCAAAACTCATGTTTAAATGTGTTCAGGGACCTTTTCGTTAATTATTCTGTTGCGACAGGGCACAAAACAGCTAAGAATGGTTTACTCTCATTTTTTGTTTGCTTGTTTTTTGTATGCGCAGCTTCCAGCTACAGACGCTACAGCGACTCAGATTACAAACGCATAGTAGCATGTGCCAGGTAAGCCTGTTTCCACAGAGGGGAGCACAGACTCAGGGCCTCACTTGTGCCGTGGTATTATCTCTTTACATCTTTTGGAGTTTTAAGATGGCCGGAAGATGCAAAATTGTGCGCTTGTTAAAATGCAGAACATAATGGGTATTCTTGGCTACTTTGTAGAACAGCTTCATTTTTGCTCATAGTTTTCCCTCCCACATTTGGCCTTCTTCTAATTCAAACAGTATAATATCGATTTTTTCTGTCTTCCAGAAAGGTAGAGAGGAGATAGAAGGATGAGGAAAAGAAAAAGCAAAAGATTTTCTTATAAGCAGCTTCTACTCTCTTACTTAGATCCCATTCCCCCAGAAAATTCCCTAGCCATTATCAGCCAGTGGTTCTCAACTCAGGCTGCACATGGAAGTCAGCTGAAGAGCTTTTAGAACTATCCAAAACTCGGGGCGCCTGGGTGGCTTGGTTGGTTAAGCGTCCGACTTCGGCTCAGGTCATGATCTCACGGTCTGTGAGTTCGAGCCCCGCGTCGGGCTCTGGGCTGACGGCTCAGAGCCTGGAGCCTGCTTCAGATTCTGTGTCTCCCTCTCTCTCTGTCCCTCCCCTGTTCATGCTCTGTCTCTCTCTGTCTCAAAAATAAATAAACGTTAAAAAAAATTTAAAAAAAAAAAAAAAGAACTATCCAAAACTCTAGCCTCACCCCCAGAGGTTATCCTGATGGCAGCCAGCGTCGAGAGCCACCAGCCCTCCGCAGGCTAACTCCAGAGCCCCGAACTGGCCACTGTAACAGTTTCCTGTTGCTCCTTGGTAACAATTTACCAGAAACTTACTGGTTACAAAGCCCAGATTTATTCTCTTACAATTCTGGAGGTCAGAAGTCCTGCTTGAAATCAATGGGCTGCCTTCCTCCTAGAGGCTCTAGGGGAGAATCCACTTCCTTGCCTCTTCCAGATGCTGGAGGCAACCATCTCCCCTGCTTCTTTCCCTTATAAAGACCCTAGTGATTACACTGGGCCCCCCCCCCCCCAGATAATCCAGAATAATCTCTTGATTGCAAGACCCTTAAATTAATCACATCTGCAAGTCCCTTTTGCTGCATAAGGTAACGTATTCACAGGTTCAGGGAATTAGGACGTGGACATCTTCAGGGGCCATTATTCTGCTCACCACATCCACCATCCTAAAACACTTCTAAAAGTGTAGGCTTTTGAAAATATGTGTACGTATCTTAGTGCTCACATAGAGTGAATCAGTCAGTGGCAAAGCCATGTTAGAGCACAGGCTTCTGCCTTCTTCCTTTCATTACCCCTCAGCACTTGCTGTTGGGCTCTGTTTCCTTATTCTTCATATTCTCAATAACTGATTTCTGTGGTTGGTACTCTGCTGATTTTACTGATCATCACATGTGATGTCAAAGCACTCAGTATGGATAACTCAGAAATTCCATCGAGTTGTGTCATAGATTTGAGATGAAAAGGATTTTAGGGATGATATTGTAATCCCTTATTTTAGAAATAAAGAGGGGCGCTTGGGTGGCTCTGTCCGTTAAGCCTTCGACTCTTGGTTTCGACTCAGGTCATGATCTCACAGTTTGTGAGTTTGAGCCCTGCATCAGGCTCTGCACTGACAGTGCTGGGCCTGCTTGGGATTCTCTCTCTCTCTCTCTCTCTCTCTCTCTCTCTGTCTCCCTCTCTCCCTCTCTCTCTGCCCCTCCCCTGCTCATGCTTTCTCTCTTTCTCTCCAAATAAATAAATTAACTTAAAAAAAGTTTAGAAATAAAGAGACAGAGACACAAAGAGGTGAGGTAACCCGCCAAGTTGTCACAGAGTTGGTGGCAAAGCCAGGGCCTCAAGCCGCAGACCCTGACACCCAGTCCAGGATCTGAGCCACCTCCTCCAATCAGTATAACCTGAGCCCACTGACCTCAAGGAACAGCACACTGCTTCCCACTGCCTCCTTCCCAGCCATTGCCAATGCTTGCCCAATCTCTCTCTCTTCAGGATTCCCTCACTGGCCAGTCTGCTCACAATATCTCCTTCCATCCCTGTCCAGTCTCTGCCCTCTGTTCCCTCTCAAACATCCTTCCTCATTCCCTCATGTCTTTCTGCTAAGAAGGTTCCCCTTTCCCTTCCTCCTAACTGCCATTTCTGCTCTTGGGTACCTCTCTTCTGGGGGAGTTGTCTTTATATTCACAATACTTGTCACAGGGAGAGGGGAGCAAACTTGTTCAGGGCAAAGCCAGAGTCACGGTGTGGGACCCTATAGTGGGCGCAAAGGAGGGCTCTCTGATAGTGGAGGAGGCCACCTGGGGGCGTAGCCTCTGCTGCAAAGTCCTCATGTGACCTGTAGCAAACCAGCTCACTTCTCTGGGCCTCTTCTGTAGGGCAAGGATACTGAACTATCTCATCCCCAGGTGTTTTCGAGTTCTTATGTTCCACAGCTGTGCAATACCTACAAAGGCTCTTATCAAAACCTCATTCATTACAGGGGCACCTGTGTGGCTCAGTCCGTTAAGCTTCCGACTCTTGATTTCAGCTCAGGTCGTGATCTCATAGTTTGTGGGTTCAAGCCCCACATCAGGCTCTGCACTGATACCGTGGAGCCTGCTTGGGACTCTCTCTGTCCCTCTCCCCTGCTCGTGCTTTCTCTGTCACTTTCAAAAATTTAAACTTAAAAAAAAAACAAACTCATTCATTTGAATTCATTGACAGGAGGCCTAATTCCAGATTGCTAATATACAAAAGAAGGCAAATGGAGATGTAATATTGAATTTTCTATTTTTTGACTTTTACAAATTCGGAACAGAATGTTCAAAAAAGCCAGGTGGAATATGCTTTGGCTCTGTAAAGCTGAAGTTAGGTTGGATAAAGTCCAAAAGTAACTGTGTAGTACTTATTTATGTGAAAAATTCTCTGCCATCCAATATTCTCTCTCCTGATTAAAAACAAAAAACAAAACAAAACAAAAACAAACAAAAAAAAAACCACACCAGCATACAGTTTCTGTATTCAGGGGGTCTCTTTCCTGTATTTAGCTTTTTACAACCTCTCTGTTGTATCCATAAGAGAAGAAAAAAAGGATTTCTCTTCTCTCCTCTCTGAACAAAATGCCTTTGGGGGAGATTGCTGTCTTTGGCAGCAGGCAAGGGGCTTCTTGAAAGGAAGGTTTCTGTTCCATGGTTGAAACAGTCACCATGGCAACCAGTCATCAAGGCTCCAGCAACTTTTCATAGACATTCTCCATTCAGGAGGCCCTTTTCCATTCTGTTGACAGAGTATTTGCATCTGTGAGCAAGAGGTCTCTGCTTCTGGTGATACTCACCCGCCCAGTTACGGGGAGATGTCCAGATATCATTTTACAGTTCCACATTGTCTTACAGTCTGTTGTTAATTGTTAATTTGGTGAAGAATGGGGTTAAATTTCTGTAACCAGAGATTTTATAATATCTTTTACGGTAACTATTACATGCAAGACATCTAATGGGGTCTGCCCTGATTAGGTGCAATTGGGGGAAAGGGATCCCTTGCCACCTCTATCTCATATAAAACCTCCCATTTAATTAAAACTCATTCCTTCAGGTGAGATCAATTTATCTGCCCCCCTACGACACTGTCTCCCCCGTTTCTTCCTTTAATCCTGATTGATCTTTAAGCTCCACTCTCAAAAGTCTGGCTACCTGTCAAGCATCTTGAGGTGAAGCTGGGACCTGAAACTCGACCTTTGCAGAACCATACTCTGCCCCTGTCCCTGGGCCCCAGTCCCGGACCTGCCAACTTGCCCCTTTTAAATCTTCTAATTCTGCTTAATGGTAGCATCAACCTCTGCCACTCAAAACGAAGCCTTGGAATTATAAAGATAAAACTAACACACAAGTTCATTCTTCTTCACAGTTTATTTTGCAAATAAGAAAATGAGCTCTAGAAAGGGAGAACAATTTGTGGAAATGTCTCAGCAGAACTGGGTGAATCCCAAGTTTCCTGATTCCCCAGTTCAGTGTTTTTTTTTTTTCTCTCTCTCTTATCAGAAAAACAAAAAAAACTTAAACACTAAATCTCCCATTTTACCCCCTTTGCCTTTTTCCTTAGCTTCCTCCCAAACACAATTCCTAGCAAAGGATAGTCCTCAAACACTTTTTTAAAATAAATTATCTATTGGGGCACCTGAGTGGCTCAGTTGGTTAAGCACCTGACTTCAGCTCAGGTCATGATCTCGTGGTTTATGGGTTCGAGACACGCATCAGGCTGTATGCTGACAGCTCAGAGCCTGGAGCCTGCTTCAGATTCTGTGTCTCCCTCTCTCTGCCCCTCCCATGCTTGTGCGCTCTCTCTCTCTTAAAAATGAATACACATTAAAAAAATTTTTAAAGAATAAATTATCTATTGTGGAAAATTTAGAAAACACAGAAAAGCATGGGTAAGAAAAAGAGATCATCACTTATGAATCACACCATCCAGAGAAAGTAGCTGCTAACATTTTAGGTATTTCCTTCCAGTCTTTTCCTAAACATGCTTATTGAGTCTTTTTCCAATATAGAACTAATTTTCTTTTTCAAATGTGCTCTGTTAGAAAAAAAGAACTAGAATAGAAATCAAGAGGTTTATGCAGCTCTGGGGTGAACTAGTCATGTGACCTTGAACAAGTACCTTACTCTCATCCTCAGTTTCCTCAACTAGTTAATTAAAGAGCTTGGACTGAATGACTTCTATGATGTTTTCCAGCTCCAGAATGGTGGTCCATTTAAAGTATTTGCCAAGTGAGCAAGAGTTAGAATAGATGACTCAAAAGTCTCTTGCAACTCTAAAATTTAGAGATTGCAATGCATGTATTATAGAGAGGCAAGGAAGTGGAGGCCCAAATTAAAAATTAAAGCCTACTAAGAAATAAGACCTTTTCTTGAAGAATCTTGTCCACGTATCTATTGCATTTCCTAATCTCTAATTTGTTTTAGCTACAAGCCCAGCAAAGAAGAATCATCATCGGGATCTTCCCATGCAGTGATGGATATCTCTTTGCCTACTGGAATCGGTGCAAACCAGGAAGACTTAAAAGCTGTAAATGTTGTCTTTTACATATGGTTATGGATGTGTGGTTTTCTTTACTGCATTATTTTACAGATAAAGCTGTTTTCTTTCCTTTTAATATATCACTTTCATGGAACCACCTAGAATATTCTTTCCAAACCAACAATCTACCTAAGCTTTGATTTTCCGAAGTAAAGTGGGGACATATGTGTGCATGGTCTGAACAAAATGTGAGTGCATATGATAACATGTCCAGACTTCTTCAAGAAGAGGAGCTGCTTTTCAGCTTTTTAGAATAGTGGATTACATCCCCATGTCTAACATCCCAATATTGGATGAAAGCATTTAAACAAAAAGATCAACTTTGAGAAAAAAATTTTTTTAAAGGTCATGAAATTAAATTCAAGCCTTCCCTTTCCTCTCTTAGCTTGTGGAAAGGGTAGACCAACTATTAGCTGATTACCAAATCAAAGATGGACATATTATCCTGCAACTGAATTCGGTAAGTTCCACCTCCCACCGTTCCCCGTTCCCAATCACTATCCAAAATCTACAGGCTAAAAATGCTGAGTCTCTTCTCTCCCATTAATTTCCTCAAACCTTGAATTTGTCGGACAGATTCCTTCTGATGAGTTCCTTTGTGTTCGGTTCCGGATATTTGAGCTGTTTCAAGTTGGGTTTCTGAATCCTGCTACTTTCACGGTGTATGAATACCACAGACCAGGTAATCAGCTTGACTCGAAGATTTCTGCAGAGGATGACTTTGCCTTCCTTACACTACTCACCACATCTCTCGTTTTTGGAGAAGCCCATTTCCCCCGCCCCCCTATTTCTTTCATCCTCCAAGAATCACCTTGCCCACTGATATTCTCATCACATTTTGCCAAGGGCTCCGTTGTAGCAGTTGTCACATTGCTTTGTTGTTATCTGTTTGCATGTCTTTCTCACCAAACCCAGATGGAAGGCTTTGGTCCTTGTGCCCCCAGCATCTAACTCAGTGTTCAGTATATAACATGTATTGATAAATGTTGAGTGAATGACCCCCACTTTTGATCACTCAGCCTCTAATACTAAGTGATTGGAGAGCTCTTTGGGTCATAGGGCAGACAAGTCCACATGAAGCAGTTCTACTTATTCCAAAAAAAAAAAAAAAAAAATTCTTAAAATGAACCAAACTCTCATATCCATTCATTCTAGTTGTGTCTTCTGGAATCACATGGAACATACTAAGCCCCACTTCCCCTGTTCTTCTCCAGCCTAAACAATTACAGCTCTTTCGGTTGACTCTCGTGTAACACAATTTATTTCCTCTCATTTATGGAAGCACCAAATATTTTAATTCTAAGAAATAAATATGGAACAGTAAGTTTCAAGAATAGAAAGGGAAGTCTTTGAGGGAGGGTGGAAGGGGCCCATGCCAGGAGAGGCAATTCACAATTTAACCTCCCTGCACCTAAGTTACAAAATCGAAAGGTTTGGGATACGTGATCTCCAAGTTCCCATGGGAGACTCACTGATCCATGAATGTATTGAGAGTTAATCAAGCCACTTCTCCTAACTATGTTTTCATTGCCACAGATAAGCAGTGCACCATGTTCTATAACCCATTCGATGCCAGACTGCAGAAAGTCTGTGAAGGAGTAACATGCAAATGCATAGAAGGTAAACTTCATTTAACATGTTTAGGCTGCATGCTTGTTTAAAGCAGCCACTCATAATCCAGGGCTAATCTGGGGGAAGCTATTTGACAAACTCATTCCTCAGAACTAGACATATAATCTCAGCTGATTGAAAGCTGATTCCTTTAATATGATAAAACTACTTCTCAACAACTCGTGAACATCCTGATAGCTTCTACTATACAGAGCGGGAGAAACACCATCTAGACAATTGTTGGATATCAGAGGGATAGCATGATGCGAAATTTTTACTTTTCACATGGTCTTTTTAATGTAATAGGACCACAACCTAAGAGAACAGAGGCTCAAGACTGAGCCACTAGCTCCTCTTTCTTTTTTTTTTCCCTTGTCCTTCCCACTTTGTGACATCTCTGTTTATTGTTCGGTTACCTTCAGTCTTCTGTAAACCTAAGACAGTCTTCTTGGTCAAGAAAAAGACCCAGAACCCAACAACAGTCAACAACCGATTCCATGTGGGTCTGAGCTGGTTTGGGGTTTATTTTGTTTTTCAGAAACCTTAACATCTATACATTTCTTAGGTACCTACTATATCATTTTATAACCATAAATCAGTCCAGGTATCATCTTGGTTCCTTCAAGGCAGGAAGGGAATGGGAAAATTTTCCTCCTTTCTTCCGTGAAAACATATACATTTCTAAAGAACTGAATGTGGAGTGACTGCCCATTCTAAGCCTTCATGTTCAAGATTTTGTTTGTGCTTGTGTCTGTTTTGTTTTTGCTTTGCATAATGTTTTACTTTGTGGAAGAGGAGAAAGTGGACAGGTTGTAGGTGTCTGGTATTTGTAAGGTTATACTGGATTGTCTCAGGACTCATGAGAACTGTGTTTAATGCAAAGGGAGTGGCTGCTTCTTTACGTTAACCTAACTTTTAGAACTTTTCGCAAAATCCAGCTGACTGCGGGCAGATGCAGACAGAATTGGATCTGACAATCTCTGCAGATACTAGAAAAGAAACAGCATGTAAACCAGACATTGCCTATGGTAAGTTCAAAGGTTCAATGTAGAGTTCCATTAAACATGAGATGTTATGAATACGTGATCAGTTAGAAAGATCAACAACCTTTCACAATGATTATATCTGTGAGTACTGTACTCCATGTGTTCCCTTGAAGGAAAATGCCATCTATTTTTGGCATTAACATGCAAAATCATTCATCCTTCAGGAAAGAAATGTAACTTTCATTTAAAATGATTGGAGTGATGTACACTCCTGGCCAAGACACTTTACTCCGATAGATCACATTGAATTAAACATATTGAATTAAACTGAACTAAAATATAGTTAAAGAAAACTTTTGAGAAGCCAGGAAGATGTAAGATTTCACTAGCATATTCTTCCAGTCAATAGAGCAGAGGGAGAGACAAAGGTGGTTCGGGGGCTTGGAGTTTTTTCAAACTCCCTTTAAAGACAAGGTAAAAATATCGGTACTAAATCATTTTAAATGTATGCAGAACTGCAATCTTTCACTTCAAAAGGAGCATCTCCTTCTGGTAACCCGGAGCACAGAGCTAAATCTGATGCCCAGTATGGTTGTAGTCTTGTTTTCTATCCATAGTTTCTAATGTTTATTTATTTCTGGTGTGTGTGTGTGTGTGTGTGTGTGTGTGCGTGTGTGTGTGTGTGTTTTGAGAGAGAAAGAGAGCATTTTGTACACTATCTCAAACCATGTGTGTGTGTAAGTAGGGTGTTATTTATAAATGAAAGATAAGTATATCTAATTCAGCACTTTGTGTTTACCAACTGTTTTCATATATGGCTCCTCAGTGGGGCCCCCTAAGACTTCTGTGATGTAACAGAGAATTATCTATATTTTGCCAGTGAAGAAACTGAGGCTCAGGGAGACTCAGTAATTTGTTCAAATTTATGCAAGAAGTCGGTAGGAAAATGAGGATGCATCCTGGTCTCCAGTATCATTTCTGTTATATTATACTGACCTCTCTTAGTGGAAATGCAGCCATCTCAGGATGAATTGGGTATGGTTTATAGTCTTTCTTTTTTTAGAATTCATCTTGATTTTTCAAAAAAGCTAAAAAAGCTGCCTAACTCAGCCAAGACCTACTGCAGGTTTTAAAACACATTAAGATTTGAATACTATATTGTTTAATAAATAAAAATTTCACCAAATTATTTCTTCCCTCCATTTTAGAACTATTTTAACTCTTGAATATCAAAAACCTGTTTTAACACATAGAATAAATGCAATCTGGATGTAGTTTATTATTCTCACGAAAAGGCTTATCTGGCTTTTTTGAAGACTATGGGTTGATATTAGAATAATAAAATAAAAACGAAATAAAATATTTCCCTCTCTCCACCTATGTCCAGAGCAGGTACGTTGCCCATATGCACCATAGAGACATAAATCTGAAATTCGGGACATTTTAAAATCTGTTTTAAACTACCAATTTACTCAGCTTTTGTTCTGGCACAATGAGTTCATTCATCTAGCTCGCTAGCTAGAATCCCCAAAATGGGCAAACCTTTCAGATCATTCACTTCAACCCCACCCAAAGCAAAAATGAGATCTTTTCTTAGGCCACATAGATGGGATAGATCTCTTTAAGCTTCCCATTCCAAAAGTGAGATCAAATACCATGGATTAAAAGGTAACGCCTGAAGGAAGAGAAACCAGGATAGAGAATGTCTCGTGTCAGATAGCTGTGAATCCAAGCAAAGATGAGTCAGAAAACGGAATCCTGTCAAAACCCAAAGATCAAAGCCAGTGGAGGTAGGCAAGGGATCAAGGCAAGGAGACAGGAGGCCCACAGGGCAGGCCTGAATGGTAGATAAACCCTCTGTGGGCCTATGGAGAAGGATCTCCTCCACGTTCCCCATGGGCATGACCCCACTAATCTTAAAGGATCAGAATCTGAACACTCCATCTAACAAAGTCATATTTTTGTCTGTTTAGTGTGCTTCTGTCTTTTAATTTAATATTGCTCTTATCCCAATCAGCCCGTTCTGTAACAGTGGCGAGGGCAAATGGTTCTAAGTAGAATAGAACCATGAGTCATTATCAGAATCTAGGAAAGCCTTTTGGAAGAAATGAGATTTACCTCAGGGTGCCCGTAAAAGCTTGCTATGCTTCCTTTCTCATTTGTTTGAGAAACTCTGGCTTCTACTGGACACGGCATTAGTGATATTAAGCACGAATTCTTTGTTTCTTCCACCAGCTTATAAAGTTCGTATCACATCCATCACCAAAGAAAATGTCTTTGTTAAGTACACGGCAACCCTCCTGGATATCTACAAAGCTGGTGAGAATTCATTCATTTATTCTTTCACTCCACCAATATTTAGTACTTACTATGGGCCATTTTATTAGACACAGAGAAAACAACTTGAGTAACACAACCGGTTCCTGCCTTCATAAACCTTATATTCCATAATATAAGGAGACACGTGTTTTTAAAAAGGAAATGAAAAAAACAAATTAAACAATTATTAATCATAGCCAGCACTATATTTGAGATATGGAATTAGTGTGGGAAGCTTCTGTATTGTGATAACAGACGGCATCGTTTAGGGGTGTAGCCATTAAAGGGACGGGGCAGAGAGGGAACCAAATATGCAAAGGCCCTGAGACAGCAAGCAACTAGGCACCATCAGGGAACTGATGAACCCCAGGGGGTGACTGGGCTATAATGAGACAGTGAGAGCCTAGCATGAGAAGAGGCTGAGAGATATACAGGAGCTGGGTCATACAGGGATTTATAAGGCATGGCAAGAAATTTGGATTTTATTCTAGAAGTCCAAAGGGAAGCTAATAAAAGGTTTGAGGTAGGCAAATAGCATGATCTGATTTATGATTTTAAAAGATCACTCTGGGGGTGCCTGGGTGGCTCAGTTGGTTGAGCATCAGACTTCGGCTCAGGTCACGATCTCACTGTTTGTGAGTTCAAGCCCATGTCAGACTCTGTGCTGACAACTCAGAGCCTGGAGCCTGTTTCAGATTCTGCGTCTCTGGCTCTCTCTGCCCCTCCCTTGCTTATACTCTGTTTCTGGCTCTCTCTCTCTCAAAACATTTAAAAAATTGAAGAAAAAAAAAAGAAAAGGAAAGATAACTCTGGCTTTCTTCTGTTGGAAGGAACACAAATAGAAAGAGGGAAACCAGTTAAGGACATCTGTGAAGTACAAAGGCTTGGGTTAGAGGCCCAGTGAAGATAAATGAGAGTTTCAATAACCAATAGAATAAAATGAACTTGTATGTAAAATAACACATAAAACATTTAAAAATATGTTCCCTTTTATTCTCTAATTAAACTAAGCTATAAATGTTGTAATGCTGCTTGTCAGATTACATAAATTACCACACAAATGATTCATTAAATCATTCTTTTTTAAATGTTTATTTATTTATTTTGAGAGAGAAAGTGAGAGTATGTGCACACGCACAAGCTGAGGAGGAGCAGAGAGAGGGAGAGAGAGAATCCCAAGCAGGCTCTGTGCTATCAGCTCAGAACCTGATGTGGGGCTCAACCTCAGGACCGTGAGATCATGACCTGAGCCAAAATCAAGAGTTGGACGCTTAACCAACTGAGCCACACAGGCGCCCCCATTAAATCATTCTAATAATTCCAAATAAGTTTTTTATTTTTAGAAATTGTCAGTTTTATTTTGCTTGCCTCACTACAGAATTGCCCATCTGAGCTTTGATTTGACAATGAGGAACCACCTCAAACATTTCCAATTACATCTCTATTGCATTGATAGTCTTTACACAACCTATAATCTCAATAAGTAATTTCTCCTATAGTGACAGTGTTGTTCATGGTAATGAAGTCTCTCTCAGCTCAAGCTAAATTGGTAGTAATTACATTCAAAGTGTTTCTAGTCCTTTGGATACTGTCTGACATTTTTACATATTCAACATATCTCTATTATCAGCTAAATCATAAAAACAATTTATTGAAATGCCATATTTAGCTTTCCCGATTTTCTTAATTTTTATTCCCCTTCAACCCTCAGTTTTCCAAATGTCAAAGGCAAAAAATGTAGACTTCATAAATTTTTTAAAAAACTGAAAAGTTTGTCATATTTTTAACTCTTGTCACTAAAACAAAAATATTTTCATAAATTCGCTTTTCCCTTAAGTTGACTTTATTTTGCTTTATATCAAATTTATGATCATTCTTGATTTTATAACAGCTCTTGTTCCACTTTTGTAGTTTCCTTTACTTATTTTTATATGGTTTTATCATTCTGTAATCTGTGAGCTTATCAAAACTGAAATATCTTTTCTTGAACAGCTAAAGATGGTATTGACAAAATTGCTAGACTATCATAAGCAAATCACCAAAAAGTATATCTATCCACTTTCTAAATATTTGCTCCTATAACACAATTGTGTACATAATTATGTATCAAAGTGAATCTATCAAACTCATAATTTCCAAACTGCCTTCACGATTCTAGCACTACCAGCTGCCCATCAAAATCCCAATATTTTTCCAATTTTGATTATTACAATTGTTTTCATTATTACAATTTTTAAAGCTTTCTTATTACTTACTTCTGTCTAGTGTGTATTAGATATGTGGTAGTAAACACTAAATTTATTAAGACAGTATTTAAAGTGATCTTTTGCTTGGCTCGTATCTTTATATTGTCCAGAGACACTTGATATCTACTTGATACATAATTCAGTCAAAGCCAAATTGAACAGCTGGGAACTTCCAAATTTTTGCTGAAGCCCAGACTCCTCTTTGGCATTGCATCTGCACCAGTAAGGAGTTCACATGAATATTCCTCATTGACTCCATTCTCTCAAACAGTTGTTCAGTTATTCCTTCCAGTACCTTGATATCAATAAAACCCATTAAGCAGTCTTCAAAGTCGGCAGGGTTTTTTTTTACATTATTTTAAACACTTTTGATGTTAAGTACTTGATTTTCTCAATAATTATTGAAATTTAAGGGGCGCCTGGGTGGCTCAGTCAGTTAAGCGTCTGACTCTTGATTTCAGCTCAGGTCATGATCTCATGTTTCATGGGATCAAGCCCCACATCGGGCTCTGTGCTGACAGTGCAAAGTCTGCTTGGGATTCTCCCTCTCTCTCTGCCCCTCCCCCACTCTCATGTGCTCTCTAAATTAATTAATTAATTAATTAATTAATTAATAAGCAAGTAACATTTAAAAAAAGAGTTTAATAAAAAAATATTGGAATTTAATTTTATCACCTTATTTAGATTTTCCAAAAAGCTGTGCTCTCATTTCAGTAGATATAAATTTTACAGTAAGTAGGACCATAAATCTAAATTGCAATATGTTTATATTGATTTTCTTTCTCTTTTGATATTCTATCAAGAGTTTTGAGTCTGAAAATGCTTGATCATTGTTAGCCATAGACTAGAGTTGGATTCTAATAATACTTTCAAAATATTTATTTGGTGGATCAATACTCTGATAAAATGCTTTTCTGGTTTTTATTGTTTCAAATGTTTCACTGTATGAAATTGATTTAGCATGTTATTCTGTTTTTTTCTCATTGATGATCACAAAGTTTGTTTATTTGAACCATGATCGTCATTCTGACAAAACAGGTGTTTAGCACTTCGATCATTTCACAGCCCAACTTTTGAGCACCAATTGCATCCAGCTTTCACATTATAAGCAATAATAAGCCACTCCTATTTTTACTGAAATAATCAAGTGCTTTTCATTCCAGAAATGCAAGTTATTTGTTTTATTTTGCACCGATTCTTGCACAGAATCAAAAGACATTCCAGACTGTTCTCAATTTTGTGCAGTATCAGATGATTCCCAAGCTATAGTTCTTTTAAATTTTTTAATGTTTATTTATTATTTATTTAAATTTTTTTTTGTTTTTTACATTTATTTTTGAGAGAGACAGAGACAGAGACAGAGCATAAGCGAGGAGAGGCAGAGAAAGAGGGAGACACAGAATCCAAAGTAGGCTCCAGGCTCTGAACTGTCAGCACAGAGCAGAGCCCAATGCAGGGCTCAAACTCATGGACCACAAGACCATGACCTGAGCCGAAGTCAGACACAATACCAACTGAGCCACCTAGGTGCCCCTAATGTTTATTTTTGAGAGGCAGAGAGCAATGAGAGAGAGAGGGAGACACAGAATCCGAAACAGCTCCAGGCTCTAAGCTGTCAGCACAGAGCCTGATGAGACCATAACCTGAGCCCAAGTCAGGCACTTAACTAACTGAGCCACCCAGGTGCCCCCCAAGCTGTAGTTCTTTTTAATATCATTTCTTTTCTGTTCTCCTGTCCATTCAGAAGATTCACATTTATGACATTTAAAAGGAAATGTTAAGAAAATTTTGCATAATTTATTATCTCTTCTTTCTGGGTGTTTATTTTTTAATATATACAAATTTTAAATGTCTATAAATATCAAAACATCACACATTTACCACTTACCCAAGAATTGCTGCACACTAACAATAAGCCAAACTAAGACCTAAACTATTTAAAACAGAGAGCAATTATACAGTTCAAGGATAATGACAAGTTGGTGTTTCCCCTAAAACACAGGGTGCTTGGAGTGAAGATATAAATGGAAAAAAAAAAAAAAAAGATCAGTGATTGTTGAGCCAAGGTTAATTATTCCCTCTTTCTGAATATGCTTGAAATTTTCCATAACCAGAGGCTTTTAAAAATAATGATAAGGCCGTGACAGGGGCTGAGTTGGTAAACAGTGCTGGGAATATTGTTTAGATATTGCTGCCAGGGGAAGTCATGTATGGTTTAACGGTCATCAGGATAGCTGATGTGTGCACACTAGTTAAAGAACACTAATTAAAGTTTGCTATTGATGTAGTTACTATTATGTACATTATGTATTATGATGTATGTGCTATTATGTACAGGATAACTCTGTCAGAGTTTAATAACTGATCATCAGTCCTGAATCTATAGCAATGAATCAGGCCCAGTCCCTGCTTCAAGAAGCTTCCAGTCTAGCTGAAGATACATGTGGGGTGAAATACTGTGATAGAAGCTCAAGTATAATGGGAGTAAGGGAGAGACAGAGAGATATTTATGAGAAAGAGCCTCTGGGAGTGTTTACTGGAAACCTTGAGAATTGATGATGTGTTTGAGGATGGGTAGAAATTTAACAGGACAACATGGGGAGGAATGCATTCCAGGTAGGAGAGATAGCTTCTTGCCAATCTCTGAGTTCTTTGGGAATCCCAAGTTATCCTCCTTAAAATTTTCCAAGTCCTTCACACGTCTTACATTTTTCTACAAAGTTGTCCATTGCCAGCTACCAAATACTTTTTTGGTATTTTGGGGATTAATATTGTTTAACTACAGAGACATTCTTTTAATTCCTGTTTCTACAGGAGTTACAATAACAAGCACTTATATAGCACTTGTTGTGTTCTAATCACTTTTCATATATATGTTAACCCATTTAATCTCACATCAGTTTCCCAAGGTGGGTTTTATCGTCACTCCCATCTTTCAGATGAGGGATCTGAGCCTCATTTGTCCGGGTCCACACAGCCAGCAAGTAGCAGAGCTGAGGTTTGTCCCAGAGAGCCTGATTCCAGATTCCAGAGTCTTAACCGTATAGACATTGTCACTTTACAATTGCCACTCGAGATAAACATATACTCTTGAGTAAATAGCTACGAGGTCCTGGAATTGCGACAGTTTATAATCGTGACGTTATAACATGAATGTGATAACCTTACATGTGTGTGCCTCTCAGGAGAAGCTGTTGCCCAGAAAGACTCTGACGTCACCTTCATTAAAAAGGCAACATGTGCTAACGCTGATCTGGAAAAAGGAAGACAATATTTGATTATGGGTAAAGAAGCCCTCCAGATAAAATACAATTTCAGTTTCAAGTAAGTCATTTTGGAGTCCCTCTGATCTTTCCTTCAAAACTAGGTGTAATTTATTCTTAAATACACTATATGTTTCTCATGTGTCCTGCTGTTAACCAACAAACCATTAGGAGCATAAATAAAATAATGTGAATTTACACTTGACCTTAGCCAAAAGGCCAAGAAGCAATGAAACAATGAGAATTGGAAACAAAGAACTACTTATAACCATCAGGGTAGCTGGGAACTCACTGATGGATAAACCTAGTGAGCACCTGGGTGTGTAGGTGTTTCTGAAGGCGCCCCTCCGACCCCCTCTCCGCCACATCTGCCCCCTCAATAAGTTCTCAGACTGTTCTGTTTGTAAAGAGGGAGATGTTTAAATATGCATCTTATGATCTCTTCTTAAAAAAATAGATCTTGAAACAGATGCCATTCCCACCTTTAATCGTGGGGCCCCAAGCAGCTTCACGAGATTTGAGGGTTTGTGGCCCTTCCCAGGGGGAGGCCGGCCCAGCAGAGTCTGGCTGACACATGGGGTGAGCAGCCTGAGTGCCTTTGAATTGGGCTCTTCGCTATTCATTTTCCTTTTTTCTCGGCAGGTACCTCTACCCTTTGGATTCGTCCACCTGGATTGAATATTGGCCTACAAACGCAATGTGCCCATCATGCCAGGCGTTCTTGGCTAATTTAGATGAGTTTGCTGAAGACATTTTTCTAAATGGCTGCGAAAACCCCTGAGGAAGTTCAACCATGTAGGGTTTTCGCTGTGGACTCCTGTTGTGGAAGTGTCTTCCTTTTCTTTTGTTTCTTCTTCTTCTTCTTCTTCTTCTTCTTCTTCTTCTTCTTCTTCTTCTTCTTTTTAACATTCACAGCTGGTCTTATTTGGAAAGCTCACTTTACTTAGAATTAGTGGCACTTTGCTTTTAGTAGAGGATGATTTTAAGAGCTGTAACTTTCTGAAATAACACGGCCTTAGGGGGCATGGAGACAGACACCCGTTCCAAGGTTATCGGACACCAGAAGCAATAAAAATTGGACCACCTCCTAAAACCTACCGCTCAGGAATGTCTGCCGGGGACCAAAGAATAGCCCCCATTGAAATGGAGTATCTTACAATAACATAGCCTTTGCTTGAAAGAAAATACCGAGGGGCAGAGAGCTGGTCATTAAAACCTGACTTTGCTTTCAAAATGTGGGAAAAAGCGAAGAGGCCTATTATTTTATGCGAGGCCGGCTGGACCCACACAGATGGGCAAGTTGAGAGGCAGAGACCTGAGAAGGCCCAGCCTCAGAGTCCTCAGCAAACTGAGAAGGTGGGAGCATTTGCCCCTGTGGCTCCCCTTCCCCCCGTGGGGGTCCCACGACTCCCTCCGCTCCCTCCCAGCACCTGTCCGTTTCCCCCAGGGTCTCCCTCAGCAATAATCACCCTGGGAGGCAGCCCGCAGTGCAGCACCTGGTGAGGAGAAGCCAAGTGGTGATCAGGAGACCTTCCTGCTGGGCCCTAACCAGGTCTTGGAGCCGTGTTTGAGCTTTTCTAAAAGAGGGTCTATAACAGGATGTTCATTTCTTTTTTTTCATGTCTAGTTTTTGAGAGAGAAAGAGAGAGACAGAGCACAAGCAGGGGAGGGGTAGAGATGGAGGGAGACACAGAATCCGAAGCAGGCTCCAGATTCCGAGCTGTCAGCACAGAGCCCGACACGGGGCTCGAACCCACGATCTGAGAGATCATGACCTGAGCCAAAGTGGCCCGCTTAACCGACTGAGCCACCCAGGTGCCCCTAAGTGACCTTTAGGTCTTAGGAAAGAATTTTCCCAATAGATTCCCATTTAATGTCTCAATAATCTCACAAGGTACAGGGATTATTATTATCCCCAATTTATGGAGGAGGAAATGGAAGCTCAGAAAAGTGAAGCAATTTTCCCAGCCTGGTAAGGGGCAGCAGTGGAGGCCAAGCCCCAAGGCTTTCCCTCTGTCCAGACACATCCCTCTTCCACATCATGACCATCACATTGCTTGTCAGGTTTCATTTTCTAAGACCAAGGTAGGATGCAGTTGGAGTTTCTTAGGTATAGTTTAACGAACTCCATTGAAATCTCACCAGGAAACAGGAAGATAAACTCTGGCTGTAACAGTAACAGTGACTGTAACACATTCCCTTTTCGTAAAATCTGCATTTTACCAGTTAGGCAGAACTACACGAGGCTTGCAGTGTGCCTTGTAAGGAATACTAAGATTTTCCACTTCCAGGAGCTGAGAATTTATTTTCGTTAATGTCAAGGCTCACATTGTGGGCACTCCCTTGGCAAAAACAACCATGCCCCGACTCTCTGCCAGCAAGGGATGAGGCCCCCCTCCGGAGCTGACCTGAAGCGTCTCCTGTCCCCCTCCTGCCAAATGCAGGATGTATGGAGCCGACCGCTGCAGTGCTGGGAGGCACGGGTCTCTCTCTTCCCCAAGCACTGTGGCAAATAGGTTGGGCCACAGTGGCCTAATTAACCCACGATACCTCAGAGCTTTCAAACATCAAATCAAAACTTTCTGAGTTAGCCCGGCACCCTTTAGAAATCCACCAGCATACTTCTTTAGTGAGGCTTTCACAACCCCCCAAACAGGCTGTGGTCCCTGCTCCACCCTGAGCAGCTCTTCCAAGGCACTTGCAACTATGTCTCCAAGCAGGTATATTGTTTATTCAGCGTGGAGCTTCCTAGCTCCACCGTCAGCTCTGTGTGGGCAAGTCTGGATCTGTTCTGTTCACCCCTGTCTCTGGTGCCTGGCACAATGCTGGACGTGTCACAGGGACTCATTAAGTGTCTGTGGATTCCCGCTGAGTATGGGGCATCAGAAAGCCCAAATTCTAGTCTTGGCTTTGCCCCTGCAGGGACTTGGGACAAACCTTCTCATCTCTTTGGTGGTCTGTAAACAAGGGAGTGGAACATTCAAACGCCTTTCTACAGCTCTAAGAAGGTATCTCATAATCTTATGTTGGGAAACAGAAAACAAAACCACATGGCATGTAAGCAAGGCATGTATTTCTTTCTGGAAGTAGGAAGGGAGCTCAGAGAAGTGAGTGTGTGAGCTAGAGGGCTTTCCGCGGACCTCCTAAAGACCGGGCGGGATTTGGGTAGGGAGAGGGAGGCAGAAGGATCTTTCTGGTTGAAGGGAAAAGCATAAGGCAGGTTTCCACTGGAGGCAGTAAGAAGATTTAGATGCTACAAACGAACGCTATTCATTTTAATGGCTAGATGTTTATTTTTTTTTTTTTAAGTTTTTACTTTAATTCCAGTTAGTTAGCATACAGGGTTATATTAGTTTTGGGTAGGTGATATAGCGATTCAGCTATATGTTTGTGTTAACATATATTAGAAAAAATACAACTAGCACCTCAAAACCACGATACACAATTTTTTTCAAAAATAAATGTGTCTGTCAAAAAATAAGTCTATTTAAGGAAAAGTTTTAAGTAAACAAAAGTATAGTTTGTTCTTGGGAAAATCATGAGGTTGGCATGCACAAGATTGACGTTTAGGAAACTCTGTCTTAAGAAAATATGTGGAATTGACAGTGTGCCAAGCTTGAGACAGGCAGCCTCACTCCATTTTCCTCAGTGAGGAATCCTGAGCCAAAGTCATGTCCAGTCTTACCTCCCAGCCCCAATGATGCTAATTTATTCAGCAACATCCAACAAACATGCCCTGATTGGTAATTGTAGTCTAAGCCCAACTCTAGGCGCTTGGTACCCAGATCCCCACCCTGATGGAACTTCGATCCCGAATGGAGAGACACATCATGAACAGTAAAGACAATACCTGGGCACCTGGCCCTGACTGTCTGAAGGGGATAAGAACTATGAGGAAAAGAAAAGGAGAACAGAGTAAGGGAGCTGAGGAGTAGCTGAGGAGGGGTTTCCATTATCAATAGAGTGGTCTGGTCAGAGTGGGCTTCAAAGTGAGACGTGAGCAGAGGCTTGGAGGTGACGGGAGAGGGAGCCAGGTGGCCACCTAGGGGAAGAGTGTTCCGGGCAGAGGGAGCACTGAGTACCCAGGCCCAAAGCAGGAGCAGGCCTGGTGTCTTACAGGAAGAGCAAAGAGGCTGGTGTAATAGAAGGAGAGCGAGGCATAGGGGAGGTGGGTGGAGATGAGGCCAGAGACCGCATAGAGACCAGATCAGGCCTGTCGCGGACAGGGTATTTGCTTTCCGCTTTACTCAGAGGGAAAGGGGAGCCATTGTGAGGTTTTGAGCAGAGGAGTGCAGCAGGAGGCCACTGTTGTAAAACAGACAAGAGATGTTGCGTCAACCAATCGAAGGAGGCAGAGGTCATTGGCTCTGCAATGAAAGAGAACACACAGCACGGGAACCATAGAGCTTCTCAGAAAAGGATGTTAGATAGGACTTATTACAGGATTTGGGCTTGTGGTGCATTATTTTAGGGAGGGTTTAAGGAAGGAAGGCTTTGCTCCGGATTGGACGCTGTCAGGAAGCAGGAGTAATCTGCTTTACTTCCATAAGCCTCTGTCTTCACATCTGAAAAATGGGAGCACTCAGATTTCTTATCTAAGTGGAAGGAAAGGAAGTAGCAGTCACTCACATTAGCCAGGAAAGGGGGAGGTGTTTGCTTATTTTTGTGGTTTGGATACTGTTCCCATTTTCTGCTCAAACATGATTATGGCAAAGTTTAGGCTTTTTTTTTTTTTCTTTTTTCCCATGTTGATCCATTTTGTGTGATGTTTGTGTTCTGTGACATCAGACACAGACAACAGGATGGCCTGACTCTGAATACCAGGTCAACTCCTACGGTCACCAAGCCCAGCTACCAATCCAGCACCCAGCTGTCTTCTCTCGCATAGACTCTTTCCTAGAAAATGCACATTCACAAACAGTGCCCAGATCTGCGTCCGATTCCAGGAGCCCCTGTGAAAGTCCACGCGTGGGCCCGACGCCTGCCTCAGGAGCCGGGATTTCAGCTGCCCGATGGGAGAGGCTCTCAGAGACATAAGGCAGCTCCGTGTCATGTTTGCATAGGTTTCTCTGCTCCTGAAAACAAACTGATTCTGCACGCTTGGTGTCATGTGAGAAATGAGTCACCAGGGACATGATCTTTAACTCTGATGGGGAGATTGAAATGTGGCTTTATGGTTCTGAATCAGAAAGGAATTGAGGAGGAAGGAAGGAAAGAATGAAAGAGAGAGGGTGGAGAAATGCAGGAAGGGGAAGGGAAGGAGGGAGGGAGGGGTTTGTTTTAAGACAAGATGAGAACTCCATTTCTAAGAACCTTCTGGATTCTTCTCAGCTGGCAGGGTCCCCACCCTGACAGACATGTTGGCAGAAGCAGATCTGTTCCTTGGAACACAATGTCCACTCCTTCACTGTTTCCATCATTATAATCAGATATGTGTGCATAACACACACAGAGACTCACGAATTATATGATCTGAAATGTCCAAGCCAGGAAGGACCTAGAGCCCATCGCATCCAATTCCTTCATTTTCACCTGGGAAAACAGGCCCAGAGGAGCAGCCTGCTGGTGGTCAGAAGGCTGTTAAGTGGAAGGCCTGGGACACCAGCCCAGGGCATCCGACTCTTAGCCCAGCGTTCTTTCCGCCACGCAGATGAGGGGCGGTTACAAAGAAATTGATTTGGGCTCCCTCCAGAGAAGCATTTTCTTCCAACCAGAGCCCTTCAAAGACAGAGTAGGCTCTGGTGGAGGGACCAAGTGTCCCATCACTAGCCCCTTCCGGGAGTGTTACAGGAACCATTCGGTGTGGGAGGTCTGCCCTGAGGATGCCCACTGTGCCTTCGGCTCGGAGAGGTCATTAGTAGAAACGAAAGCATCTGCTTTACTTCCGTAAGACTCTGTCTTCACATCTGAAAAGCGGGAGCACTAAGAATTCACCCTCGGGAGGATTTCTGCGAGACTTCAGCGGGAGAGCGCACAGAAAGTGATGCGCACAGGGCCTGGCATGACGAATGTAACTTGGGGTGGCTAAGAACACATCCCTGGCACGCCACGGATGGTGACGTTAACACGTTTCTTGCCCGGCGCCACACTGATTGCATTTCGTGGAGCACCTATCGACATTTCACGGCCCTGGGATGATTGCCACCATTCTTACTTTTAGGAAGGAAACAGCCGAGGGTCTGGGAGGCTGCGTTGCCCTAGGTCACACACCTTCACAAGTGGTCGGGCATCTTTTGGGCCCCGGGGCCCAGGCTCTTAGCCACCGAGGTACACTCTTCCCTCCTGTTGGGGCCTGGTGTCCCCTCCCACCAGCTGTGCCTCACCGGTCAGCACAGGTCAGAGCCCCCTGTGGGGCCCAGGGCTAACAGTTTCAACAGAGGAGATGTGAGAAGTCAGGACTATCCTAGAAAGAGGGTTTTCTGTTTGGCGGGAGTTGGGGTGGTCAGGGGTGTGTGTGTGTGTAAGAGACAGACACAGGACCTGTTACCAAGGGGAAGTAACTATGGTGAAGAAGTGGAACTGCTGTTGTTTGTGACCTCGGGAATGTTCCTGAACATTCTTCTGTGAAGACAGAGTGGCATTGTCAGCCTCGGAGGGTTTCGAGGATTAGAAATAGTACCTCAGTGCCAGCCCAGGGAACACAGTCTGTGGTGGCCAATGGCAGCCAGCCGGCTGTGGGGTTTCTACCCCTCGTAACTCTCTGTGCCTCAGTCCTCTCTTTTGGAAACGAGGTGAGCCCTTCTCCTGGCTCAATCTACAGGGTGGTTGCAGGATGAAATCAGATCAAACACATGAAAGAATTTATAAGCTGTAGGATTTTGAATAAATATGGAAATAGCATTAATAATCAAAAGCATCTTTGTGCTAAGATGCCAGAGGCAGAGGCTGCCTGACGTGCTTTTAAAAGACTGGGAAGGGCTGTGCTGTCTTAAAAAGCCGTCTCCCCCAGGGCCTCAAATTTTCCTGTTTGGGCTTTATTCCTTTGATCCGAGAGGCTGTCTTAGGTCAGCATCCCCATCACCCTGTGGAAATGCAGATTCTCGGGCCTCACCTCAGGCCTACTGAACAGAAACTCTGAGTGGAGCCAAGAAATCTGTATTTTAAAAAGATCTCCAGGAAAAGCAGAGGCACATTAAAGTTTAAGAGGAATTGTTTTGGAGCTCGTGGAAATGCGGGCTCTGATTCTGTAGGTCTGGAATGGCCCTGAGATTCTGCGTTTCCCAGATGATGCCTACAGTGCTGGTTCTCAGACATAGCAAGGTTCTAGAAGTGTCCCATAAAGTCAGGATTTTTGCATGAACGGAAGCAACCCCTTAACAGCCAACACTTTAGTTAAGAGTAATGGTGCCTGGGTCTTTCAGGAATGGGTTGCAGGAAAGGCTGAGGGATTCTGGCAGCCAGAGAAACACGAGGCAACAATGAGAGATCTTAAGAAAAAAAGAGAAGGTAGGGGGTCATCAAGGGAAACGTAGGCTACCCTTGTGGAATGTGTTCAGGGCAGATCAGAGCATTCATTAAATCCATTCGCTCACTAAGTGCTATCTATACGTTAGGCACTGTCTGTGCTTTTTGCATTCATCAACTCACTTAATCCGCTAGAAACCCAACGAGGCCGGTACTTTCATTATTACCATTTTACAGAGGGGTAAACTGAGGAACAGAGAAATTAAGAAATTTGCCCATGATCACTCAGCTCGTAGGTGGTGGAGGCGGGATTTAGAACTGAGGTAGCCTCACCCATTAGCACTAGACTCTTCTGCCTCAAATATAGCGTCTGCCATCAGGAAGCTCACAGTCGTCCCGTGAGGAATAAGAGCTAGGAGGAGTAATGGCCAACACTTGGATGACGCCGACTATGTGCCAGGCACAGTTCTGAACGCCTTACACACATCTGCTATTTTAGCCCTTGCAGCAATTTTAGGAGACAGGGCAGGGCACTGCTGAATGGGCCCGGCTGTGTGCAGAACTGTGCAAAGCAGGTGCACAGACGCCGAAAGTTCCAGACTCCAGGTTCTAAGAAGAAGAGCTCCAATCCAGGAATAACCTTTGCAAAGGGGCCTCCAGTATACCGGGTGCAAGCCCCACTGTGTGTGCTCGGCTTCCACACCCTCTCCGCTTCCCGACCTGGCCTCCAGTACTAGGCCCCGCTGTACCAAAAGGCAGGTGTAACTGCCAGCTACTCCGCTCAGCCTGGCTCCTGCAGCTGCACCCAAGTTCATGCAGCGGGTGAGGCCCCCTGCGTGTGCGGCTCCAGGCAGGTCTGTAGAGCCAGGCTGTTGACCCTCCTGGAATGGGTGGCCCGCTGAATGGTTGGTCCCTGCTGCCGCTGAGGCCTGACCCACCCGTCCATCCCTGCCATCCCAACTTGTGTCTCACGCCCTCCGTCCCTCCCTCCCCCACACACCAAAAATCACTACCTTGGCATTTGGGATTCAAAAAGTTGCCTAACAAATGAAAACTGACCTTACATCTTTGCAAACCACTTCTGGCAATACATTTTATGAGCCAAAATATGTTTCTATCCCTTGATCCAGGAATCCTCCTCCTCTTGGATTATTTATAATAAAATAAATTTCCAAAAGTGGGTAGGGAGAGGGGGAGTTCATACACAAAGATCTCCTGTGCGGGATTAATTATTCACTTGATAAATATTTATTGAGTTCCTCCTGTGTGCCAGACACAGTTCTAGATGGTGGAACCAAGATAAACAAGGTCCCTGCTCTCCTAGGAATGACATTTTAACTGTGGAAAAAGACAATAAATACCTACATAAATGAGAAAAATAATCTATTTACAAAATTCTCTGCAGAGAATTAAAATAAAGGTCTGTGGTAGAGAATAACTCGGTGGCTGCTTTTGATTAGGCGGCCAGGGATGGTCTCTTAAATGTCACTAGATAAGATGACCTTTAAGCTGAGATTCTCAGGACAGGAAGGGGCAGCCATATGAAGGTTCAGAAGAGAGTATTCCACAAAAGGAGGCCAGTGTTCCAGGGAACTGCAAGAAAGCTGATCAAAGAAAGCAAGTGATCCAAAATGATTTCGGAGGAGGGGAAAGGGCCAGATCAACAGGATGTTGCAAGCACGGGTGAGGTGTTTGAACTTTGTTCAGTAGATAATAAATACTAAGCAAGGGCATGAGACCAGATTGTGGATGAGAAAGGGGCAGTTAGGAGCTCTTGCCGCTGTTCCCGTGAAAAGGGATCGTAGCTTGAACCGGCATGGTGGAAACGGAGAAGAAGAGAAGTTGATGGATTTGCGATATTTTTGGAGGCAGGGCTAGAGGGTTTGTGGAAGGAATTGGGATGGGGTGATGAAGGCAGAGAAGTCAGGATTACTCATGGAGCCTCGACTTGAGCTGCCACAGGTACCAATTATACCGTTGGGAAGACGGGAGAAGATCAAAATTTGGGAAATGAGAAGGGAAGACGTTATGGGTTGAACTGTGTCCCCCTCAAAAAGCCACCTAGGTGGCTCATTTGGGTGAGTGTCTGACTTCTGGTCAGGTCATGATCTCATGGTTCGCGAGTTTGAGCCCCACATCGGGTTCTCTGCTGTCAGTGTGGAGCCCGCTTCAGATCCTCTGTCCCCCACCTCTCTGCCCCTCCCCTGCTCGCTCGCTCTCTCTCTCAAAAATAAACATTAAAGAAAAAAAGAGAGAGTGAGAGATGTTGAAATCCTAACGCCCAGCACCGCAGAACGTTACCTTATTTGGAAATCGGGTTATTGCAGATGTAACTAGTCAGGGTAAGATGAGGTCCTGCTGGAGTAGGGTAGGCCCTTTCTCCAACATGCCTGGCGTCCTTAGAAGAAGAGAGAAATTCAGACACAGAGACAGACACACAGAAAGGAGAAGAGCATGTAGAGACCCTGACACTTGAGGAGAGCCAGCCACATGAGGAGGGGGCAGAGATTGGAGTGAGGCATCCATAAGTCAAGGGATGCCATGAACTGCCAGCTCGTCATCAGTGGACAGGAAAAGGCATAGCAAAGGTCCCCCCTCAGAGCCCTCGGGAGGAACCAATCCCACCGAGACCTTGATTTCAGACTTCTCATCTCCGGAACTGCAGAATACATTTTTGTTGTCTTAAGCCATCCAGTTTGTGATACTTGGCTATGGCCCTAGGAAACCATACAGAAGAGAAGTAGGATTTCTGCTTGTTATGTTTACACGAGAAGCCTTTTAGACACCCACGTGGAGTCACTGAGTAGCCATGGGATATACGCGTCTAAGGCTGCGGTCTGTAAAGTAAGGCACCGGCCTTTATACTTTATACGATATAGCTTTATGTATATACATATATATATATATATATATATATATATATATATGTACTTTATACGATAGAGCTACATGACATACAAAGTGATGTCCTAGAAAGGGAGAAACGATTACATAAATGATGGCATACACATTCTATGAAATGGTAGGTCGCCTCTGAAAGAGAATCATTCTGAAGACAGGTAGGAACCTGGAAAATGCTTATGATACTGTTACGCACACAGAGCCGGCGACTGCCATTACGTAACGACCATCTGCGTGCGGATGAGAAGTGTCGAATTGTCTGATTCAGAGTGTCTACCACAGGCCAAGCATTGTGGCAGCATCAAAGGTTAGACTTGGCAAGGGGCGCCTGGGTGGCTCATTTGGTTAAGCATCGGACTTCAGCTCAGGTCATGATCTCACGGTCCGTGAGTTCGAGCCCCGCATCGGACTCTGTGCTGACAGCTCGGAGCCTGGAGCCCGCTTCGGATTCTGGGTCTCCCTCTCTCTCTGCCCCTGCCCCGCTCATGCTCTGTCTCTCTCTGTCTCAAAAAATAAATAAACGTTAAAAAATTTAAAAAAAAAAAAAAAAAGGATAGACTTGGTGAAACCTCCAGTAAGCCACCCTCTGTGAGCACACCTATGCTGGAACTCTCACCACACACCGAGTGTCCTGATGGCTTATCCGTGTCCTGTCATTGCTATGTGAGCTCCTTGAGGACCGGGGCTCCTCTCTGTATCCCGAAGCACAAGACCTGGCACAGGGCAGATATAAACTGAAGGCTGTTACATTTAGTAGAACAGGAGAATCAGAATTTGATTGTCATACAGGAACGTGCAGCAAAGGAAAATAGATACCGAGTCTGTTGGCCTGTGGACATGAGGCTCCTTAAAATCTCCCTCAAGGTAGGAATCTGAAGCCTGAAGCCCAGCTCAACGTTTAGTGCCCGTTAAGTGACTTTATCTAGGGGGAGCACGGGGACTTAACTGCTTTGGAAGAAGTGATAGAAGCAAACGCTGGTGAGTAGAAAAATATCACCGAAGAAGACATCCCACTTTACAATAGCAAAGAGAATCAATCCATTGAGTAAGACTCACAGTGTATAATCATAAATCAACTTAATTTCATTTCCCAGCCCCCCAAAGGAGGGTCGCCCTTTCTCTGCCCCTCAATGAGACTTCAAGCATCCTCCAACCTGTCTGCCACTCCCAGGAAATGAAAAGTCCGGTGACCACTTCAATCACCAAACAAACGCTATTCCTAAATGAGATGCTCAGTCCCAGACAAAAGCAAAATCCCAAATTTGATTTAAAATGCTGCCTTTTAGGGGCGCCTGGGTGGCTCAGTCGGTTAAGCGTCCGACTTCGGCTCAGGTCATGATCTCGAGGTCCGTGAGTTCGAGCCCCGCGTCGCACTCTGTGCTGACAGCTCAGAGCCTGGAGCCTGCTTCAGATTCTGTGTCTCCGTCTCTCTCTGCCCCTCCCCCCACCCATGCTCTGTCTCTCTCTCCTTCAAACATAAATAAACATTAAAAAAAATGTTTTTTTAATTCCACCTTTTGTTCCAACAGGGCTTGCTGCAGGTAGGACTGTTATAGCTGGGGACAGGGGCGTGGACAGCTGTTCTTTTCCCCACTTTGCTAACTGTGATTCTGACTTCTCCAGGGCTAGAGGGGTGGGGAGTGGCGAGGTGAGGAGAGGCAGAAGAAAGGAGAGCAGGAGGGGCGCCTGGGTGGCGCATTCGGTCGAGCGTCCGACTCTTGGTTACGGCTCAGGTCATGATCTCGTGGTTCATGGGTTCGAGCCCCGCATTGGGCTCTGTGCTGACAGCTTGGAGCTTGGAGTCTGGAGCCTGCTTCGGATTCTGTGTCTCCTTCTCTCTCTGCCCCTCCCCTGCTCATGCTCTGTCTCTGTATCTCTCTCTCTCTCTCTCTCAAAACTAAATAAACACTTAAAAAAAAAAAAAAGGAGAGCTCTTACCTGACCAACACTATCATAAGATGGCTTTAAAGCTAACCCTTGTGTGGACACATCCATGGGCTTTTCAGACACTTGGCCCACAAGCTCTGAGGACCTCTCACCCTAATGTGGGCATGGCACCACCTTGTATCCCATTGTTCACTCCTTCTGCGACCTAAAAATCCAGAGATAACTTCAGCTCATGCCCCCCGTTAGACACACCTAACAGGCCTTCACATCAGTTCTTCCAATGCATGGCCCACTTCTAGTCCCTGGGAACAGCATCCTTTGCACAAACCATCTTGGGGCATTCAGGCCGATCTGACAGTGCCCCCTCCCCTTTGTCTTGTTTGCCTAAGATGGTACCCATCTATCATCCCTTGAATCTTTTATTAATGTTTTTTTTTTTTTTTTTTTTGAGACAGAGAGATACAGCCGAGCAGGAGAGAGGCAGAGAGAAAGGGAGACCCAGAATCTGAAGCAGGCTCCAGGCTCCGAGCTGTCAGCACAGAGCCCGACGCGGGGCTCGAACTCACGAACCGTGAGGTCATGACCTGAGCCGAGGTCGGATGTTTTAACCCACTGAGCCACCCAGGCGCCCCTCTCATCCTTCAGATTTCTATGGTGGCTGTGAGATGCCAGTCTCCCCCGTCTCCCCGTCTCAAACTACCATAGACACATATTAAGCTTTCTGAGTAGACTCCAGGGAACATCTGTCTCTCTCCGTTCTTCCCTCTCTCTTTCAGTATAATTAACATACAATATTATATTAGTTTCAGGTGCAGAGAAGCCCCTCTTTCTTGACTTGAGAAAGGGGGCCACACAAGAGCTCACTCCAACACAAAATTTGCTCAGCTCTAATCTAAAGGCAGCCCCAAGGGTCTCGGGGCTTTTGCCATTACACCATACCGCTAAGTAGTATGAAGGACACACACACACGTGCTCAGACAGGGGAATCAAAGGTGCCTCCACCACTGTTTCTCAGGAGTTCCGGTCTCTGAGGAGAACTGGCACATGTATCCGTAAGGTCAGCCCGAGGCAGCATAGTCCCTGCTGGACGCAGTAGAGAAGGTTCCATGGAGAAGGCAGCCTCTGAGCTGGGTCCTAAAGAAGGAGGAAGACAAGCAGAAGCTGAAACGAAGTCTTTTCAGAGAGGGGGAACTGTGTGGACACACGCCCAGTGGTGGAATCGAGGAGGAGTGTATAGATTACCACTAAGTAGTTTGTTTAAACGGGACAAGTGAAAGATAAGGCCGAGCCAGACCCGACATGAACAAGACACGGGGTTTGGATCTTTGTCTGCAGGAAGTCAGTCCTGAAGGTTTCCAACGGGGCAGCAAGATGGAGGGCGGGTTGAGAAAGGCAGTGACTAATTCTTGGTGAAATGTGTTCTTCATTTCCTTGAGTCATTAACCAGGGTCCCATTAAGAAGAAAAACAAAACAAAAACCTTCCAGGACTTGCTTTCTTTTCCAGGAAAACCCTTGCTTGCCCTTTGGATCTTCTCCTGAGTTCAGTTTATAAAGACACCCAATCCTCTTTTTACTCTTAGTTAAGGGGTCTTGGCGCAGCTGCTCGTCCCAGGACCCTCCTTCCAGCCCTGGAGCCCTCAGCTTCAAGCCTGACGGAGCTGCCCAGCCCATTGCCCCGGGGCCCCCCAAGCTGCCCTCTGCGAGAGGCCTAGGGGAGGGCCGTCCTTTCTGAGCAGAAGGGCCATAAAAACCTTGTGTCCATGAGCCCAGCCACAAAATCTTCACCCTGGGCCCACTGAAGCCAAATGGGAAAAATCTAGAAGCCTGCAAAGCCAAGAAAACAGCAGGTTCGGATTCAAACCCCAGCTTTGCCCCTACCCTTTTCGATCTCGAGACCTCCCTCAGCCTCTATGCGTTAACCTGTAAAATGGAGACAAAACCACTTACCACAGGCTGCTGTGACAATTAAGCAAGAGAGACCTTGTCCACACAGCTACCACAGAGCCGACGCTCAGAGAATGTCACTCCTGCTCCTTCCCCCAACCTCTCTCTGTGTCTTGATTTCCTTGCCAATTAAATGTGATGGGGAGTCAAGGAAAAAGTTGAAACTGACCAAGTTCCTAGACCTCTGCCTTCTGCCCCACACAGAGGCCAATGAGAGCAGACAGCTTTTTCTGCCATGTTTGAGCTCTGGAAGCTCTTTCTTCTTCTTCTTCTTCTTTTTTTTTTTTAGTTTATTTTATTTTTAAATATAACTTATTGTCAGGTTGGCTAACATACATCGTATACGGTGTGCTCTTGGTTTCGGGGGTAGATTCCCGTGATTCATCCCTTACATACAACACCCAGTGCTCGTCCCACAAGTGCCCTCCTCAGTGCCCATCACCCATTTTCCCCTCCCACAGCCCCCCCCCATCAACTCTCAGTTTGTTCTCTGCATTTAAGAGACTCTTAGAGGTTTGCCTCCCTCTCTGAAACTATTTTTCCCCTTCCCTTCCCCGATGGTCTTCTGTTAAGTTTAAAATCACAAAGCCACTTAGTTGTAGCACACATTGGCACATACTTGGAAGGAGTCTACCTTCCCCAACCTCACCCCATTACCACCGCCTGACTCAGTTTCCCCCTCTGTAAAGTGATTGCATCTGAGACAGGTCCCGTCTTTCCCCCTCTGCAACTGCCCACTGGGTTGGGAGGACCGAGCCCGGCAGAGGGCGTGCTGAGCGTAACCTCTTGGCCAAAGCCCTGGGGAGAGGCGTCCAGCCAAGGAAAATTCTAGTGGAAAAAACGAAGAAAGGATTCCAGGTTTATGAGTCCCAGACTTTGAAAAACAAAACTGCTGAGTTGTCTCCTGAGTTAGGGAAAAAGAACACCACAGCCGCCTTGAGATTTCCAGGAAACGATTTGTGAAGGTTTTGGGCGAGGCTGGCAGGGGGGCTCAGGGAGGCCCAGCTCGGTTGGATGCTCTGGGAGGTGGGGGACGGGGGCAGGGGGTGTTCCCGTGGGAGGCTGAGTGTCCAGGTGTTCCTGGGCATGGTAGAGTTAGGTGACTCTACGTGGGTTCATAGGGACTGTCTATGCACACTTGTCTGTTTGCCTGAGGACAGCCCCCCCAACCAAGTATTTATTGAGCACTTTCTATGTTCCACTGTGCCCTGTGCTAGGGGATGGGGACGCAGCGACAGATGAGACACAGTCCCTGAGCACAAGGAGCTGAGTTTAGCAAGGGATGCAAATCAGCAGGCTTTCAGTTGGGAGTACAGGCACCTGGGAGGCAGTTTGGGTGGCCATTCACTAGCTTTGTGGTCTGCAGCCCAGGGTGCAAGCCCAGCCACACGCTAGCTACTTGACTTTGGAGATGACACTCGGTCTCCTTAGCTGGAAAGTTAACAGACTACGATGACGTCGTAGGAGATAGCGAGTGTATGTAAACGTCTGATGACTTCTCTCCATCACGTGCCTGCAAGGTCTGCACCTGGGTAAGTACACAGTTCGTGCAAAGTCTGGGTGAGCTCTGGGCAGGGCTTGCCTGCCTAGGTCACGTGTGTGCCAGGCTCCATCAGGGGGCGCAAGTAGGAGCCCACAGTTTGTGGGGACGCTCGTCCAGTTTGGATGTGTGTTTCGGCTCACGGAGCGTTCTAAAAATCAGGACGTTCTGCATAAAAATCCAGATTTCCAGTTTTTCTTCAAACCTCGGAAGACCTGGCCATCCTGCAAGCCTGCCACGGTCTCTGCTTCCCATGGATGCGTCCTTCCCAGGAGCACCCTCGCTCCTGGCTGGTCTCCAGGTCCGTCCTTGGAGGGATTCCAAGCTGGTTCAGGAGGGCTTGTGTGCAGACATGTTCTCTCTGAAAGGAGAAGCAACACTGGGCAGAGGCTGGTGCCAGGGCCCCAGCCTCCCCGGGCAGCTCCAGCTGCAGGCATCAGAGGGGCAGAGAGGCCTGCGGACCCTACCCCAGGCTCAGGCTGTGTGGCCGGACACTTGTTACCAACGATAGTACCCGAGGATGGCAGCCACAAAGAATGGCTTTTCTGGCCTATTCGATTTTTACATTTCCAAAATGCGTCAGTTACAGCTCCCAAATGATTAAGACAACGCTCTCCCCCAGAAAGTGTTGCTGAATGTATATACTATGGTTCTTTTTAAATGAGCAAACACGGGACACCTGGCTGGCTCAGTCAGTCAGTAGGGCATGCGACCTTTGATCTAGAGGTTGTGAGTTCAAGCCCCACGTTGGGTATAGAGCCCACTTTTTTTTTTTTTAATGTTTATTTATTTTTAAGAGACAGGGAGCTACAGTGTGAGAGGGGAAGGGTCAGAGAGAGGGAGATACAGAATCTGAAGCAGGCTCCAGGCTCTGAGCTGTCAGCACAGAGCCCAACGCGGGGCTTGAACTCACAAACCATGAGATCATGACCTGAGCCGAAGTCAGACGCTTAACCAGCTGAGCCACCCAGGCGCCCTGAGCTCACTTTAAAAATAAATAAATAATAGGGGCTTCTGGGTGGCTCGGTCGGTTAAGCATCCAACTCTTGATTTCAGCTCAGGTCGTGATCTCAAGGTTCGAGAGTTCAAACCCCGCATCGGCCTCTGTGCTGACACTCGGGAGCCTGCTCAGGATTCTCTCCTTTCTTCTCTCTGCCCCTCCCTTGCTTGCTCTCTCTCTCAAAATAAATAAATAAACCTAAAAAAAAAAAAATAAAATAAAATGAGCAAAGAGGCTCATGGTTTAAGCTAAAAGTGTATTTGTTAAAATTCACGCTGGGAACCTACAGGTGTGAATGGTAGGACAGATATCTTCCTACTATCCCTGATTCCTCTTAAGATGGCAAATAAGCTCCTCATAACAGATAGTTACCGGGCCCCCACTGTGTGCAACATGCAGGCTGGAACAAGACAGGACAGGGTATTATCGAGACATCTTGGGACAAAAGAGCACCAGAACATAGAGGAAGACCCCTCTGGACCTGTGACTTGCTGTGCAAGCTCGTTCCCCTCCCTGGGCCCCCATTTTCCCTTCTGTAAGATAAGAAGGTCAGAAGAGATGAACAAATACCAACCCCACACTCACAACCCTCCCCAGCCCCGAGCTTGGGCATTGTTTTCTTATTTCGACGGAGTACTAGCTATAGCCGTGATTCTTAGCCTCTTACTCCCCATCCCACATTCTTGCTGCCAAGTCTTGGCTTGTGCTGGGAATTCATCTGGCTCGAGCTCTGAAAGAAATTCATCAGAGGAGGTTTTTCTCATTGTTTTCTCTTATTAAAAAAAAAAAAAAAAAGTCTGGAGTCCAAAAAGACGAGGCATCCGGTGGAAGCTTCCAGCATCCGTTATAGAGGTGGTCCTGGTCCAGGTGGGGAAAGGAGCCCCTAGACAGGTGGGAGAGGGGTACCCCTTCTCCAGCACCAGGGCGTGAGTGGCTAAAGGGTTTGCCCTAAAGGATTCCTCTGAGGTCATTCTCCCAGTTCACAGATGGGGGAAAATGAGGCTCAAGGGTGGATGGGAATTTCCCCACAGTCATGAATCCTAAGCAAAAGCTCTCCCCACTGCCTGATTTTTCTCTCTCAGGCTGAGTCCTCAGGACGGAGTGGGATATGCCCCTCCTCAGCCTGAGGTTGACTGCCATTGAGCTAAAACATCCAGTTTTCTTGTTTTGCACCAGCCGAGAGCCTGGGAAACCCAATCTCTCAAAAGTATGTGTAAAGGCACAGCAGTGTGTCTGTAGCCCAGGAAAAGGCCTTGGAGGCCCGGGGCGTCCACCTTTAGGAGAGTCTTGATGGCCAGATCCCGTGAAAGAAGGAATTTAACACACGTAAAACCAAGCTTTTAGAGCGGGGTACACAGGTGACCAGAGACAGTGAAGAGAGGGAGTAGGTGACTAGTATTAATCCAAAGATGTTTGCCTTCCTCATTATTGGCCTCTTAGGAGCTTGTCCTTATCAAAGGGTCCATCGGTCAAGCTCTTTGCCTAAACCACGTCGCTATCCCCACGAGTATCACTGGCATTTGTGTCATAAATTGAAATCCCCATTGCAGTTTCAAAGTGGCCAGTCCCACAAATAATTGGGAACCCCCTAGGGACAGCTGTGAAGACTGCAATTCAAGGAACTTCAGAGGCACTTTGTTCCTGACCTTACAATCTGAAACTCTGTGGAGAGTGGAAAACTCACCATTTTAAGATGGTGAAAATCGCCAGACTTAAAAACTCCCTTCCACAAACAACCCCAGATTTCTTATCAAATTTTTGCCACCTCTGTCATCACAACACCCTAAAAACAGCCAAGTCTAAGATACTGAAATGTGTTCTGATGATGCATCATTAACGATGCTCACCTTCCCTGAAAATGTGCACGGATCGTGTGTTACACGGCAGTCCCCATGGAACAAATGTTTATCGAACGCCTCCCATGTGCCAGGCACTGTGCTAAGCCGACAACAATAATGAAGAAATCAAATACAATCCTACTTTCATGCATCTAATTTCCTATATTCCCATAACTCCTACACTCTAGTGGGGCCACAAGAAAAAAAAAAACTTGTAAATAGGCACATGTTGTAAATTGCCTATTATATTATTCCTACGGAGTAGGAATTATAGTGTATTATAATTTTTATATTATTATAAAAATTATATGAATTATAATTTTTATATTATTATTAAAAATTATTAAAATTATATGTGTTATAATTATTTTTATATTATTATAAAAATTATATGTATTATAATTATTATAGTGTATTATAATTTTCCTACAGAGTGTTAACGGAGGCTGAGGGAAGGAAACTCGGGGGACATTTTTCGTCATCACACCAAAGCAGGGAGGCTAAAGTTTTCACAGAATCATTTGGTGTATTTCTTTATTTTGTCGCTGATGTCCTTTGTACAGAAGTTACCCCGGAGAAGTACGGAATTTGGGTGGAAGCACCCAATATAATTTGGTCTCCTCCTCTCCTAGGTAACCGCTAGCCTGTAATCATCTGTTTAATTACATTTCCTGGCGCAGGAATCAGCAGTTATCAGAGGGGATTAAGATAATGCTAACGGGAAAGCTGTTCACTAACTGTTTTTACTAAACACAGGCTGTGAATACGAGGAACAAGGCAGGTTACTGGCAACGAAAAGAAGGAATATAAGGGAAAAATCGGGAGCCGTCAGTATTTCGAAGCAGAGGGAGGATAGCCCATCCTGGGCTCCACATTTTAAGGTTGTTGACAAATAGCAGCATGCCCAGTTGGCTGTCATTCGCTGACTGGATTCACGCAGTTGGTTCATGTACATCCAGATGGTAGCCATGATGGGCTAGGAGCCATGTCTGTCATTCACAGCGGTAGAGTGGGGCCTTGCTTACGGCCTAACACCATGTAAATGTTCAGTAAATATACGCAGGGTGAGGTCATTGAAAATGTCTGCAGCAACTGTGATGCACCTTCTATCCTCCCCCAGAATGGACTCTCTGAGTTCCTTCTCCTCTACCAGCCCGCCCTCAGGAAGATCCCCCCTGACCTTTAAATGGATCACCATGACTCAGCTCCTCTCCTCTCCCCGAAGAAGACATTAAGGTGTCTCTTGTTAAAGAAATGCCCAGAATTAAGGGGCTGGAGGGTGAGCTGCCATATTGGTCTGGGTCAAGGAGTCGGGTGGCCCCACTTCACACACCTGTACCCTAGACCTGGATTCTGTAAACTAAAAATCATGGTGTGCAAAGGATCCCTGAGGGTATCTGTTCCCCTCTTGTCACTGTTATCATTTTTACCATAACCACAGACCCCAATCCTCCAGATGCTTAGGCTGACACCTGATCCTGCCTTCCCCCAGAAGGCTGATGACCCAGTCCAGGGGAACGTCTCCCTTCCTCTAATGCCCTGGGTCACCAGCAGCTGAACTCCATCGCGCATGTAAAGTCACGGTTGTCAGAGTTCAGGGTGAACGGCCTGGGACAGCTGAGGCAAGTCAGACCAGGAGAGAATCCCGGTTTCCACATGTGGGACCTGAGAACATCTCATTAGGTCCATGATTTTCTAAAGCACATCCCCAGAGCCCAGAGGTCAGGCTAGGGAGGACAGAAGGCCAGTGCACAGGCTCCGGGCCACCTGCTCTGTTTGACACAGTCTCTGCTCCTTGCATTTTTATCTATTTGGGTTCCATGAGAGAAAGCATTCAAAGACACAGTCCTACAGCTAATACGAAGTTTGAAAAAACCCAACCCATTCTATGGTCTTTAAGGTTGTTTTCCACTATTAAAAAAAAAAAATCTATGAACTATTTTTTTTTGGACTATGACTTAAGCATTCATTTATTTATCCCAAACAACTGGTTAGAGGCGAGGAAAAACCAAATGGAACGCAAGTCTGACTTCTAATCCAGTGCTCATTCCAGTATATACATATATCCTCCAGTATATCGCTTAGAGATTTTGGGTGGGGGCAGAGAGAGGGAAGATTACAGTCCCTTTCCTCCCAGTACCAAGTTGTCAGAGCGTGGTCAGCTTTTACCGTTTTTCTATTCTCCATCTTGGAAAGGATTAAAAATCTCTGCTCTAGGAAATAGGGCAGGCCAGGAGGTGGTCGGACACGTAAGGGGCTTGTCACATGTGCTCGAACAGTGCAGCACGGCTCACAAAACTTTAATTACCCAGCGTCCTTCTGATCGTTCAGCACATAGCTCCTTTCAGGAGCCACAAGCTCAAAAGGCTAGGAGCACAGGAGGGCAACTTCAATATCAACAGCCTGGTGGCTGAAGGTTTGGGGCAGAAGCGGAGGATGGAAGTCTTTTGGTGCCTCTTAGAACGAACCCAGCAGATACAGATGTGAAAGGAACCACTGAGGCTCAAACCCTCCCTACTTCCCTTCTCTTTCTTGTTCCTCAGTCGCGGCCTCACGCTCAGACCACCAGATCTTAGGGCTTAGCCAGACGACTACATTTCTTTTAAAACTTATTTTTAGAAAAAAAAAATTTTTTTTTTCTCTACCGGGTAGAGATGAGTGGTCTCCAAAAGGTTTCGTTTCCTTTCTGAGTCAGATTCAGCCTCATGGGGCTTGGCTTTCAATTTCTTCAGCCTCGCCATTCCCCGAGCACTCAGAGGTCCTCTGGTGAGTCCCCCTCAATTTCAAGAGCCCCCCAGAATAAGCCAAATGACTACAGATAAGTTTTTGGTACTTTCCAAAATTAAACTATTTCCCTTGGTGAATTTCCACCAAATGAGCTCATTAATTTGAAAACAGGAAGTGACACATGAAGAGAGTGAGGTCAGGCTGCTGGTGCACTTACACTGCTTTGTTTTGGGGGGCGGAGAGGTGGTTGGGAGAGAGGTGGGACCAGAGAATGGCTTTCACAGGTCCCAAATCCTTCCCAGATTGGACTGAGTTGGGAATCGATTTTTTTAATTTAAAAACATTTTTTAATGTTTATTTATTTTTGAGAGAGAGACAGAGACAGAGCACGAGTGCGGGAGGGAGAGAGAGAGAGAGAGAGAGAGAGAGAAGAGAGAGAGGGAGACACAGAATCCGAAGCAGGCTCCAGGCTCCAAGCTGTCAGGATAGAGCCCGGCTGGGGGCTTGAACTCACAAACGTGAGATCGTGACCCAAGCTGAAGTCGGACGCTTAACCAACGGAACCACCCAAATGCCCCGAATCAATGAGTTTTTAAACCAGAGATGCAAAACTCAATCCTTTCCTCTCAGGATTGAAAGACCCTCCAGAGGACACCACTGGTCAAACTTCCCACAGACTGCCACTATTAGAAGCCCCTGAGACCCTCTGCTTGAGCAGGTGTGTCCCCTCCAGGGAGGACCTGAAGGCTCGCCCTTCAGCAGCACAGCTCTCTGCCTGGAGCATCAGCTACTCCCTCAGAAGCTAGAAGAAGGTCTGCCCTTCTTAAGGAGGCTTAAACACATCTCAGGTTAGAATACTAAACCCTGGGCGTGGGGGGCGGACCTGGGTGGACACAGGTGCTTAACCATGAGGCTGATTTCAGCTCGGGTCACGATCCCAGGGTTGGGGAGATCGGTCGCCTCCAGCTCCAGGCTGAGGGTGGGTGCCTGCTTGGGATTCTCTCTCTCTCTCTCTCTCTCTCTCTCTCTGCCCCTCCCCCGCTCATTCTCCCCCCCCCCCCCGCAATAAATAAATAAATAAATAAGCAAAGAAATATTAAATTTTTTTAAAATAAAAACACAGTTAAGTATCAGACCAAAAAAAAAAAAAAAAAAAAAGAGAGAGACCCTGACACATAAAGAGAACTTACTAGATGCCTCTCCCAGTAACTAAAACCAAAGCAAACCAACCAAGTGGGCAGCCTCACTCCTCCCTCAGCTAACAGTCCTGCAGCTATCAGAGGCGTGATGAAGAAGGAGCCTTCGTCAAATTCATAAAACCGAAGGCCGTTCGTATCTCTTAAAAATTCCATTAAGTTCCGTAACGATTTTGACTGATGCACCCAAACGCACGGCGGGTAAGTGGCCTGGTGTGCGTGCGTATGTAGGTGAAACCAGACTCGGTGCCTTAAAACATCCAGTTTGGTCGCGTGCCTTCGGAACCGCTCTGCAGCATCTCTGCGGACCGCTGCGCGCCGAGCAGCCCGCAGCCGCGCGAGCCCTGGGCCCGGCTCCTGGCGCGAACCCAGGAGAGCCAAGCTTGGCGGTGTTGCTGCTGCTCGTCCCGTCCCCACGCGGGATTTCAGGCAAGCCGGAGAGGGGGGCGGGCAGGGGGGCGAGTCCCAGGTGCGCATTCGTTTCCTCCGCGAATGCTTTTCTGAGTCCCGCATTTGTGCCAGGGGAGAAGGGCCGTGGCCGCGTGCCGGCGCCCACGCCGCAGATCCCGCCCCGAGCCTCAGTTTCCCCATCGGAGAGGCGCCCGCCCCGCCCCGCCCCCGGGGCGGCCGGGGGCGTCGGCGGGGGCCGCGGGGACCTGCCCCGGGCCTTCCCGGCTTCCGCCTCCCGGGCCACGTCCCCGGCGCCCCACCGGAAGCTCCCGATGGGCCGCGGGGAGGCGACGGCGGCGGCGGCGGCGCCGAGGTTGGTTGCACTGCACCCCGCCCCCACCCCAGGCCACCCCGCCGCGGGGCTGCCGGCGGCCCCCGCCCCCGCGCTCCCCGGCCCGGGCCGCCCCGGCTCCCGCTGGCTCGGGCGGGGGACTCCCCAGGCGCAGGCCTCCCGGCGCGGCCCGTGACCTGGACGCCGCGGCTGCGGAGCCCGCCCCCGGACTCCTACCCCAGCCCTTCCTGCGGGCAGCGGGGGCAGCCCCGGGGGTTCGCCCCCTCCTCGAAGAGTGGCGGGCGCCGCTCTGCTCTCGGCGCTGGGCACGCACCTGATGTGGCGGTGGCGAGGCGACAGTCACCTGCCCGGGGTCGGGAGGGATGCACGATTGAGGCTGGGGGGCACAGACAGGCAATCCGGCATCGGCCTCATGGAGCAGGGGGCTGTGGGGGACGCTATGGGATCGAAAAGCCGGGCGCCCAACCCCATCCTGGGGCCAGCCCACAGAGACCCAGGGGTCTGGTCAAGGGCGCCGGAAAGGGCAAGTGGACGGCTGGGAGGAGGGGGTGTATGCGGCGCGGAGAGACTCCAACCGTGCAGATCCCGCGGTGGAGCCACGGAGATGGGGCCAGTGGAGGTTCAGAGCAGAAGAGAAGGGGGGCAAGGAGAATATAAGGACTGTCCTGAGAAGTGGGGGGTGGGAGGTACACGGAGAGGGTGCAAAAGCCAAAGGGAGGAAGGGAATTTGAAAGGAGAAGCCACCAATGGTGTGAGGTGCTGGCCAGAGGGCAGGTTGGATAGCGGGGACAGGCCCCGGGCATTTGGTGACTCCAACATTGAGAATCTTGGGGAGATGGTTCCCGGAGATTCGAGTGAGGAATTCTCCATGGAGCCAGTCTTTTCCAGAAGTTCTGATAAAGTGAGGAGAGAGTGTCGACGCAGGGGAGGACTTTGGGATAAGGATGAAGAGCAGTTTAAAGCAGACCGTGTGGTTAAAGCCCAGGCTCTGGGGTCCGGGGTCCCCGCCCACTATCTGCGAGATCTTGGACAAGTCACTTAACCGGTTTGTGCCTCAGTTTCTGATCTGTAAAATGGGGATGATGATGATGATGATGATGATGATGGACAATGCCTGCCTGTTAAGGATCATGTGAAGATTAGCTGAGACAGTTAAAAGTACTTAACGTGGCCCTAAAATGCTGTACCGATCATTTTCCACTTTTATTATTGGAACAACTTGGGCATATTTTGATGTTCGTATGGAAGAGCTGGTGGAGAAGGAGGCATTGGAAGACGGAGAGGAGAGAAAGGGGACTAGGAGAAAGGGACCCAGAACTCGGATGGGAGATAAGATCCTGTCTGTGCCGAAGGAGGGGAAAGAGAGAATTGGTGGGGATGCAGGGAAGTTTGCAGGTTTGGGGTATGTGGTTAAGGGACTGCCTTTCTCTGAAGTAGGCCTCAAGGTCGTTTGCTGAGAGGGCCAGGCCATGGCTGGCCCTGGTGAGGAGGGAGGTCCCAGTTTACACTGCCGTGGTAGGGTACCATGCCCTCTTTGCCAGGAGCCCCAATGTCGTTCCGGCGAAGAGGGGCAGTTGCATTTTTCTGGGGTCAGAGGACAACATCTGACCTGCCTTGCCCACTTACGAGGCTCAAGTAAAGTTGATGGGTGTGAAAACGCTATATAAGCAAAATTTACCGTCTTAATTCCGTTCCCTGATCTTGAAGAGCTAAGGAGCACAGTGGCCCTGAGTGGAACACCATGCCAAAGCCTTCCAAGCGGTCCCCTTGGGCCATGCACCACGCCAGGTTCCCACCCTTCACCTCATTCCGCCATCACACCAGACGGGGAAGGTGGAAACTATTATCCCCATTTCACAGATGCACAGACTGACTTTCAGAGGAGTTAAAGGCCATGTCCCAGGACCCAAAGCCAGTAAATGGAAGACCCAGGATCCCAACTCCCATGTGTCAGACCTCAAAGCCCATGATTTGAAATCACTATGAAAGTTTGCAAAATCCAGCAGGATAGGAAGATGTGGATCTACCATCCAGCAGGTGAGAAAACAGGCTGGGATCTCTGCCCTCCATCCCAGCTCTGTAAGCGCCACCAAGTTGCCTTGTTTTTTGTCCCTCGCGCTTGGGTAAAAGAACACAGATCTTAGAGTCCCACAGACCTGTTGCTGATGCTCCGCTACTGGGGGCTTTGACTTTGGACCAGGCATCTTGTTCCTCTGTGCCTATATGCGGCCAGTGGATTCTCAGCAGGTTGCTCTATGGAGTAGGAAGGAAAATGTTGCCCAGGATGCAGAAGACATACCAGGGACCATAGTTCCTACACAGCCATGGGTCTCCGTCCCACTTGGCCACTGAGCCCAACTCCTGCGACCTAGTATTTATTTCGAGCTTTGTTCTCCTCAGAGCCAGGACGCGGTAGCGCCTGACCCAAGTATGTGGCCACCTATGACTTCCTGAGTGGGGCATTGCGGGGGGAGGGCCCAGATCATGGTCCCGAGGCCTAATTTCAAAGGAGCGGAGAGCCCTGTGTCATCACCGTGACTGACGAGGAATGCCACGGGCAGGGCCAGGGTATCAGAAGCCTCTCAGCTGCCTCCGGTGGCTTGGCCACCGGCTTCCAGAATCTCAGAGCCCAGAGGGGCCTTGGAGACAACCTGTTACGACTCTTTTTTTACAGATGAGGTTAAGAAGACCCACTGTGAGGAAGTGACTGTTACCTGAGACACTCGGGCCAGCGCACAGCTAAAGCGCCTGGAGCTTGCATTTTTGAACCAGCCTCCAGAACCCTGGGGATTTCCACTGGGGCGGTGAGCACCCTCACCGAGAATTCTAGGCTGCTTCAGGGTGCCAGGGAACACCGGCTGTGACCGTGCCACTGAAGTCCCCAGGAGGAGGAGGAGGAGGAAGCCAGCAGGAAGCAGCCCAAGGTGCTCAGAGAGGGGAACTTTTGACTGCAGTTCCTGAAAATCCGCGGCACGGTTCTTTTTTCTCTCTGACTTGTTTTCTTTTCTCTCTCACTTTAAAGAATGACTGGACACTCCTAAAGCCTTCAGTCACCATCCAGGGGATTTTTTGCACCACAAAGGGTAATTCCTGCCCCATCCCTGCTGTGACTCAGCTGTGACGTTGAACCACACAAGCCAGCAAAAAGATAAAGTTGTCAGACTCCTGCTCACCAGAGAGAACTCACCTCTTCTCTCAGCACAGACTTTACAGGCCCGGTCCCCGCCCCAGAGGAGCGTAGACGGGCCCCCCAGACCAGCCTGGGACCCCGGGATGGCCTCTGGCTCAGCCAGCAGCCCCCGCCCAGCCCCTGATGAGAACGAGTTTCCCTTTGGGTGGCCCCCCACCGCCTGCCCGGACCCACCAGAGCCCAGGGCCCTCTGCTGTGCTGCCTGTCTCTCTGAGAACGTGAGGTGAGGGGTCGGAGGAGCAAAGGGTGGGTGGGCAGGGAGGGACCCCTGACAGGAGGAGAGGGTGAGAGGAACCGATGGCTTTAGGCGGGTGACCACCTGGCCGGGCCTCAGTTTCCACACCCTTTCCATGCAGTCCATGCCACTGGCCCTTCTGACTGGTGGCGGAGAGGGAAGCAGGCACCGAAAGCTGTCCACACCCCTGCAGAAGGCCACCCGGGGCGGGGGGCGGGGGGGGGGGCGGGCTCTGCAGCCAGCGGGCTACTTTCTGCCTGTGTGGCCTGTGCAAAGTGCCTAACATCTCGAAGCCTCAGCTTCTCCATCTGTAAAATGCCTGCAAAGCTCTTTTCTGCCTCCCGGGATTGGTACGAGGCCCAACCAACAATGCACAAGCCAGTTCTTGTCAGGATGAGCATACAGGATGAGCTCCCGTAGCAAATGACAAAGTGCCATAAAATACATCTCTTTCCACGATACCACCCACCTCCTTATATTTTGTGCTGGCCGTGCTTTTAAAGGGGAAGTAGGGGCGCCTGGGTGGCGCAGTCGGTTAAGCATCCGACTTCAGCCAGGTCACGATCTCACAGTCCGTGAGTTCGAGCCCTGCGTCAAGCTCTGGGCTGATGGCTCGGAGCCTGGAGCCTGTTTCCGATTCTGTGTCTCCCTCTCTCTCTGCCCCTCCCCCATTCATGCTCTGTCTCTCTCTGTCCCAAAAATAAATAAACGTTGAAAAAAAAAATTTTTAAAGGGGAAGCAGATGTCTATGTTTATACACATCTATATTTATCTATTTCTGTATAATATATTAGATTGTGTATATCCGCATATAAATACAGATACATGTATTTACATAGAATATACATTTTACATATGTATCAAGTACATATAATATACATCATACATGCTGTATATAATATGTAAAAACGTGTATATTTGTAGTTACAATATAAATAATTCAGGTGTGACAATATGATCATCGACATCCCATCCGAGGCAACTATTATGCACCTGCTATGTGCTAAGCACTGTTTCCTTGGCTCTTCCAAGAAGGCAGGAAAGGTGGATACCGTTATTGTCCTGTTTTACAGATGGGGACAATGAGGCCTAATGGAGAGATTAGGGCAGCCTGTCCCCGGTCAGCTTCCTGGCCAACGTGCTCCCAAACTGCCTTGCGCCAACGTGACCTTTGCTTGGGGCTTTGCCTGGGGAGGCTGTGAGGAGCGGAGAGGATGTGGCTGTGGAAAAGCCAGGCGGGGAAGGGGGGGGGGGAGGGCGGGGAGCAAAGCTTGACTGCTTTTACCATCAAGCTGATTTTGGGGGGGTTCATCTCAGGCTTTTTGCAATGGGTCTGTTCTGCCCAGCTCCTGAATCGGTCTGCACTTGGCCAACTCATACGTCCCCGAGGCCTCGTTTTCCTCCCGTGTAAGCTGGGCCTGACCGGTGGCTCTCACTGTGGCTCAGAACCCCTCGGGAGCTTTCTCAAAGCACATAGATCCGTGTGTCATTGCTCTCAGAGTCTGGTACCCACTCCTGGTTAGGAAACCCAGGCTGGTTGTTCTCTGAGGCCCCTTCTTATTCTGACTGTGCTCATCCAGAATTACTGAAAGTAAGAGACCCAAAGCCTAATAGAGGAAGCCGGGAAGAGCAAATATAACCACGCATCCACAAATCCCTACCGGAACCCCTGGGCTCAGGTATATTTTGGAATTCGGGACTTTTTCAGATTTTAGGAAAGGCAGTCAGTGCATTACTACGTAATTCTTCCAGCGGGGACGGGGGCATGTTAATATTTCTGCCGTGAAACAGAAGGGCTCCCACTACGTGGGGTAGGTAAGGGTGATGATAGCCTCCAGTCGCCCCAGGGCAGGCGCAGCAGCTAACTGAGCTCACTGCGAACTATGGGAAGGTACCGGGTGCCCAGTACTTTTGAAGTTTGGGAATGGTGGGTCTGGGGCTGTGGACCTGCTTGCACGCTTACTGAAATCAGCTGCGGAACCGGGCACGGCCTGGGCATTTGTAGCGGCAAGGATGGAGGTTGGTGCCGGGAAGCCACGAATACTTCACTCAGCAGGCTTTGTTCATGTGTCCCCAGGAATGGCGAGGACCGGATGTGTCCAAAATGCAGAGGGGACGACCCCCAGTCTGTAAGCCCAGGAAGCCTTCTGTCTCAGGAGAAGGTACGTGGCACGGCCTGGAAAGAGTGTTTGTCCTTTTTTTTCCCTTTTGTCGAGGTTGAAGCCATTGGGCAGCGGCCCACAAAGTCTCTGGAAGATACCTGCCCCCTTGTCTGGAGTCTGGACTGCATCAGTTTGTAAGCAGTGGGCGGACTGACATTCACAGTGGCAAAGGGACTTACCCAAAGATACCTCGCCGATCTGTGACAGATTCAGGGCGAGGACACCAGTCTAGACCAGAGGTCTGCAAGCTACGGCCCATGGGCCACATCTAGCTTGCCACCTGTTTTTGTTTCTTTGTTTGTTTTTTGTGTGTCCCACAAGCTAAGAATGGCTTTTATATTTCAAATGGTTTTCAGAAGCCAAAGGAATGGCATCTTGGGACACGTGAAAATTTTATGAAATTCAAATTTCTGTGTCCATAAATAAAGTTTTATTGGTTTGCAGCCACTACCTGTTCATTTATTTATGTATTGTGCGTGGCTGCTTTTGCCCTACAACAGTAGAGGTGAGTAGTTGCCACGGAGGCTTCAAAGCGCTAAATATTTGCCATCTGGCCCTTTATGGACAGGTGCATCACCTCTTGATCGAGACACTTCTTTCTGCCCCTGTATCCAGGGACAGGGAGAGGCATTCTCAGCTTCTGTCTCAAGTTCCGCTGTGCTTCTAGGAACAAGAAATAGCATTGGACGTGTGAGGGGCCAAAGACACATTCTCAGGCACCGCAGTTTAGAACTCTGTCCCTACCAAGCTGGAAGAACCCTCACCCGGCATGTCTCCAGGGCAGATTCCCACATGCCGGCCGGATCTGGTCCAGTCCCCCCCGGTATATGACAAAGTGATAAGAATAAGGAAATCATAGTGAGTTTGTGGGGTTGTGTTTTTTTGTTTGTTTGTTTGTTTGTTTTAATTTTTTTTTTCAACGTTTATTTATTTTTGGGACAGAGAGAGACACAGCATGAACGGGGGAGGGGCAGAGAGAGAGGGAGACACAGATACGGAAACAGGCTCCAGGCTCTGAGCCATCAGCCCAGAGCCTGACGCGGGGCTCGAACTCACGGACCGTGAGATCGTGACCTGGCTGAAGTCGGACGCTTAACCGACTGCGCCACCCAGGCGCCCTGTTTTTTTTTTTTGTTTTTTTTTTTTATATAAAACTAGAATCTTTTCCACTTATAGAATCAACCTTTACCCTGGGATTATGCCCTCCCTGTACGTGTCTTTGTACAAATGAAATGAGAGTGATAATAGATGGCGGGATTTTTGATAAAGTGTTTACTTGGTAAAATTAAAAAAAAAAAGTGGCAGTGTTTATGTTAATCTTCTGGCTTAAAAAAACAAAACAAAACTTGTATTGGTCCCAAGCTGTAAGAACCATAGCTCTAAATCCACACCCCTGGTCTTACACGTAGGGCCCCAACACCCACTGGGGAGTCTCGGCGTGAAACGCCCTAGTGACCAGGGTCTCACCGTTCGGCCACCCTCTCTGTCTGCAAGATACCTGGCTTCTTTCAGCCCAAGTTCCCTCCTTGTCCTGAAACCACAGCCCAGCGGTCAGGAGCCTGGTGTCCAGAGATGTTGTAGACTCAGTGCGCGGCCAAGATAATGCCCGTGCCTGCTTCTCCATCTGTAAAACGAAGAAGCGAATTTGGCTTCTGCCACGCCTTTCCAGGACCTGTGATGTCCAGAGTACTTGTGTGGGCGTCTCTCCTTCCCTCCTGTGGAAGCCAGAGGCCGACAAGTCTCCACACCTTCCTCTCCCTTCTCCATCCTGGCCCCCTTCCTGCAGAGAGTTAGAGGAATTTCCTGCCCCCGACCAGAGCTGGTTTTGAGGGCCCCCCCCTTATCCTTTCCTCAGCAGCCCCTCCCCTGCAGGCCCTCAAGGAAATAAGAGTGAGGACCCGATGCATTTTTCTAGAACTGTGCAGCTTGCAACACGGTATAAGAACTAATTGGATACACTGAGGCAGGCCTCCCCGTTGGGACGTGTTAGTGAGCTAACCCTGAGACCCCAGCAGACCCCTGGCTCTGCGGGGGACCCCCCACTCCACCCGCAAAGAGGAGGCCATATGCCACATGCCTTCTGAGGCCCCTGCCTGCTTGAGTGCTCCAGGAAGATCGTTTCCAATTTGGTTTATGTTTGCCTCTTAACAAAATTAATACACACGCCTTGTAAAATCTCGGATAATGTAAGTAAGAGAGAGTTTAGATCTCTCCAGGGGCTTTAATTTCTCATCTTTGTGAATCGGACTGAGGGGGAGCCTGACACCCCATAACCTTTAGTTGTGCCCTTTCCTTCTGTCCCAGCTCCCGAGGAACTTTAGGGACTCCTGGTGTCCTGCAGGGCACAGTTTGAAGCTTGCCGCCTTAAATCCAGTGAAATGACTCTAATGGTGGAATGATAGGAACCATGACAGGCTTCCAGGTGGGAGCGGGTGCTGCCTGCGTGGGAGGCCTTTGCCTCTTGGGCGCAGGCAAAGGCAGACCCCATCCCTACCCCTGCTTCCCCGTCTGAGGAGGTCGGCACTGCACCCCCAGTGGAAAGCTGGGGGCCAACATGAGCCAGAAGTCTCACACCTGCACAAAGCCACGACTGGAAAGACCAGAGGTTCCTCTGACCCCTCCTGCCCCTGATGGGAACTTTGGGGGACTTTTGACCAAAGCAGCTGATTAGGAGTCAACACTTTGCATATGTGGTCATCCTGAAGTTTGTGCATCTGGGGAAACCTGGGAGATGGGGTGCAGGGTGGCCGGAGCCCAGCCGAGTCCAGCCCAGAGGTGCCCGGCCTTGTGAACACTTTCCATGCCATCTGCTTATCGGCGTGTCCTTGTCTTCTGACTTCATTAGAGTAACATCTGTCCCAGAAATGCTCACGGCCACGGGTTGATCAGCTAACGTAAGACGCAGATATTAAAGGATCACCGTTGGCCTAGTTAGAGGCTGCATTCTTGCCTGGAATGACATTCCTATAGAAGTGACCGTGAAATAGGGGGCAACGCAGTGGCTGCAAAATCACGTTCAATTCTGCCTGCCTGCGACACTGTGAATACGATGGCGTCTCTCACTCTCTTCCCTTGGAGTCGGCTCAGGAAGGCCAAAAGCAAGCTGGCATCTGATGCTGGTGGCTAACAGTAAGCCACGGGCTCGTTACCTCCTGAAACAATCACTTCTACCTCATGGTTCCTCTTTGGACTGAGCTGAAGTCTGTTTCTCTTACGGCCATGAGAGGCAAGTCAGTCATAGGCTTCTGTCCCCCAAAGCAGGCCTGCATCTGTGAGAAGACACTGACCGTGTCCCTCTGGAGTCTGTCCCCAGTCTCTATGCGTTTGAGGGAACTCTTTCTCCCATTTCTCGGTGTCCCTTGATGTGTGATGCCTGGAAATGAACCCCCACACCCTTACACTTCTGAACTTGATAGTTACATCTGTAACCTTGTCGACCCCATGACATCCTGTGTCATGGGTGATGGTAATATTCCTATTTTACCTAGATATTAGGTAATATATTGAGGCTCAGTGAGAAGGTGTGCCTGAGCCAAAGTCATACGACAAGGGGGGGGAAGGCAAACCTAGGCCAATGGCGGCTTCTCTTGGGGGATCACCCCAAGTGTTTTATGCAGGTTTAAATAACACAGTCAGCCCGAAGTACTGGAATCCACCAAGTGCTGTGGAAAAACAGGAATAGGCAAGGCTGCTTTCTACTAGGAGACTCAGGGAGGGCTTCCTGGAGGAAGTGGTGAGCTGAGCAGAAGGTCCCAAAGAGGAAACTGGCTCGGGTACAGAGGAGGGCAGGAACTGGCAGGTAGACAAACACTGACCCGGCCCGCCCTGTCGCCATAAAGTGCCTATCTCTCAGCTGACGCCAGAGCAAGACCTGAGCCAGCCTCTGGGTCTGATGCAACAGTGTGGTCAGTGCCTGGCCCGCCGCAGGCCCTGTGTTCTGTGCAGTGGCTTCACAGAGGCCCTTCTTCTGCTCTGGCACTCTCTTAATGCTCTCACATTCTCGGGAGCCCACAGGCCCCCAAGTGGGGGGGCCTCTGGATGACCCCATCACAAAGGGCCTGGGTAAGCAGGGTGGCTGGGAACACCACACGCCCCCAGACTTCTCGGATACAGACAGAAGGACAAGTGTTCCCTCAGGGCTGGGGTTTTGTTTTCTGTTTCTGTTTCCTCTTCAGAGAAAATTCCACTGCGAATTTTATTTTTAGCAGTTTGCAGGCGGTGAGGCCACTCACACAGGGGCCGCTCATGGCACCAGACATATACCAGGCTTGGCCCGGGACGGATGCCCCGTTCTTCCTCTGCAACCCCAGCCTGATTCCCTCTCCTGCCCCTCCGTCCCCAGCCTTCAGGTGAGGCCACCCTTTGGTGAGAGGAGGGACCCTGGTCATGGACTCCAGGCCCCTGGCTTATACCTCGTCTTTGCCCTGGACTTGCATCACCCCCTTCAAATCACTGGTCGTCCCTGAGCTTCAGATTCCCCGCTTGGACGACAAGCAGAACCTCAAAGCCCCAACCTCCTCCTCATGGTGCCGTGAGATCCGATGGGGCGGGCGCTCACACAGGTGCCCGGAAGGCAGCAAACCCTTGCAAGGTCCTGGAACTATGGGACAGGAGACCCAGACCCAGCCTGGTGTGACCTCAGACGCGCCATGACTCAGTTTCCCCAAAGCTGCTGGCACCCTGCCTGCCTCCAGAGATCGCTGCAGGGATCCCACGAGATAACACGCAAGAGTGCTTTGACGCAGTTTCAAGACGAATACGCCGAGGATGTTCCTCGCCTCCCCGAGGAAATCGCACGGCAAAATAGGGCTTTACAGGATTAGTTATTAAGAGTTCGAGAGGTGATAAGTAAGTGAGAAGCACGTATGTGACAGCAACGGGAGAAAGGAAAAAAACGTCCCAAGGGCAAGGCTTAATCCCTAGGAATAAAAATACAAATAATATAATACCACTGCTACTAATGGAGGCTAACATTTTTCGAACACTCTGATGGGCAGAATGGTATCCACAGATGTCGACATCCTAACTCCCGGAACCTGGGACTGTGTCATCTTACATGGCTGGGTTGGTCTGCTCAGCCTGCCGTGACGAAACACCACAGACCACGTTGGCAGAAACAATAGAAATTTATTTTCTCATGGTTCTGGAGGCAAGAAGCTGAAAACGGGGTGGGTTTCACGTGCGGCCTCTCTCCCTGGCTTTGTCGATGTTGTTTTCTTCCAGCGTCTTCAAATTGCCCGCCCTTGGTGCCCAAACTTTCTCTTGTTACGAGGACGGCAGTCCTATTGGATTGGGGGCCATCCTAATGCCCTCATGTTGATCTCTGTAGAGACCCTGTCTCCAAACAGTCATGTTCTGGAGGTTAGGACTTCAACAGATGAATTGGCGGGGTCAGGGGAGGGCGGTGGGGTGGGGAGTGGGGGGAACACAAGTCCGCCCATAACAGTGGCAAAAGGGACTTTGCAGATGTGATTAGATTAAGGATTGAATTGAAATGGAGAGACTACCCTGGATTGTGTAGGTGGCTCCAGGGTCATCACAACAGTCCTCATAAGAGGAGGGCAGAAGAGTCAGAGTTAGAGAGTTTGGTAGCTGTTGTGCTGCGGACTTTGAAGGTGGAGGAAGAGACCGTGAGCTGAGGGATGCAGGCTGTGGCTGGAAGAAGCAAGGGAACGGATTCTCCTCCTAGAGCTTCCGGAAGGAACTCAGTCCTGCCAATACCTTGAGGTTAAGGCTTCTGATCTCCAGAACTGTCAAGAGAATAAATTTGTGTTGTTTTAAGCCGTTGCGCGTGTGGTATTTTGTCACAGCAGCAACAAGTAACTCATACCACCGCTTGTAAGCATCAGCTCGTGTAATCCTCACAACTCCATGAGGCGGTTGGGAAGCGTACTATGATTATCCCCGTTTTGCGGATGAGGAAACTGGGGCAGGGAGCGGTTAATGACTCTCCCAGGGCTGAGCAGCCAGTGTGTGAGGTGACTGAAATGGGCTTTGCACCCCTTCGGGCTGACCCCAGGGCCCGCTAACCCGTGTGGCAGTCCAAGGAGCGAGAGGCAGACTGTGGCGGGCCTGTGGGCAGCCTGGCTGGCCACCTAGGCCTCCGAAGGCCTCCCGGTCCACCTGCCCGTCCCCTGTAGCCACGGGAGGCCGATCACAGGCCACGCCCATCCGCGCATCCTGATACATCCAGAAGGTGCTTTCCGTGCCGCAGCGCGCTTTGCCTGCACAGACCACACCAGCAACGTGCAGCGGCCAAAAGAACACGTGCTCCTCCACCTGCGGGTGATGTCTGAAATTCCACCCTTAGTTTTGTCACTTTTGCTTCGTTATCCCTTCTGTGACTCACTTCAGACTTAGGGGGCGAGAGCTTACCCCTGGTCCGTCCCTTCACTCAGGAACCAGGTCCACTTCTAGCCTCAGGCACTCCATTGTGGCCAAGTGTTGAAAGCTACCTGCTGGGAGAGGCCCTGTCGCCACAGGCTGGGTCTCTGCCAAAGCTGCCCTCTGCCCCCGCCCCGGTGAAACATCTGTGTTCCATTCCTTGCCGGGAACAAGTTGTGCTTGAAGCCCCGGGGCAGGCGGTGAAGGGGAGGGCGGCCCTTTGCTGAGCTGTGTTCTGTGCCCCACACCAAGTATACTCAGTAAACCCACAGCTCTTGTTTATTTTACTTTTAAAGAATAATAACTAGTGTGGCCTTGTATTTGCTTAGCCTAAAAGACCTCTCCTTTCCCCCCGCTTTTCTCTGTATCTCCCTTCATTTTGCCGCATAACATTATTCTTTTTTAAAAACAAACAAAGCTCTTGGAAAAATCAAGGTATTACTTATACGCAATAAAACTCACTCAAGTGGATTTCTCTCGAGTTTGACGAATGCCAAGCAATGTATACATCGTGTGACCATTACAGCAAAGGTGGCGAATGTTTCCACGCCTGAAAAAGCTTCCTCGTGCCCCCCGGCTAGTCAGTCTCCCCAGTTGCGTCCCCAGGCAGCCACTGAATCCACTTTCTGTCACTAGCGTTTATTTTTCTCTAGAATCTCCTAAGAATGGAATCATAGTATATAGTCTTTTCTTGTAGTGTTTGACTTCTTTCACTTACCGTAATGCTCTGGGGGTTCTTCGGTGTCATTGCACGTATCGGCAGTTCAGTTCATCTGATGGCTAGGGAATGTTCCAGTGTGTGGGCACAGCACACTTTGTATATCCATTCACCCCTTGATGGATGTTTGGATTGCTTCCAGTTTGGGGCCATAATGGAGAAAGCTACTCTGAACATTCACACACACAGGGATGTGTGTTTCAGGTTCTCTTGGGTAAATTCCTAGGAATGCAATGTGTGGGTTGTGCAATAACTTTATAAGCGTGCTTTTATAAGAAAGTTGCTTTTTAAGTATCATTTGACTGTATGATATACTTGCATCAATTTTTCCAAAGTTGGGTGTACCATTTTTCACTCCCAAGTTCCTCCACATCCTCACCAAAAACTGATATTGTCGTTCTTTTTTAATGTTGGCCATCTAGTGAGTAGATCATGGTAGTTCACTGTAGTATTTCATTATAATTTGCATTTCTGGGATGATGAGTGATGTTGAGCATATTTCCATAGGTTAGTTAGTTCCTTTTCCAATGTATCTATTCATTATTTTGCCCATTTTGTTAGGTTGCTTGTCTTGTTTATTGAATTGTGAGAGCTCTTTATATATTCGGGATACAAGCCCTTTATAGATAATATGTTTTGGAAAATTTTTTCTGCCAATCTCGCGTGAGTTTGTTATTTTTTTTAATGTTTATTTATTATTGAGAGAGAGAGAGAGAGAGAGAGCACAAGCAGGGGAAAGGCAGAGCGAGAGGGAGACCCAGAATCCCAAGCAGGCTCCAGGCTCTGAGCTGTCAGCACGAAGCCCGATGCGGGGCTCAAACTCACAAACCGTGAGATCCTGACCTGAGCTGAAGTCAGATGTTTAACTGACTGAGCCACCCAGGCACCCCCTCCCATGGGTTTATTCTTGATAAGAGATGGTGATATTGTGTGGAAAGAGCTCTGTGGCTCTGCTGCTCCATAGCTGTTCCTTCCTGGGCAGACTCCCCTCTACGAGCCTCAGTTTCTTCATCAGTAAAACGGGAACCAAAAAAAACTATTCTGCCTTCCTCACAGTGTTGTTAGGGGCCCTGATCAGAATCATGATCATGAAAGCATTTTGTAAACTCCTCAGGTGCATAAGTTGGTTAACAGTGTTGTCAAGTTGCTGTCGCATCCTGTCTGCGTCCCTCCCCTCAGGGCACACATTATCTGTAACGGACAGCAGTGCAGAGCAGACATGCCTCAGTCAGTCAAGGATGGATTGCCAAGGAGGGGTGCATTTGGGAGCAGAGGCCTCCTGGGCTTCAGGAGGAGGGAGGTGCTCAGTCATGCAGCCCAGCATGCTCCCAGTGTCTCCCCTGGGACAACGCTGGGAGCACAGCTGTGACAGACCCTCAGACCCGTGGGGCCGACCAAAGAGCGAATGACGACTGTAGGGCTGGGGGGAACACGCCCCAGTGCAAGAGGTAGCAGCACTGCCCAGGATCATGACAGAGGCCTTGACCCTGTTGTGAAGGACAGTCCTGCAAGGGCTGATGCTCGAAGGAGGGCAAAGAGTCATCCAGGCAGAAGGAACAGCCTGTGCAAAGTCATGTGAGCCAGCCCAGCTCATGCCCTGGCAGATCCCAGTGCTTTGCAGGGAGCCGCAGTGGTGGCCACTGGGACACACGTGACACCTAATGACCTGGTTATTGTTTCCAGGATCGCCCCGAGGTGGCTGAGGCTGAAGTTGGGTGCCCCTTTGCTGGTGTTGGCTGCTCCTACAAGGTAAGCATCTGGGTGTGAGAAAGGAGACCTGCCCACTTCAGCCCCTCCCAGATTTTCCCACATCAAGCTACTCCTCTGGATGCCCCTTACATCCAGATGACTTCCCCGAGCAACAAATCCCACTAGTGAATCATCCCCATACTCAGGAAAGTTCTTCTTAATGTCTCACCTGGGCCCTGTAGCATCACTAAAATACACCCCCTCCCCCACCCCCCACCCCCGGGCCTCTCTCCGTGGTCCTGAATTATCACTGCACTCAAGGGCAGGGCAGAATTGTTGCTCTAGAGGCTGGGGTGCACATGGCTCATCCTGGGCGTGTCTGATGCCAGGATCCTCATCCAAATCCCTCTTGCTACACACACCCTTGTGCTGGGTGAATGGATCTGACTTTCCTTGGCAGCCGTTGGGTGGCAGGTGTCTCCCCTGGTCCCTGGTTCTTCTCAGCCTTCTCTGTTTTCACTGACCAGCCCCACTCTCTCGACAGGGGAGCCCAAAGCTCATGCAGGAGCATGAGGTCACCTCCCAGACCACCCACCTAAACCTGCTGTTGGCGTTCGTGAAACAGTGGAAGGCCCAGCTGGGCTCTGGCCTGGGCTCTGGGCCCCTGGCCCTGGAGCAGAATCTGTCAGACCTGCAGCTACAGGCGGCCGTGGAGGTGGCTGGGGACCTGGAAGTTGACTGCTACCGGGCACCCTGCTCTGAGAGCCAGGATGAGCTGGCCCTGCAGCACTTAATGAAAGAGAAGCTCCTGGCTGAGCTAGAGGAGAAGTTGCGTGTGTTTGAGAACATCGTCGCTGTCCTCAACAAGGAGGTGGAGGCTTCCCACCTGGCTTTAGCAGCCTCCATCCACCAGAGCCAGCTCGACCGTGAGCACATCCTGAGCTTGGAGCAAAGGGTGAGCATGGGAGGCAAGCTTACCTTCAAGGCTGGCTCGGGGGTCCCCTTTGCCCCATCTTGTCTCCAGAGCAGCGGACCAGCCGCCTTCCTTCTAAGCATTCTCCGCACGCAGAGCAGTCACCCCTGCCCATCAGAAATATCTCTCCCGTGCTCAGGAAGAGCACCGAGTCTCAAGTTGTAGTCCAGGGCAAACTCCTCCATCCAGTATGCTTCATTTCCTTTGCCTGAACTTCTTCCGTGATAGGATAGTCCCTTCCCAAGCATCTCATTCCACTGGTAGACATTGTTCACTATGAGAAAGTTCTTCCTTATGCTAAACTAAAATCAGCCTCTCTGTGTCTCCCCTGCATTGTTCAGGGCCCACAAAACAAATCTGCCTTCTAGTCCCCATAGAAGCCCTTCAGATATAGTGTTTCCTTCTTGAAGCTAAACATTCCTGGTGTGTTCACACCTTCATCAAAGCACATTGCTTCATGCTGTCCTCATATGCTCTGTCTCAGTCTCTAGAGAATTCCCCACACTTGGGGGGTGGTCCCAGACCAACTCCAGTTGATTCACCTATCTGATAGTTCTTGGTTGAGCAGGACTATGCCCTCCTTTGTTCCAGAGCTTATACTTTTCTTGATAGAACCAGTCACCATTCTAATGTTGTTTTTTGTTGTTGGGTTTTGGTTTTTGGGGTTTTTTGGGGGGGGTGGGGGGGTGATGGTCCAGCAATACTATATCATTGTCTCAAGTTGAGTTAGGCCTGGATTTTAGTTTCAGCTCCACCATTAACTTGCTGGGTAGGTCTGAGTAAGTCGTTTCCCCTCTCAAGATTTTAGCTTTCCCATCAGTAAAATCAGGGATTCAATTTCCTTAAAGGATACTCACTTCCATTCCTACCTTCCCTACCCGAACATACCCAAGAATAAATCTGTATTTTTTTCAAATGTCAACGGGCGAACCCACCAGAAAAGCAAGGCACTGGGTTCAAGTGACCGAGTAAAACCTCTCTTCATGTAACTCTTGCCCCAGTTAGAAGGAGGGCTCTCCGAGGGCAGCAACCATGGCTTCAGTTCATCAACAGCCTTCCTGGCTCTACTCTTACATGCCAGGAACTTTGCAAGGCCTGGACACAGAGAGAAAAATGAGCATGGGCCCAGCCTTCATTAGGAGAAATCATCTATCTGGTAGGAAGGGCAGAAAGATGCATCTTATAAAACCTGCTGTAAGGGCTCTGTAGAACACAGACGAGAGAGAGAGACCAGCTGAGCGAGGGCAGTGGTTGCAGGCTTCCCAGAAGAAGGGCTGTGTATGCCAGATTCCTGATGGATAAACAGAGGTGGCCGGTGGAGAAGAAAGGCAGGGGGATTCCAGCCGGGAGGGACAGCATGAACAGAAACAGATACTTGAGGGAGGCATGGTCAGGAAGGCATACTTTCAACAGATCTGTCTCTCTATCCTATCATCCCCTCCCCATCCCTAAGCTGCATTCTGGTGTCCCTGGCTGAATGGGCTTCCCCACAGGTGGTGGAGTTGCAGCAGACCCTGGCCCAGAAAGACCAGGCCCTGGGCAAGCTGGAGCAGAGCCTCCGCCTCATGGAGGAGGCCTCCTTCGACGGCACCTTCCTATGGAAGATCACCAATGTCACCAGGCGCTGCCACGAGTCGGCCTGTGGCCGGACCGTCAGCCTCTTCTCTCCAGGTACTGGCTCCCCCCCCCCGCCGGGGCACAGACCAGCAGGGGGAGGCAGGCTCTCCTGGACCCAGGAAACAAGCAGGGACAGCAGCCCAACTCTGTGACTGCCATGCTGTGACCGCTGAGGCCACACTGGGACCGTGGAGGAGGCAGGCTCCCCACCCAGCCACATGGAGCTCGGGCTGTTTGAACCGGGCACGCCTTCTGCCTCCCTGAGATCAGTCACATTCTGCAAATAGGAGTAAGATTGTTGTCTACTTATGTGGCTATGGGCTACGAGAGAGTGCTGGAGCCAGAGCTCCAGGAAATGAGAGGGGTGCAGAGGATGCTTTCCACAGGGGCATCTGGCAGGCCCCTGCCGTCAGAGAGCCAGTGGCCTGAAGTCAGGCCAGTGGAGAGTTCAGTAAAACGTGCCTTCGTAGGTTGTGGGTAGCGGGTGAGTGAGTGCTTTGTAAACCCGGCCATTTCGCATTCATTTCTGGGGCCCCTGGGCCTGGCTGGTTACTCAGTAGACTTTTCTCTGAATTAACCAGTGTCCCTTTCTGTAACAATGTGTATATTTGTGCACAAAGTTCTCGGACCTATGTGCTTTTCCGACTCCTAACACACATGCGTCTAAGTAAGGGGGTGGATGGTTAGGAGGATTTCTGCAAGTTACTATCTTATTATGGGTTGTTGTTTTTTTTAACTTTTTAATGTTTATTTGTGAGAGAGACAGTGACAGAGACAGAGCGCCAGCAGGGGAGGGGCGGATAGAGAGAGAGACGCAGAACCCAAAGCAGGCTCCAGGCTCTGAGCTGTCAGCATAGAGCCTGAGGCGGGGGTGGAACTCAGGAACCGCCAGACCATGACCTGAGCCGAAGTCAGACACTTAACGGACCAAGCCACCACGGTGCCCCTCTGCAAATTACAATCTTAACAGCCTCTCACGTTTGCCCCAGCTTCATACCTTCCCTGTTCCTCAGCTCCTCTGCACCCGCGACCAACAGGGCTGGGAGGAAGAGAGGCATTGGCCTTTGCCCCACAGCACAGAGCAGGGCTGGCTCCCAAAGCCGGGCCCCTTTCCTCAGGGGCAGCCCGCTTCATGGGGTGGCCTCACCTCCTCCACGTAGGCCTTTTTTCCTCACTTCTTTCCAAAGAGGGGGAAAAAGCAAGCAGTGTCTCTGGCTTCCTGTTTTACCAAAATGTAAGGGGACAGATGAGTCAGCCTGTCAGTCTGTCCCTCCTCCACCTCTTTCTGCCTGCCCCCACCCACCATCTTCCATCAGCCCCTCCCAGAGGGGCCCTCGTGGTGACAGCCACTGGCACCCACGCTTGGAAGGCCCCTTCGGCCACCCATGGAGAGAGCCCACGGGCCCCTCTGCGTAATCACCAGGGGATGATGATTCATCCCTCAGGGGCCTTTGCCAAGGTGGCGGGCAGAACTGTGAGCTGCCCCAGTCTCCCCCAGCTTCCAGGGGACCCCCACCACTTGGCCTAGGGCAGCAGAAAGAGGTCAGTGTTGTGGGGTAGGAGCCCTGGCCCCTAGGCCTGGCTCTGCCCCGGGCACACTGTGAGACCAGGGCCAGCCCACTTCCCCTTGCTGGGCTTGGTTTCCCCATTGCAAAATGCAGGTTAGTTAAATCAAAAGTGTGGTCCGGGGGCCAACAGCATCACCACCCCCCGTCAGAGATGCACATTCTCAGTCCTCGCCCGGCACGAGTGCATCAAAGTCCAGGCCCGGCAATCTGTGGTCTGACGGCGGGTTAACAGCCACTGAGCTAGATGATCTCCAAGAGCCTGGTTCTCCTTGATGCCCTGGAATGGAGAAGAGCACTGGGTTCCAGCCCCAGACGGCTTAGTCGTAAGCCGCTGACCTTGGGCACGCCTAGCACAGGTCCCAGATTCCTCGTCTGCAGGTGCAATGCCCTCCAGCTACCCCTGTGCTGACTCTGGCTTCCACATTTCAGCTTTCTACACTGCCAAGTACGGCTACAAGCTGTGTCTGCGGCTCTACCTGAACGGGGACGGGACGGGGAAGAGGACCCACCTGTCTCTCTTCATTGTGGTCATGAGAGGGGAGTATGATGCTCTGTTGCCCTGGCCTTTTCGGAACAAGGTACGGGCTGGGGGTGGGTGGGGGTGACCGGGCGGGGTGGGGAAGCCTGTGCCCTGGTCCTCTCTGCATTTCAACTTCACCTTTTATAAGAGAAGAGCCGGACTTCACGTCTGGTATCCATGGCTATCATGAGGGACTAAAATGCCTGGACCAGCTCCCCAGGATGGCACGCAGAAATGAAATTCACATGCTGGGGTGACTAAGGAGAACTTCCTGGTGGAGGTGCTGGGGGGCTAGCCTGAACTGGCAGCATTTTCAGAGAAAAGGGAAGGAGGCAGTTAACCGCTGCACACCTCTTAGAATGGCCGCAATCCAAAACACTGACAACACCAAATGCTGGCAAGGACTTGGAACAGCCAGAACCCTCATTCGTTGCTGGCAGGATTGCAAAATGGGGCACAGCCACTTTGGAAGGTAGTTTGGCAGTTTGTTACAAAATTAAACATACTCTTACCATATGATCCAGAAACCACGCTCCTTGGTATTTGCCCAAACGAGTTGAAAGCTTTTGTTTTCAAAAGCCTGCACACAGATGGCCCTAGCAGCTTCGTTCATAATTGCCAAAACTTGGGAGTAGCCAAGATGTCCTTCCGTAGGTGAGTGGATAATATTATCCGTGCTAAAAAGACATGAGCCACCAGGCCATCGAAAGACAGAGAGGGCCCTTAAATGCAAATCACTGAGTGAAAGAAACCAGTCTGAAAGGGTCTCTACAGACTGGTTCCAGCCATATCACATTCTGGAGAAGGCAAAACTATGGAGACAGTGAAAATATCAGTAGTTGCCAGGGGTTGGGGGCGGGGGGAGGGGGCGACGAAGAGGCAGAACACAGATATTTTTAGGGCAGTGAAACTATTCTGTGTACTATATTTCCGGATACATGTCATTGTACATCTGTCCAAACCCAGAGGATGAACGCACAGCACCAGGGGTGAACCCGGAGGTCAGCTGGGAACTTTGGGTGATTATGATGTGTCAGTTTAGGTGCATCAGCAAATGGACCACCCTGGGGTGGGTGTTGGGGAGGGAGGGGAGGCTGGGTAGGAGCAGAGGGTATGGAGAGATCTCTACATTTTCCATTCGCTTTGGCGCTGCACCACAAACTGCTCTAAAAAATAAAGCCGATTAAAAGTATTTAGAAGGAGGATGGGAGCAGGGAGGTGGGGGAAGGCTGGGCACTCCCTGCAGGCAAACAGCAGTGGCAAGGGGGCAGGGTAAGGAAGGGGTGGGGTCGAGCATACAGACCTCAGCGAGGGTGGAGGGAGACGGACGGAAGACAGGTGGGGCAGGGGTGGGGACGCCACAGTGGTCTGGGTATGAGTCAGTCAGCAGGTCGTGGTTCCCATGCCTGTCAGGCAGAGTTTTAAAATACCAACGGCTAGTCTCACTACTGTAAATGGTGAGGCCTGAGCATCAGGGTTTTTAAAGCTTTCCCAGGGCTCTCTAAAGTGCAGCCAGCGGCACCTGGGTGGCTCGGTCGGTTAAGCGTCTGACTCTTGGTGTTGGGTCAGGTCATGATCTCCCAGTTGGTGAGTTCCAGCCCCGCATCGGGCTCCACACTAACATCAAAGAGGCTGCTTGGGATTCTCTCTGCACCCCTCCCCCGCGCCCCTCCCCCCCCCACCCCGCCGCCAAATAAATAAATCCACGTTTTAAAATACAGTGCTGCCCAATTCGAGAACCACTATGGTAGGCATCGGGTATTTCAGTGACATGTGCCGGAGAAAGGGGTGTGTGTCACACATAGATCATTGGCTTCTGAGGGGCCGCGTATCTGTGCATCCCAGAAACTCCATTCACATTTCAGGGCATTGACTAACAGCCCCTCTGCGGAAGGCCTGTGTGTTCTTGCCCCCAGCCTTGCCCCAGAAGATTCCAGGCGTAGTTGATGGATCAAACAGTTCCCAGCAGGAAGGGGCGCTGGAGGCCATGGAGTCTGGCCTCCTCGTCGGTGCTTGGTCCCGCCTTTAGCACCCGACCAAAGTTGACCACAGCTCTGAATTCCCTCCCTTCTGATCCCTACTCATGGGGCAACCTTTGAAGACTGCCCAGAAACCAGATGCTTCCATTAACCGGGTCTTGCCGCATGCCAGGTGCGGTCCCCACATTGCTTCTTTGGCTGCCAGTCTGCCTGAGCTCAGGGGCAGAGGGGCTGTACGGGTGTCCCTCGGTGCTGCCGCCCAGGGCCTGACCTCCCACCTGCCCCCTGCCGCACAGGTCACCTTCATGCTTCTCGACCAGAACAACCGCGAGCACGCCATCGACGCCTTCCGGCCCGACCTGAGCTCGGCATCTTTCCAGCGGCCGCAGAGTGAGACCAACGTAGCCAGTGGCTGCCCACTCTTCTTCCCCCTCAGCAGGCTGCAGTCACCCAGGCATGCCTACGTGAAGGATGACACCATGTTCCTCAAGTGCATCGTGGAGACAAGCGCTTAGGGCGGGTAGGGACTGTGCCAACCACACCTGACTCCCGAGCGAGCACCACTGGGGGTTTAGTAAGATGACTGAGGTCCTGCCCTTGGCGCCCAAGGTCCCAGGGCACGATGTTGGGCCGGGCTGGCAGGATCTCAGCGGGCCTGCCAGACTGACCATGGCTGGCCATCAGCTTAGGTGGCGGGGCCTTGGGCTGGGACCACAGGGGCAAAGGGTCCAGGAGATGGCAGCCGGGTCGTTCATTGCCCTCTGCACCGAGCACACAACCCTGCAGGCCTGGGAGCAACTCCAGCCCTGAAGGTTGAGGCGGACTCTGACCAAGGGAGGGAGGGACTATGGACCAGGCCTGGGGCATGGATGGTGAGCGTAGGGAGGAACGCCTGAGCAAAGAAATTCTCAGATAGGAAGATCTGTGCCCAGGGCGGGAAGGTATCAAGTTGGGGCTTGGATTTAAAGACCTTCAAGTTCCTTCCAACCCAGAAAGTCTTCAGTTTTGGGCCTCTGGCCCAGAAGAGACCTAGGACTTGAAGGGGTTCTGGAAACGTTCAGGAACCTCATGCCCACCAGGCTTCTGACTCTCCTTCAGTACCACCAGGTGGGCCGGGCTGGCCCGCACAGCACCTGCCATGTCGGGTCTGGCATCTCCGTTCCCCACTGCACGGGGGCCCGCGTAGGTCCTGAGCCCCGTGCCCGCCAGCAGGACTCCCCTGCACCTCCTCCAGGTGAAAGCTCCCAGGATCAGCCGGAAGAAATGTGGAGAAGGAGGGGGGCACAGACTCTCTGCTCTCCTTCCCTTGGAGGCCCCACCACCTTTGCACTTTCCTGCATCTCGTGTCACCTAATTAAGCAAGGTATTCACTTCTCTCAGTTGGCTGATCAGGGCCTCTGAGCCACTGAGCAGAGGCTGTCCTTTTCAATATGTATAAAACCAAAAAAAGAAATTTTTGTACATTTCTGTTGAGGTTTCCATGAAGTGCATATCCAACCTGGGCCCAAACCAGGTACCCCACAGCTCCTGAGCCTCTTTATTTGAAAATGGGGGGCAGCGCCCTCACTGGCCCTGCCCCGCGCACGGGGTTTCACGAGGCCCAAATACAGCCAAGGAAGAACGAGTGCTTTGTATGTTCGACAGCACCTTGCTGTGCGTGAACATGCCAGGCTTCCTTCTCTTGCCCCCGCGGTGGACAGCTGGTCAGTAGTGGAGACTTCCCTGCTTCCCCTGGACAAGTGGAAGCAACAAGTAGAGGTCTGGCCCAGCAAGTTCTGGGGACTCCTGCCTCAGCACCTGTGTCCTGGCGAATGACATCTTCGTCCCTCCCCCCTGGGTGCTGAGCTGACGGGATTGAGGACAAGCTGCTTCTAAAGACAACTACTGTTCTTGCCTTTGCTCACACGTTTCTGATGGGAAGAGACACATCCTCACTTCTTACAGCGTGAGTGGCAGCCACTGTTTCAGCAAAGCCTCACTGAGCCCCGCCTGTCCTCCCCTCGCCAGACACTAGGGAGGAGGGGTTAAGATGTGCGCCCTACCCTCGAGAAACTCTTGAGTTCAGTGGGGGGAGCAGGTACATAAGTAGATCTTTGAAACTGATGTGGAAGAGTAGCTCAGAGAAGGCACAGGATCCCAGGTCCATTGGGTGAAGCAGGAAGGGAGGGCTTCATGGAAGAAGTGACATTGAAACTCAGCCTTAAAGTATTTTGAGATGCAGAGGATAGGCGTGTGGGGGAGGGGGAAGACACCAAGGTGGGAGGCAGTTTTGGCTGCAGGGAGGGAGGGTGTGCGAGGCAGAAGCATGGAGGGGAAGGGAGGGGAAGGCTGCACCCAAGGCAGCAAGGCAGTCCCAGCTGTCTGAAAGCAGCACCAGGAAGTGGGGGGGGGGGGGGGGGGGAGGAGGTTCTCAGATCGCCCACAGGTGATCCTTTGGGCTGTTAACAGCAGGACGAGACGATGATTTAAAACATTCAACAGGGCGCCTGGGTGGCTCAGTCAGTTAAGCGTTGGACTTCAGCTTAGGTCATGATCTCATGGTTCGTGGGTTCGAGCCCCGCGTCGGGCTCTGTGCTGACAGCTCAGAGCCTGGAGCCTGCTTCAGATTCTTGCCTTCCTCTCTCTCTGCCCCTGCCCTACTTATGCTCCCCCTCTCTCTCTCGAAAATAAATAAATATTTTAAAAAATTGAAATATTTGACAACTGATGCAGGGCAAGCAGTGGTAAAACCAAAGGACAACTAATAAGTCCAAACAGACAGTTGTTGAAAATAACCAGAGTAGGCTTACCATGCATACTAAATTATTCATCAGAGACGAATCCCCTTCATCTCTGTTGAAGAATATAAAATGTTTCAGATACAAAATGTTTCAGATAATTAAAAAAAGAAGGAGAATTTCCCACATTAGAAAGAGGCAAGAGGGGCACCTGGGTGGCTCAGTCAGTTAAGCGTCCGACTTCAGCTCAGGTCATGATCTCACAGTTCATGGGTTGGAGCCCCGCGTCGGGCTCTGTGCTGACAGCTCAGAGCCTGGAGCCTGCTTCAGATTCTGTCTCTCTCTCTCTCTCTCTTTCAAAAAAAAAAAAAAAATTAAAAAATTAAGATAAAACATTCACCCATGTGTTTTCCAGCAAAGCCCTGAGATTAGTGCCCTGTCGCCTCACTTGTCACCTCACCTCTCCTCTCTCAGGTGATTCCAGGGGAGGGAAGGCAAGGTGGAGGCAAAGCCACTGTTCCTTGGGTCCCCACAGCTCCCCCGTGAGGCGGGCACCATGTCACCCCGTCTTAAAGATTGGGAAGCCGAGGCCAAAGAAGCCAGGTGCCTTGTGCAAGGTCAAGTGGGAACGGGGGAGTGGAGGAGGCAGCTGGAATTAGGAGTCGGGTCTTTGGTTTCATGTTATTTTCCTTCCTCTTCAAGCTTCCCTTTGGCTGAAGTCTGTGTCTTCTGCCGCGATGAGGTCACATCCTTATGGGAGGCCTCAAGAGGCAATGGGTCCCTCCGCTGCCAGCCACAGGGGCCAGCCCTGTGGGCACACCCCGACCCTGATGCCAACCCCGACCGCCCCTAGGAGGAGAGGGTGAGCACGGTCAGCACCGAGAGCATTTGCCCACAGCCGGGGGCTCACCAGCCGTCTCCTCACTGTGGTCCGCTAACAACCCTGAATAGTAGGGACAGCTATTTTTTAGGCCTTTAATTGCTCATTTCTTACTGGAAGAGACACACACTCATTGTAGAAAAACTAGAAAAAAAACAACTACAAAAGTAATATATAGTAGAAAGTAAAAGTCACCCATGAGCCCAGCGTCCAGAGGGACTAGGGACGTTTTAGTACATTTTCTTTGTCTTTTTTGAAACAGTGGATGCAGACACACATAGACTTTTAATTATGCAGCAAAAGTCATAGCAATGACAGCTTTATGCCCTCCTGTTTTCATTGACATCCCACTGTAACATTTCACCATTAGCCTCTTTTTATAGGCAAAGGCACAGAGATTAAGAAAAGGGAAGTAACTTTCTCAAGGCCACTCCAGGTAAGTGGTGGAATAGGGATGCACCCTTTTGATGGGAATCCCACTCCGATGGAGAAACGGAGGCACAGAGAAGCACAGTGACCCACATGAGGTTGCACTTCTGAGGGGTGAGCCCCCAACTGAAGGTCTGGACTCTTCTCTCTCCTGCATGGCGTGCCAGCGGGGCTCCGGGGGGAAGTCCCAGGACAGGATTGGCTTTGTGGGTCTGGAAGAGACAACACGTCCAGAAGCTGGTGGGCGGGACACCACACCCACAGCCTGGGCCAGGGGACAGGGATCTGTCCTCTGCCTTCTGGGATCTGTCCTCTGAACCCCAGCACAGCAAACAGGACGTGCTCTCCCCTAGTGACCCTGCTTCCCTGCTGAGCTCAAGATCAGACACTGACGAAGCCTCAGTTTTCACTTGTGCCACGTGGCTGAAAATTCTAATGTCCCAGTGTTGTGGCCAGGGTGCCAGGGTCACAGAAACCACTAGCTTTGTACACGGTGGAGTCCCAGTCTGATGCAAACAGAAGGATCCCAAACAAGGATCCCAAACAGCCGCGGGTGCCTCGCCGAACAGCAGACTCAGTGCCGAGGGCTTGCGTGCGTCCCTTCAGGAACCTTGCGTAAAACCCCACGAGGAAGTGTGGTGATTTTCTCCCATTTCATGGAAGAGGAAACGCAAGCTCTGAGGAGTAAAAATCATTCACTCAAGGTTACACAAGGGCCAGGAGCCAGAACTTGGATCCAGATCAGTCTATGCCAGGTCCAAACCCTACAGTCCAGTGACTTGATCCACATAATGTCGCGGAAATGACACAGAAGGGCGAGATCCGGTTTTCGTTCTGGGCAGACCACAAGTTGATTTTTTAAACAGCCGTAACAAAATGATGATAGCTTATTTATTGAGCACCTACTTTACTTGGCTTTACTTGCAAGGACCACACTTAATATTGATAACTGGCTTGGGAGGAAGGTTATCATTTCCTTCACTCTATAGATGAAGGTACGAGTTCAAAGAGGCCAGGCAAGTTCCCCAAGGACACACAGCTGATAGGCAGGTTTCTGCCCCCACAACCAGAGGTTTTACCCACTGTGGCATCCTCTCCAGTGCTTTGGGGGTTGGTCAAACAAATGAGAAGTGTGTCCAGCAGTCTTCTGGGCCGGCTGCCATCCCTTCTTCTCCAGGGGAGATGCCCACGCCCGGAGCACCACAAGGATGGAATGATGCAGGCCATGAGGAAGAAGGATGAAGTCAGGGGAGCACTGGCGTGCCAGTGACCCTTTGCCAGGAGCTGGATCTCATGTGCCACCTCAGCATCTGGGACGTGTGTGTCTGTTTAAGCAAAGCACATTCAAGTGGCCCAGACTTTGGGGGACCATTCCGGAGGGGGGTGTCACACTCAGCTGGGCCGAGGGGAAGGAGGCCCACTCTTCCTTTTCGGGTCCTTTCCTCAATCCCCGCCCATCTCACAGCGTTTTCCTCCTCAGAAAAGCTGGGGAGCACGGTGCTGGTGTTGTCATAGCTGTTACATGACCACCGTCCAGGCAGGGAGACCCAGAGCACTCAGCGGGTTGGGGGCTCCGGTGGTGGCCTGAGATTTCTCTCCTGGAGGTCAGCTGAGCCATCGTCCCTCGCCGCCCGCCATCCCGACCCTCTCCCCTCCCTCTGGGGCGGTAGGCTCCACTCTGGGAGAGTGCAGCCTCTGTTCTCTGCGTACCGATGAAAACAAGGAGCTCAGAGGAGAAAAGTGACTCACCCGGGAGCACCCAGCTGCCAAGGGGCAGAGCCTGCCTGGGACCGGGGTCTTTTGCCACAACCCCCGGCCCTTCTCCCTGCACCCAGTAGCTTGTTGGTATGGATACTAAAGATTCTCTTTCTGGAAACAACGGATTTCTACCCCCCAGCACAGCCCCACCTGTCGGGAAATCCCAGGGCCAGCAGTGGAATGGGAGCATTTGGGACAGTGGGTGAGAAAGCCCCCCCCCCGGCTGCTGCTGTCCTCCCACGTATGGCTATAGGGGGCCAGGTGGGCAGGGTAATGAGGACACTCTGAACCCCCAAGACCGTCACAACGTCCCGTGTACAGCCTACTCAGGACTCTGTACTCTTGCTGTGGGATCTTGGGCCAGTCACCTGCCATCTCTGAGCTCATTTTCCCTCTCTGCACAGTGGACAGGTGGTTGGCGAGAGTTACAGGCCTCTAGCACTGACCATGTTGGATTCTGAGCGCAAAGAGTCTGACGGAGAGAGGCCCTCTTCCCATGGGAATCTCCGGTGATATCTTTTCTCAGTCCTGGCCCCTGCTCCTTGAGGAGGACCTGAGGCTCTGGCCCTGTCTGCCCTCACAGGGCCGCCAGTCACGGCCTCCCCACAGTACACGAGCTGGATTCCCTCTGAGATGGGTCAAGGGGTGCAGGTCACTGAAGACTGTCTCCCCAAGCCTTACACTTGCATTTGGTCTGGGATGCATGTGTTGGAGTCCAACAGTCCAGTTCAAGCCACGCCTCTGTCATTTAGTAGCCGCGTGTCCTTGGGCATGTTATTGAACCTCCCCGTGCCTCAGTTTCCCCATGTGTGAAATGGTGATATTAAACTTCTACCTCATAGGGGCGTTGTGGGGTGAAGCAGGCCAACGTATGGCAAGGACGTGGTGAGCACATGGCCTGCACCTCATATTACTACTACAATCCTCATCATAGTCTTAAGCCTCGGCCTCCAGCCCCCCGAGGATCCATCAGTCAAAGCCATAACACCCTCTTCCCTCTTCCTGCCTCTGCCTCCAGATCAGTGAATGACTTTAGACCAGCCCCTTCCCCTCTGTGGGCCTCGGTGACCCTGCCTACAAAATGGCCCTTGAACCTGAGGAGGGCAGGACCACCGTCTCTCTCCAGGGGTCTCCCCGGGGGGCGGAGGGGGGCCACAGGACGCAGCACAGGGTCTGGCACTCGGGGGACCACACAGCATGCTCAGCACCGTGCTGGTTCTGCCAACTCTTACATCGCCAGGATCCCGAGGAAGAACACGCACCTCTTTCACCCACAGGCATGGAACCTGGCTAAAGAGCGGATTAGGTTGTTAATATCTGGAGCATTCCTTTCTGAACTGCCGCCGGCTGTTTTCAGAGCCTTACCACCCATGCCCACACCTCCTTCTGGCCCAGGGGTCTCCCTGCAGCTCGAAGGACAGCCCCGCCCCGTGCAAGGTTCAAGATGGAGATGGAACACTGGTCCGGAGGGGGAACCTGACACAGACCACAGCCACCTTGGGGTTCCTGCTCCACTGGCTTTCCTGTGGTTTCCACTGGTTCCTGCCTTTCTCCCTGGCTCCTGCCAGCTGGCCGGCCCCGCCCACTGGTGCAGGGGAAAGTTTGGCTCCGGAATAGGCTATCTGTTGGCCCCCAGAAAGACAGTGGAGGGTGCCCCAGAATGCAAGCACCTCTGGTCTAAACCCCAGCCTCCCACTGTTCAGCTGGGCACGGAGAGGCCAGGGCAGGTGCCCAGGCCAGCAGGGCGAGCCAGCGGGAGAGCTAGAACAAGAGCCCCAGGCCTCAAAGAGCACTTAGCTGGTCCCCTGCTCCCAACCAATCCACAGCCCGCACAGGAGCAGAGCTAGGTGAGAGCCGAGCCTTGGGGAGGTCACCTGCCAGGAAAGAGCTCCAGGCCCCTTGGCAACAAGGAGAAAGCCAGCTTCCTGCTGCTCCCCAGACTTGGTTCTAGAAGGCGGAGAGGAGAATAGACAGAAAGACAGGAAGAGCTTATGAGGGTGCTCAACAGGTCCCTTGAGGTCCTCCGAAGTATCCAGAGGCCTGAAGCCAGGGAGGCAGAGGGCACAGCCACCTTTGCCCTGGAGAGATACTCAACACTGTGCCCAGGTGTCATCGAGACCTTCCTTCACACAACCCTCTGTCCCCAGAGCATGTTCAAACCTGGACACCCTGGACAAACCTGGACATCCTTTGACCTTCACCAGAGCCTGTTACGAGTTGCCTTTTACAGGTGAGGAAACTGAGACTCATAGCGGTTGGGCAATGTGACATGGATGGGAAGGGTTCCCACTGGGTCCCCTCCTTGGCTCAGCTGCCAAATCACTAGGAACCTTTTGCAAGCCTCTTCCGGCTCTGGGCCTCAGTTTTCCCACGTGTAAAACGAGGCCGCTGTACCGATGGCCTCTGAGGACCCTCCAAGCAGTCAGGTGTCCCGGCACGGGGCAGCCCCGGGCTCCAGCCTGCCGGTGTATTGCCACCCCTCTTGCAGTTGAACAAGCACTTATATGCCCGGTAGCTTGTTGCATTTTCTCAGGCGTGGGCATCATCAGCCCCATCTTATGCACGAGGCAAGCAGAGTCAATCAGGGACATGAAGTGACTCGCCCAAGACCCCACAGCCTGTTAGTGGTTGGGCTGCACTGTGAAGCTAGGAGATCTGACCAGACTTTCCACCTCGATTCCCTAGAGCTGTGCCATCCAGCCTGGTAGTCACCGATACGTGTGGCAGGCTGACCTCCACATCCTAACCCCCGAAAGGGTGCCTACGCTGCCTTCCATGGCAAAGGGACTTTGCAGATGTGATTAAGGATCTCGGGACAGGGAGGTTATGGATTATCTGGGTGGACCCAATATGATCACAAGAATCCTCATAGGTGGGAGTCCAGGGGATCAGAGTCAGGGAAGGCAAAGCGACAGACAACCAAAGCAGGGGGGAGAAGATGTGCCCATGGAAGCAAGGGTTGTGATGATGCCCTTTGGAGGCGGAGGAAGGGACACGTGGACGGCATGCAGGTGGCCCCCAGAAGCTGGAAAAGATAAGGAAGGAATTCTCCCCCGGAGTCTCCGGCGAGAACCCAGCTCTGCCAACACCTTGATTTTATTTTTTTTTATTTTTTTTTTTAACATTTATTTATTTTTGAGACAGAGAGAGAGCATGAACAGGGGAGGGTCAGAGAAAGAGGGAGACACAGAATATGAAACAGGCTCCAGGCTCTGAGCTGTCAGCACAGAGCCCGACGCAGGGCTTGAACCCACGAACTGTGAGATCATGACCTGAGCCGAAGTCGGACGCTTAACCGACTGAGCCACCCAGGCGCCCCAACACCTTGATTTTAAAAGCCCCCATAAGACTCATTTCAAGACTTGCGGCATCCAGAATCCTAAGATGATACATTTATGCTGTTTTGAGCCACTGAGATTGTGATAATGTGTTACCGTGGCAACTCGGAACTAAGGCCGCACTTGAAATGTGGTCACTCCAAACTGAGATGAGCTGTACCTCTAATACACGCATTTTGGGGCGCCTGGGTGGCTCAGTCGGTTGAGCGTCCCACTTCAGCTCAGGTCGTGATCTCACGGTCTGTGGGTTCAAGCCCTGCATCGGGCTCTGTGCTGACAGCTCAGAGCCTGGAGCCTGCTTGGGATTCTGAGTCTCCCTCTCTCTCTGCCCCTCCCCCACTCACACTCTGTCTCACCCTGTCTCTCAAAAATAAATGTAGGGGCTCCTGGGTGGCTCAGTTGGCTAAGTGTCCGACTTCAGCTCAGGTCACGATCTCCCGGCCAGTGAGTTCCAGCCCCGCGCCGGGCTCTGTGCTGACAGCTCAGAGCCTGGAGCCTGTTTGGCATTCTGTGTCTCCGTCTCTCTCTGACCCACCCCGTTCATGCTCTATCTCTCTCTGTCTCAAAAATAAATAAACGTTAAAAAAAGTAAATAAATAAAAATAAATAAATAAAGAAATGTAAAATACACGCATTTCCAAGACTCACTGCAAAGAGGAGAATTTATTTCATGACAATTTTTATATTGACGACACGTTGAAATGACCCGCATTTCAATATATTAGATTAACTATATGATGAAAATTAATTTCCCCCGCTTCTTTCTTTAAGCGTCGATATTGGAAAATTCAGAATTACACACGCAGCTCGCACTGCATTCCCATGGGCCAGCGCTCTCGAGGTGGACTTTTCTCACTGCCTCGAGCTGGGCTGGGCAGACCGGGCCCCACCCCCTGTGCTATAGTTGGGGATGGGGCGGGGGGATGGTGCTGGGGAGAAGAATCAGCCCCCCACCCACCCTGCACGTTGGGGTCAGATCAAGACCCTCCTCTCCCACGCCCCTCCCCCTGGGGCGAGTCCCACTTCCGGCCGGGCCCAAGTCCCTGCCAGACTTGACTTTTATTTTTAGCAGCCTCAGCGCCGCTGGCTCTCAAGCTTGCTGGGTGTGGGCCAGCCCCAGGCCACCATTTCCCTGCCAGCGGGGGTCTCCGGGGACCAGGCTCCACGTTTGGAGCCTCTCAGGGCTGGTAAGCAAGCCTCTCAACATCCCACGGCAAGTAGAGTATCATAATCTGCGCGTTTTCCATGTCGAGGCCCAGGCCAGGAGGTCTCTACAAGCGAGGAGGGGGCTGAGCAGAGTCTGAGCCTTTCCTCCCCAAAGCCTGACCCTGAGGACCCAACGCGGGCCGCTTGCCAGGTCTCATGCAGCCTTTCTCTGGGGGTATTTTATACCTTGGAAAGTATCCTAAGCAAGAGAAAAGGCCAGAAGCAATTTGGAAGGAGGTGGGGGTGGCTGAAACTCAGCTTCAGGCTGTGCAGGTAACATCTTCTAGAATAAAGTGGGTCCGAGTAGAAAAAAAAAAAAATCCATGCAAACATAAAGGCAAAGCTACATGAAAACCAGAGTTGCCTGATGGCTCAGAACCCAGACTCCAGCATCACGAATACCTGGCTTCCAGTCCCTGCCCCATCCCTTAGAGAGCTCTGGGTTGGCCTGCTCTGGGCCTCGTCTCCTCCCCTGCCCAGTCCGCACACATTAGCACTTGGAAGAGTGCTGACCTCATGCAGGAACCTGCCTAGTGGTGCCCGATGCTGGTGCCCAGCCCTTGAGAATGTTCCATGTTGTTAGTATTTACCAAGGGCTCCAGGTGTATCCAGCACTGTGTGAAATAGTTAAGTAATTCTCATTAACACAACAAGCTCGTGAGGTCCCCGCTGTCACTATCGCCATTGAAGAGAAGGAAACTGAGGCAGAGGCAGGGGATGTCCCTCTTCCAGCTATTGCGAGGGGCAGAGCCAGGGATTTTTTTGGTAATGGCTTTATTGAGATATAATTCACATGCCATACAAGTCACCCCTTTAAAGTGTACAGGTCGGTGGTGTTTATATATATATATATATATATATATATATATATATATACACATATACACACACATACATACTGGTGTATTTTTTTTGTTTCTTTGGTGAAATCCTAACTGATACCATCTAGATTCGTTTTTAGTTTTTTTTTTTTCAACGTTTATTTTTGGGACAGAGAGAGACAGAGCATGAACGGGGGAGGGGCAGAGAGAGAGGGAGACACAGAATCGGAAACAGGCTCCAGGCTCTGAGCCATCAGCCCAGAGCCCGACGCGGGGCTCGAACTCACAGACCGCGAGATCGTGACCTGGCTGAAGTCGGACGCTTAACTGACTGCGCCACCCAGGCGCCCCATAGATTCGTTTTTAGTTTTAAATCACGTTCTATTTTCTAAGTACACATTTGTTTTTAAGCAGACAGATTATATAGTAATTTAAAAATAATATAAAGGTAGGGTATATTTTATGGCGAATAAATGATACTTCGATAAAGCCATTGAAAAATAATACTATAAAAGTGATAGCTGCTCATTACTTTTAAAAGGGAAGGGGAAATACAGAAAAGCATCCGACTACTCAGAGATGACTACTATTAACATGGTGGTATATTTCCTTCCAGACGTAGATATGGAGTATAGGTACAGATATGGATGAACCAGACACACACACAATCATCAATATTGGGATATGTGTACATCATTCTTTACCTTGCATTTCCTATTTCCTATTGACAGTTTTCTATACCATTAAAAAAAATATAGGGGCACTTGGGCGGCTCAGTCAGCGAAGTGCCCAACTCTTGATTTCAGCTCAGGTCATGACCTCACGGTTCATGGGTTTGAGCCCCACATCGGGCTCCGCGCTGACACTGCAGAGATTGCTCAGGGTTGTCTCTCCCCTTTCTCTCTGCCCCTACGCCACTGGCTCTCTCTCTCAAAATAAAAGAATAAACTTTAAAAAAATTTAAAACGAAAAGAATCTAGGAGCAACTGGGTGGCTCAGTCGGTTGAGCATCTGACTCTTGATTTCAGCTCAGGTCATGATCCCAGGGTGGTGGGATTGAGCCCTCCAAGCTGAGCTTGGAGCCTGCTTAAAATTCTCTCTCTCTCTCTCTCTCTCTCTCTCTCTCTCTCTCTCGGTCTTTTTTCTCCCTCTGCCCCTCTCCCCCACTCGCACTCTCTCTCTCAAAATAAATAAACGTTAAAAAAAATTAAATGGAATTGTATTTCATATTGTGTAATATGTCCTCATCCAAGTAAGTTCTGTGGTTTGTTAATAGCATTGTACCAATTTCAATTTCCTGGTTTTGAAAATGTCCCATAGTTACATAAGAAGCTGTCGCTGGGGAGAGCTAGGTGATGGGGTACCTGAGGATTCTGGACTATTTCTGCAACTTCCAAACAAAAGGGTAAAATGTAAAACCAATGTAGAAAAAGAGTCATTTTGATTCTCTTTTAATTTTGATGGACTCATTTTTTTATTTTATTTTTTTCAATATATGAAATTTATTGTCAAATTGGTTTCCATACAACACCCAGTGCTCATCCCAAAAGGTGCCCTCCTCAATATCCATCACCCACCCTCCCCTCCCTCCCACCTCCCATCACCCCTCAGTTTGTTCTCAGTTTTTAACAGTCTCTTATGCTTTGGCTCTCTCCCACTCTAACCTCTCTTTTTTTTTCCTTCCCCTCCCCCATGGGATTCTGTCAAGTTTCTCAGGATCCACATAAGAGTGAAAACATATGGTGTCTGTCTTTCTCTGTATGGCTTATTTCACTTAGCATCACACTCTCCAGTTCCATCCACGTTGCTACAAAGGGCCATATTTCATTCTTTCTCATTGCCATGTAGTACTCCATTGTGTATATAAACCACAATTTCTTTATCCATTCATCAGTTGATGGACATTTAGGCTCTTTCCATAATTTGGCTATTGTTAAGAGTGCTGCTATAAACATTGGGGTACAAGTGCCCCTATGCATCAGCACTCCTGTATCCCTTGGGTAAATTCCTAGCAGTGCTACTGCTGGGTCATAGGGTAGGTCTATTTTTAATTTTATGAGGAACCTCCACACTGTTTTCCAGAGTGGCTGCACCAATTTGCATTCCCACCAACAGTGCAAGAGGGTTCCCGTTTCTCCACATCCTCTCCAGCATCTATAGTCTCCTGATTTGTTCATTTTGGCCACTCTGACTGGCGTGAGGTGATATCTGAGTGTGGTTTTGATTTGTATTTCCCTGATGAGGAGCGACGTTGAGGATCTTTTCATGTGCCTGTTGGCCATCCGGATGTCTTCTTTAGAGAAGTGTCAATTCATGTTTTCTGCCCATTTCTTCACTGGGTTATTTGTTTTTCGGGTGTGGAGTTTGGTGAGCTCTTTATAGATTTTGGATACTAGCCCTTTGGATGGACTCATTTCTTTAAACTCTTTCCTCCATCAGAAATTTATTTTATATATAGTGAGAGGCAAGGCTCTTTTTTCCAGATGGCTGGCCAATCGTAGTAGCCTTCCTATGGAACCATTCTTTACCTGGTGATTTGTGCTGCTATCTTTATCATATACTGAAGCCTCTAGGTGATAAGGACTGTCTGTGAGCTGGTTGTGTTTTTTTTTATCTTTTTTTTTTTTTTTTTTTTTTTTGCCATTTGTTACATCCTTTCCACTCTGTTTTGATTTTTATAGCTTTAGTGTGTTGTAAAATGTTCCAGGACAGCTGTTATTTTCCTTCACACATCGAATTACTCTTCTTAAAAAATGACTCTTGGGGTGCCTGGGTGGCTCAGTCGGTTAGGTATCCGACTTCGACTCAGGTCTTGATCTCAAGGCTCGTGAGTTCAAGCCCCGCCTTGGGCTCTGTGCTGACAGCTCAGAGCCTGGAGCCTGTTTCAGATTCTGTGCCTCCCTCTCTCTCTCTGTCCTTCCCTCACTTGTTCCCTCTCTCTTTAAAATAAATATTAAAAAGAAATTTTAATGACTTATTTTTCAACATATTTTGATTTTTTATTCTTCCAGGTACAACAAACGTTATTAAATATTTCAAAGATTTCTTGTTGGACTCTCATTAAACTTGCAATGTAACTCGAGGGAAGCTGACAGCTGTACAATATCCAGTCTTCCCATCCAAGACCATCGTATGACAGAACCTCCCTTTATTTCTTTGTGTGTTTCTCAATAAGAATTTGTCGTTTCTACTTGTAAATTTTTCAGATTTCTTGTTCAGTTTCATCAGTGGTATTTTACGACTGAGATCTTCTTAATAAAAATTCTATTTTCTAGTTGGTTTTGTTGGTACGTAGATGGTACAGATATACAGGACTGTGATCACCTTTCCTATCCAGTTGCTTCACTGAATCTCTTATTAATCCTAGTAGCTTTTTCAGTTAACTGTCTTGGTTTCCAAGGGGCACAAACAGATCCTCTTTAACTCAGCTTCATTTTGCCTCCTTTCCAACAGCAGTAGCACTCTGGAGCCACAGGACCATTGGGCGGATAAACACAAGCGAGTGATTTATGATCTACGAAGTTTAATTCCCTTGCACGTAAACTACGAAAATAATACCGAGATACAAGTAAGCATTGCCCAGCTTGCTGAGGTGCTACAAGAATCAGATAAAATAGTTGATATTAACTCCCAATTTCAGAGTCCTTAAGCAGTAATAGTGTCTTTTTCTCCCCCTCACCTTCTTGCTTCACATCTTACAGGGGTGGCTTACACTTGCAGATCAATGTTGAATAACAATGGTAACCGAAGTCCCTGTTAGGTTCCTAATTTTAACTGGAGGGCTTTCAGGGCGTTACCAAAGAGCCTGTTAATCACGTGATCATGCTCCTATAGCTGGAGCAGAAACACAACAGGAAAATCACAGACCCTGTTTAAGGCCATTGGGCTCCCTTAAATTTGAGAGCTCAAAAACCTCCCACAATTTTATGTGTCCACTATACATCAATGAAGCTGAAAAAAAAAAAAAGATTTTATTGAAAATCTTGCTGGAGGTTGCTATGTTTTGTTTTCTTTCTTTTTTTTTTTTTTTTTTTTTTTGAAAGACAGAGAACAGGCAGAGAAAGAACAGAGAGAGAGAAACAGAATCCAAAGCAGGCTCCAGGCTGTCAGCACAGAGCCCTAGGCAGGGCTCGAACTCACCCACCGTGAGATCATGACCTGAGCCAAAGTCAGACGCTTAACAGACTGAGCCACCCAGGCGCCCCTGTTTTGTTTTCTTAAGGAGTCAATTCCTTTATGAGTTTCAGCAACTCTGGAATCCAAGTGAGAAAAACCCTCAGGATGCCAGGGTAAAGTTTCAGCAGGACCTGTCTCCTTGTGGAGCTCAGACAGAAAGAGCACTGGACCTGGGTCCTTTAACCTAGCTTCAGATCCCCATGGAGTGGGGGAGGGAGGGGGAGAGCTCCTTGCTAGCTGCCTGACTTTGGACAAGTCCTATTAGCGGCCCTGAGCCCAGCTGTCATCAAGGGCGGAGCTGAATATCCAAGCCCGGGGCCATTCCCTGGGATCACACTCTGAGATCCTGACACAGGGAAGCTTCCCCTGGGAATGGTAGGTGGGAGGGAACTGAGCGCTCAGGGTGACTGTGGGCTGGGTTTAAGGGGGAAAATTCCTAAAGCCTTCTCCCAATACATTGTCTATGAAGTGTTGACTCATCAAATCCTCCTAACATCTACTAAGTTCCTGGCACCGTGCTAGTCCCGGGAATCACTGGTCAACAGCCCCGCGCCCCGGGTGGCTGGGGAGACAGACAACACAGGAGCACAAATAAACTTTCTTTGTGCTTTCTTGCAGGAGAACGGGGCAGGGGCGACCCGTGCAGCGCCCGGCCGAATGATCGCCGCAGTCGGCTTCCTCCCTTCGGTCCGCTCGGGCCGGGCCCAGCGCCGCCCAGCACCCGCAGCCAGAAGGAATGCGTTGAGCGACGCTTGCATTCCAAGCACGCGGTTCTGCTCTCCCAGGAGCCGGTTCCCGGACCGCGCCAGGCCCTCCCGGGGCAGCCAGGGCCTCTCCAGGCCTCCGGGGCCTCCTGCCCCGCCTTACCCACCCCCTGCCTGAGCGCCGCCCAGGGGGGCGAAGGGAGGGCCTGACCCGAGGAAGCGAGCTAACCTGTGTAGGGGGGGACGCTGGGCGCCAGCAGGTGCCCCTCCAGCAAGCCCCACCAGGGACTTGCCAGGGGCTGCAACGTGGTCTAGAAGGACAGGGGCAAGGTGGCCCCAGGGGCCTCAGGAATCCCAAGGATCCTGTTTTTCTATTGCAGAAAAAAAACAAACATTTCAAATAAAAATCCCAAGGTTGGCATTTAGGGGCCCAATCAACCCTTCCAATCAGGTTTCCGGTAACTTTGTCTTCTTTTCTCCTCCCTGCTGAAGCCCTTGTCTTAGGGTCTGTGACTGACGGTGCCCGTCCCCGAGCAGCACCAGGTGGCAATCAACACTCCAAGGTTGGCTTGATGCTTGACCAGGTGAGGGGATTGCTCGGCACCCACCGGGTGAGGCCCGATTCCCACATCAGTCTCATTTCCCTGACAGACTCCTACTGTAGAAGCACCGGCCTTCTTTACAGATGAGGGAGTTCAGGCTGGGAGCTGGAACCCAGGCTCTACTCCACTGGGCTACAAACGGCACGTGCATCCAAATCACCCTGAGGGCTTATTAGAACACAGAGTGCTGGGCCCACACCCAGGTTTTGTGACTCAGTAGTTCTGGGGTGGGGTTGAGTGATTTGCATTTATCACACATTCCCAGTTGATGCTGATGCTTTTGGTGCCGGGACCACACTTTGGGAACCTGTGCCCTCCACAACGATGCCCCCTCTGGATCAATTTTTGGCATTTAGGCAGACCTTACGTTCCCCATAATGCCACTTCCCGCGGCGAAGATCTGTGATGAATTTACCTAACCCATCACGATACTACAGGGCTACGTTCCTGACTGTCCACCTGATGTTCCGTCCCCAGAGGACTGCCCTCCCTGTGCTCCGTTCAGTCCTCGGGAAGTGCTCCCCCTGAACACCAACA